>NC_056432.1:16998644-17342644 GCF_018296145.1 Oncorhynchus tshawytscha
TGAAAATATAGACAGCAATGGCAATATAGACAGCATGTATAGACAGAACTGATGAGAACAAGGATGATGATGGGAACAATGTTGTTTATGACTGTTTATGACAATGGTTGAGTACTATAATACCAACAGTGTGTTTGTGTGATGATGTGTTGTGTAGAATGACCTGACCTCCACCTGGAGCACCAACCATCACATGGCCAACATCTTTGACTTCACCTTGGACGAGTTACAAAGTCTCAAAAGGTAAATGTTGTGGATTTTAAGGGCCAGTTTCCCGGACACAGGTTAAGCATAGTCCTGGATTAAGAAGCATGTTCAATGGCATTTCTCTCCATTAAAATGTATTTTGAATCAAGGTTTAGTCTGTGTCTGGAAAACCAGCTCTAAGAGTGTAAGTTTGAAGACTTTTGTCTGGACATTGACCTACAGTACATGATGATGATAATTTCCAATGAAGCTGCAAACATTTGACATGGACTTCATTGCCATCGATTGAGTGCAGTTATTTTCTGGGCCCTAACAATCTACCCCCATTTACATGTATTTCCCTTTGAAAGACACACTTTTTTTCTGTCAGTCTTTGGTCACCACTGTGATTTTCATCAATGTGCCAAATGATGTGATTTAATTACGTTTTCCTGTAAAGGCTATCAAATAACGGCCTCCCGAGTGGCGCAGTGCTAGCCGTGCCACTAGAGATTCTGGGTTCGAGTCCAGGCTGTGTTGCAGCCGGCCGCGACAGGAAGACCCATGAGGTGGTGCACAATTGGCCCAGCGTCGTCCGGGTTAGGGAGGGTTCGGCCGGCAGGGATGTCCTTGTCCCGTTGCGCGCTAGCGACTCCAGGGCCGGGACACAATAGCCAGACACAATAGCCAGGTGCACTGTGTTTCCTCCGACACATTGGTGTGGCTGGCCTATGGGTTAAGTGGCATTGTGTCAAGAAGCAGTGCGGCTTGGTTAGGTTGTGCTTCAGGGACGCACAGCTCTCGACCTTCGCCTCTCCTGAGGTCCGTACGGGAGTTGCAGCGATGGGACAAGACTAACTACCAATTGGGGAGAAAACAGGGTAAAAATAAATCCATTATCAAATTTTATTGGTCACATACACATTTCGCAGATGTTATTGCGGGTGTAGTGAAATGCTTGTGTTCCTAGTTCCAACAGTGCAGTAGTATCTAACAATACACACATGTAAAAGAAAGGAATTAAGAAATATATAAATATTAGATTGAGCAATGTCGGAGTGGCATTGACAAAAATGTAGTAGAATAGAATACAGTATATACATATGAGGTATGTAAACATTATTAAAGTGACTAGGGTTCCATTATTAACGTGACCAGTGATTCCAAGTATATGAATATAAGGCAGCAGCCTCTAAGGTGCAGAGTTGAGTAACCGAGTGGAAGCCGGCTAGTGATGGCTACAGTGCCTTGCGAAAGTATTCGGCCCCCTTGAACTTTGCGACCTTTTGCCACATTTCAGGCTTCAAACATAAAGATATAAAACTGTATTTTTTGTGAAGAATCAACAACAAGTGGGACACAATCATGAAGTGGAACGACATTTATTGGATATTTCAAACTTTTTTAACAAATCAAAAACTGAAAAATTGGGCGTGCAAAATTATTCAGCCCCTTTACTTTCAGTGCAGCAAACTCTCTCCAGAAGTTCAGTGAGGATCTCTGAATGATCCAATGTTGACCTAAATGACTAATGATGATAAATACAATCCACCTGTGTGTAATCAAGTCTCCGTATAAATGCACATGCACTGTGATAGTCTCAGAGGTCCGTTAAAAGCACAGAGAGCATCATGAAGAACAAGGAACACAACAGGCAGGTCCGAGATACTGTTGTGAAGAAGTTTAAAGCCGGATTTGGATACAAAAAGATTTCCCAAGCTTTAAACATCCCAAGGAGCACTGTGCAAGCAATAATATTGAAATGGAAGGAGTATCAGACCACTGCAAATCTACCAAGACCTGGCCGTCCCTCTAAACTTTCAGCTCATACAAGGAGAAGACTGATCAGAGATGCAGCCAAGAGGCCCATGATCACTCTGGATGAACTGAAGAGATCTACAGCTGAGGTGGGAGACTCTGTCCATAGGACAACAATCAGTCGTATATTGCACAAATCTGGCCTTTATGGAAGAGTGGCAAGAAGAAAGCCATTTCTTAAAGATATCCATAAAAAGTGTTGTTTAAAGTTTGCCACAAGCCACCTGGGAGACACACCAAACATGTGGAAGAAGGTGCTCTGGTCAGATGAAACCAAAATTGAACTTTTTGGCAACAATGCAAAACGTTATGTTTGGCGTAAAAGCAACACAGCTCATCACCCTGAACACACCATCCCCACTGTCAAACATGGTGGTGGCAGCATCATGGTTTGAGCCTGCTTTTCTTCAGCAGGGACAGGGAAGATGGTTAAAATTGATAGGAAGATGGATGGAGTCAAATACAGGACCATTCTGGAAGAAAACCTGATGGAGTCTGCAAAAGACCTGAGACTGGGACGGAGATTTGTCTTCCAACAAGACAATGATCCAAAACATAAAGCAAAGTCTACAATGGAATGGTTCAAAAATAAACATATCCAGGTGTTAGAATGGCCAAGTCAAAGTCCAGACCTGAATCCAATCGAGAATCTGTGGAAAGAACTGAAAACTGCTGTTCACAAATGCTCTCCATCCAACCTCACTGAGCTCGAGCTGTTTTGCAAGGAGGAATGGGAAAAAATTTCAGTCTCTCGATGTGCAAAACTGATAGACATATACCCCAAGCGACTTACAGCTGTAATCGCAGCAAAAGGTGGCGGTACAAAGTATTAACTTAAGGGGGCTGAATAATTTTGCACGCCCAATTTTTCAGTTTTTGATTTGTTAAAAAAGTTTGAAATATCCAATAAATGTCGTTCCACTTCATGATTGTGTCCCACTTGTTGTTGATTCTTCACAAAAAAATACAGTTTTATATCTTTATGTTTGAAGCCTGAAATGTGGCAAAAGGTCGCAAAGTTCAAGGGGGCCGAATTCTTTCGCAAGGCACTGTATTTAAGTCTGATGGCCTTGAGATAGAAGCTGTTTTTCAGTCCCAGCTTTGATGCTCCTGTACCGACCTTGCCTTCTGGATGATAGCAGGGTGAACAGGCTGTGGCTCGAGTGGTTGATGTCCTTGATGATCTTTTTGGTCTTCCTGTGACATCGGGTGCTGTAGGTGTTCTGGAGGGCAGGTAGTTTGCCCCTGGTGATGCGTTGGGCAGACCGCACCACCGTCTGGAGAGCCCTGTGTTTGCGGACGGTTAAGGTTGCCATAACAGTCGGTGATACAGCCCGACAGGATGCTCTCAATTGTGCATCTGTAAAAGTTTGTGGGTTTTAGGGGCCACCCAAATGTATTCAGCCTGAGGTTGAGGAGGCGCTGTTGCGTCTTCTTCTCGACACTGTCTGTGTGGGTGGAACATTTCAGATCGTCAGTGGTGTGTATGCCGAGGAACTTGAAGCTTTCCACCTTCTCCACTGCTGTCGCGTTGATGTGGATGGGGCATACTCCCTCTGCTGTTTCCTGAAGTCCAAGATCAGCTCCTTTGTTTTGTTTGAGTGAGAGGTTATTTTCCTCTCCCAGGGCCCTCACCACCCTGTAGGCTGTCTCGTCATTGTTGTGTCGTCTACAAACTTGATGATTGAGTTGGAGGCGTGCGTGACCCCACAGTCATGGGTGAACAGCGAGTAGAGGGGGCTGAGCACGCACCCTTGTGGGTCCCCTGTGTTGAGGATCAGTGAAGTGGAGGTGTTGTTTCCTACCTTCACCACCTTGGGGTCTCCCATCAGGAAGTCCAGGACCCAGATGCACAGGGTGGCGTTCAGACCTAGGGCCCCGAGCTTAATGATGAGCTTGGAGGGTACTATGGTGTTGAATGCTGAGCTATAGTCAATGAACAGCATTCTTACATAGGTATTCCTCTTGTCCAGATGAGATTGCATCATCTGTGGATCTATTGGGGTGGTAAGCAAATTGAAGTGGGTCTCGGGTGTCAGGTAAGGTAGAGGTGACATGATCCTTGACTCTCAAAGCACTTCATGATGACAGAAGTGAGTGCTATGGGGCGGTAGTCATTTAGTTCAGTTACCTTTGCTTCTTTGGGTACAGGAACAATGGTGGCCATCTTGAAGCAAGTGGGGACAGCAGACTGGGATAGGGAGAGAGAGAATATGTCCGTAAACACTCCAGCCAGATGGTCTGCGCATGCTCTGAGGACGCGGCTAGAGATGCCGTCTGGACCGGCAGCCTTGCGAGGGTTAACACGTTTTAAATGTTTTACTCATGTTAGACTCCCAAGATGAGGCTGGTGTAACCGAAGTGAAATGGCTTGCTAGTTAGCACGCGCTAATAGCGTTTCAAGCGTCACTTGCTCTGAGCCTTCTAGTAGTTGTTCCCCTTGCTCTGCATGGGTAACGCTGCTTCGATGGTGGCTGTTGTCGTTGTGTTGCTGGTTCGAGCCCAGGGAGGAGCGAGGAAAGGGACGGAAGCTATACTGTTACACTGGCAATACTAAAGTGCCTATAAGAACATCTAATAGTCAAAGGTTAATAACTACAAATGTATAGAGGGAAATAGTCCTATAATTCCTATAATAACCACAACCTAAAACTTCTTACCTGGGAATATTGAAGACCCATGTTAAAAGGAACCACCAGCTTTCATATGTTCTCATGTTCTGAGCAAGGAACTGAAACGTTAGCTTTCTTACATAGCACATATTGCACTTTTACACTCTTCTCCAACACTTTGTTTTTGCATTATTTAAACTAAATTGAACATGTTTCATTATTTACTTGAGACTAAATAGATTTTATTGATGTATTATTATATTAAGTTAAAATAAGTGTTCATTCAGTATTGTTGTAATTGTCATTATTACAAATAAATAAAAAATTGGCCGATTAATCGGTATCGTCTTTTTTGGTCCTCCAATAATCGGTATCGAAAAATCATAATCGATCGACCTCTAGTCTCTATACTGACGTTTCTCCTGTTTGATTGTCTTACGGAGGGAATACCTACACTGTTTGTATTCGGCAATGGTATCAGCTCTCGAACAGCGCTGAACAATACAAGAAAGAAAGGCAAACACTTTGGGGAATGTTGACCATCAACAGAGCTTTCTTAGAGGAGAATCAATAGATGGGGACTAGCTGGTGCAACTCCAAAAAGGGGACTAACTCTGTTGGAATGTGAGAAGTGGAATAGGCTCATAGCTGTGTAGCACGTGAACTGAGCTGGAGGATGAAAACGGCTAATGATGATTCTGTGAGAGTAGACTTTGAAGCATTACATTAACATCCTTCCATTAGCTAGATGTAGTAATTTCACTCACTCACACACGCACGCGCACACACCTTTAGCATGCAGGCTCTTGTATTATGGGCTCAGAACAGTGACTTGGAATTTGCAGTCACAACGTGAGGGTGAGCAGCCATGGTGATCGTTGATTTTCCTTAGTGAGGTTTGGAATAAAAACAATGAAAATAGGACCGTCAATGCTAGAGTTTTTCTGTTCCATCCAGGGGCCCTATCAATCTCTGATTATTCTGCCCCATCATTCTCTGATTATTCTGCCCCATCATTCTCTGATTATTCTGCCCCATCATTCTCTGATTATTCTGCCCCATCATTCTCTGATTATTCTGCCCCATCCTGGGGCCCCATCATTCTCTGATTATTCTGCCCCATCCTGGGGCTCCATCATTTTTTGATTATTCTGCCCCATCATTTTCTGATTAGTGCCGTAATTCCAGCGTTTGAATGGATCTGTTGTTGTTTACTCCTCAGCACCAGCTCAGGACGGACCTTCAGTCTGGACCTGGACTCCACAGACGCTGCTAGTACCACAGGATCTGCCACCACCAGTGTCTCCTATGACCTCAGGTATAGCATTGTGGTCGCCATGGCCTCGGGTACAGCACTGTGGTCACCATGGCCTCGTACAGCACTGTGGCCGCAATGGTCTCAGGTACAGCACTGTGGTCGCTAAGACTTTTGTTGTTAGAAAAGGTAACTCTCACATACATTATCTGTGCACCTTATCCTCTTTGGTGCTCTTTACAGGAAGAGGACTCTGACCTCAACACCTTTCAAGAACCTGCTTGACTGTAGTCCAGGGCCCTTATCCACAAAGTGTCTCAGAATAGGAGTGCTGATCTAGGATCAGGTCCCCACTGTCTACTGTACGTAATCGTATTGATTATGATTTAAAAGGCGAAACTGATTGTAGTGAATACGGACCCAGGTGTTGGCGTCAAAGGGGACTTCCAGGTGAACGAGCAGGTTGCGTGATCAACGTGATGATCAGTCTCCCTCCCTCTTCCCCCAGCTGTTTCTCACTCATTTGTTCTTTTAGTTTTTTTGGCTCCACCGTGTGTAGTGTGGTGCAAACCGATCGATAAGACCCCTGACTCTAAACGCTGCAGCCCAGGCTGTCAGATGAGCTTTTCTCTCTGCCTTTCCAAGCTCTTGAACATGTTCCTATGTGAGAAGTTGAGGAGAGACGAGCGTGTTTGACATCACACAAGAAGTATGATGTGAGGTCTTGGACAATTAATGCAGTTGGCTCCTGTACATCTTCCAATATTTGCTTATAGTTGTCTTGGTTGGAACTAAGCAACTCAATATATCCACATTGACAAACCCACCATTGTTTGAACATTGTGAATCCCCCCCCTTTTTGGGAACACCCCTGGGCTCTCTAACTGACTGGCTTTATTTTGCGACATTCTCAGTTCTGGCTCCTCCTCTCACAAGAAGGGGGGTTCTGAAGTTTGACATTCAGTGTGTTGACATTTTATGGTGTTTTTTTTTGGACACTTTTTTTTTGTTGCTCTTTGCCTTTACTGTATTTTAGTTCCATGGCTGAAACTCCTACTAATGGGGTGACCGTGGTGCTTCCGACATCTCCTGTGGCTCAGAGAGAGGGGATTGATTGTTATGATGATGTTTACGCTGATGTAACTGCCCTGCCCGTCTCCACGCTGGTGCTCTGCCTTGACACACACACTGTCCTAAGAGATGAGAGCAGTGTGTGTGTGTGTGTGTGTGTGTGTGTGGCTAGAGACGGGCCTCATCATTTCATGTCCCTATTCCCAGATACCCCAGATACTTCATCCCTCTGTTTTAGTCTGTTTATTTTTAAATGTGGCTTCTGCTCATTAACATCTCTGTCTGATACTCTAGAGAGGCCATGTGGGGGAAATAAGAGGCGTGTGGTGTGTTTGTGGAGAGAGTGATTCCGTGGGGCGACAGAGCTTGTGCCCCCGCTGTGCCCTTCTCTCTCACTGTGGTTCAGATCAAACATGCCAGTTTAGTATCTGCCTCTCCTCCACTCCCTCTCTTGCTGGCTCCCGTTGGCTAGGATGTGTCAATGTAATGAGTTGTTGAGTTAACTGACAGTCAACTTGGTATCGGAAAAGAGGACGTCATCTGATTTGGGAATCCACCTATCTAAGCCTAGTGTATTTTTTAATAGCCTAGAAAAGTTTCCATCTGTTTAGTCTTCTTCAGACTGTTTTTAAGGGGGATGTGTAAAAGCAGCACCGACAGTCATAGGGCATGAAAACCACAGACAGATGGAAAGGGTATATAGCGGACCACAGCTACCCCTGGTGGCTGATCGAAGTCATGTTTAGTTGGACTGGGTGTGCAATGTCCAGTTGCCATTTTTTTGTTGTTGACTCTACAAAGGTATGTCTGGTGGCACAGCAAAGCAGTCAATTCAGGAAACTGTTGTTGCGTTTGTTTCAATAGGTTGCTGATATTAGGGTCATGTTCATTTGGCACCAAACAGACTGACTGGACTTGTCCAATAAAAAAATGTTCATTTTGCAAAACATTTCCATAAATGCTTTGCTGCATGACCTAGTTAATGTTTTTCTAACCTGTTACAGGAAGAATGTTGGCAGCCGTAAGAGGAAGCTGCCCACCTCAAACTACACGGTGCTGGCCACTAAGAGGGAGGTGGTGGAGAATGAGCTGAGCCCTATGGAGCAGAGCCTGCCGGGAGAGGAGACGGCCTCCGTGATGCTGGACAACGCCATCGACAGCCACACCTTCGACAGCATCAGCGAGGACGACTCATCCCTCTCCCACCTCAAGTCCTCCATCACCAACTACTTTGGGGCGGCGGGGCGGCTCACCTGTGGAGAGAAGTACCAGGTGCTGGCCCGCCGGGTCACTCTGGAGGGGAAGGTGCAGTATCTGGTGGAGTGGGAGGGCACCACGCCCTACTGACCTGGCCAACCAGACAGGCTGTCTTCAGTTAGGTGTTGCAGAGAAGGGGGGAATAAATGGCAAGGCCTACCTAGTTGTACTCATTTAATTGTTTCATGTTGCTTTCTCTTGTGCTACAGTACTATTTCAGTATATATGACAAGTACAAATGGTTGTTCTCTTCCACCATAGCTAAGGTTTTTATTATTTAATTTGTAATTCAACCGGAATGTATTGAACAGAAACGTAAAGATTGAGTCCGTTTTTTTTTATAGATACATTGACTGTTTGTTAGCGTCCTCGAGAATTTTCAACAGTAACACAGCCTGAAAAATAGTCCCATGGGGCACAGATGTAAATTCAACGGCTATTCCACGTTATTTCGTTGATTCAACCAATGTGTGCCTGTTGGGGTTTGCCTTGGTCTTAACCGGATGATAGCTTGAGTAGAAGATTTGTGATGGTACTGTAAAGGTAACGTGAGATATGGCCCAGGGGTCCAAGAAATAACAATACCACTGATTCTAAAGGATGGCAGCAAAACTGTTGAAAGAGCACTGCTAAAATGGGCTGTCAGTGTCCCTAAATTCAATTCAGACACCTTCCAATAATATTCTGCTCTACTAATAGTTTTTTTTACCTTATGTTTTGAATTGTTTCTCTTAACAGCAATATGCCATATCCAAGCAACATTTAATATGCCATATCCAAGCAACATTTAATATGCCATATCCAAGCAACATTTAATATGCCATATCCAAGCAACATTTTAATATGCCATATCCAAGCAACATTTAACTTGTAGCAAGTTATACCTTTGTCATTGTTGTGCCTCTCCACTGATCAATGAAACCGCAGTTTAACAGCTTTATCTACGCAGTACTGTAATGCCAAGTCTAAAAGCTGAGTAACAAACACATGTTTTTATGAATTATCACTTAACAGTCAGTTTATACTTGGTCCTTTAATTTTCAAATGTGTTTAGAGAGTTTTTCCGGATGGTTAGGGGGACAAAAGACCAAAGCAAATACTACAAGCATTTCTGATAGTGTTCCTGGTTTTCCTTTTATCTCTAGTGGTTTATGCTGACATAGGTAGTTTGGCTTACGTAGATGCAAAACTGTTGTATTTAATGGAAATTCAAGGTAGAGGATGGAGAACTTATTTTAACATAGTACTTTTAGACACTGTAAGATCTTTTTTGACATTTGAAATATAGAAAGTTAAAATGAGAATATTCCTTTAGTCGTGGACTTTAAGGGGGAGTCTTGGTCTATGCTCTTACAATATCCAAAGATGACTTTATATATTACTCTCCCACCTATAGATATTTCTGTTTCCTCAAGACAAATATTTGTTTTGTTCCAGACTTGGATATCTTTTCGCTGACAGTGAAACCTGGGGCTGTGTACATTAGGGCACTCAGTGGGGGGGAAAAGGAAAGAATTTAGCGGAAAACAAAATGAGCATTTAGGCCTATTTATTTGACACACCCAGGTAATCCCTCCGTTTAATTTAGATTTCTTCTGATTGTGCTTAATGAACAGGATACAGTCTTTCGACCTTGATAAATATGATTCGATATGAATGTCAGTACATCATGAAAGATAAATGACGCTTTCCTATTAACATTTCTGTTAATGTACATCACCCTCTTTAAGTCATTGCACTATTGACACATCTTAAACTATGCAAGTATGGTTTTTTAAAATTGATGTTACTAAATAACCAAATATTATTTACAATATAGTTTTAATTGATTATTATGTAAATTTGTGATCAGAAGTCACATGCTATATATGCGTTATATTATTAATAAGCAAAGTTAAGCTACTTGTAATATGTTTCCCCTTTAGCATTTTGCAACTGTTTATGCACTTACTTTCCTTCAAATTACAGTATGACTGTATTCACTCAAACAGTTTTATGAGTAGATTCATATCTATCCTATGGAGTTTCCATTTTATGGATGATTCTTGAATAGTGACACATCAATGGTAAACTGTGTGCAGCATAAAAGTTTGACTTTAGTTGTATTTCAAATCAAATAAAATGCATCTTTAAACATGAATGACTGTATAATAGTTGTTTTGCCATGTTACATGCCCAGAGCTGTGTATATAGAGAACTTCCTGTGTACTGTACATTTACCCCTATTTCCTATGCTTGTTAGAAATGTTAACTGTTACATCTCTCAGCGGGCATTATGCATCCTTATTTGTCATTCATTAAACCTTTATTTGGTCTTTCGAATTGTAATAAAAATAATTTGAGATGCCTTACTGTATGTTCAGGACACACATGGTATACAGCATCCAATGAAATGCTTACCTTGCAGGTTCCTTTTTGACAATGCAACAATAAGAAATAATACAACCAAGTAAATGGCTCAGTAGAATAGAATAAACATTTTAGCATCAACTTATGATATAGGAAGGCCATTATTTTGGGGAAAGGGATTGGGGGGGGGCAAGTGTTTACATTGTCCAGTATTTAGCAATAAACGAGTCTGGTAGCAGCAGTTGTGATGTGTGAAGCATGAATGTATAGGCTGTGTTTAGACAAGCAACCCAATTCTGATTTTAAAAAAATGTCACATTGGTATTTTGACTAATCAGATCAGCTCTGAAAAAGATCTGATTGGTCAAAATACCAATTAGTGGAAAAAATATCCGAATTGGGCTGCCTGTGTAAATGCAGCGTGCGTGTGTTAAGGTGCGGAGTCAGTTTAGGTGGCCAGTTCAATTGTTCAGCACTCTGATGGCTTGTACTGTAGATTAAAACTGTCTGCCAGACCGGAAGGGAGTGAACGGCTCTTGGCTGGGGTGTGTAGTGTCCTTGATGATGCTGCGGGACATCCCCGGGCACCGTTTCGAGTCGATGTCCTGGATGGGTGGGAGCACGGTCCCGGTGATGTATTGGGCTGTCTTCACCACCCCATGTTCTTTTGCTCCTCCTTAGATATAGATGCCATACCAGTTTACCTTATTGCAATAGAAGAGCCCAAAAACTGAATTCACACAGAAATACAAATGTAAAATGGTACATCATCTTAAAACCATATCCACATCTGTTCAGTACTCAAAAAGTCTTTAGCATTACTAAAACCAAGCCTGGTGGTTTTCCAGAGCAGCATGTGTAGAGAAGTGTTAGAGGAGCCCGTAATGAATGTACAGAAAGAGACTAAATTAACTTATGAGATTGACAGTATCAACTTTACACATGATTACACAGCAAACATCCTTGGAGGAACATGCATGACCCTCACCAGTGTCACCTTACCATATTAACGACACAACTATAAAGATAACTAGATGTTCATCTGCTTATATTACATGAAGAGTAGGCTATGAAATGTTTCTCAACATTCCCGTCAGTTTACTGTTTAATTGTATATGCATTCTGGTATACCTAAAACACGTGACCTCTAATCAGGGGCACAACTGTGGTTTTAGAAGTGGGGTGGGACAGAATTATTTTTTAATCCAGTCTGATAAACACTCCAAACAGCCTACCTGACCCATCAGAGGTGTCCGCAAGGTCCTAGAATACATCGTGGCCTAGTTTTGTATCACATTCCAATGATAAAACTGGGGGGGACAAAAATGCAATTTCCGAATGTCGGGAGGACATATCCCCCTGTCCCCAGTGAAAGTTGCCCCACTGCCTTTATCATTAAACTGGTAACTAGTGAAAATTATTAGTGCATTTTCTTGAAACAGACAATTATTTTTCAACCACTAGCCTTGGCACTAGAGGGCAGCATAATAGCATGAAACAGATGGAGACTTGACGCCCGATTAGATCCAGTGACTGATCAGTTCTGTCGTGATTGTAAGCAGTGGTGGAAAAAGTAGCTAATTGTCATACTTGAGTAAAAGTAAAGATACCTTAATAGAAAATTACTCAAGTAAAAGTTTTTTATTTTTTTATTTTTTTATTTCACCTTTATTTAACCAGGTAGGCCAGTTGAGAACAAGTTCTCATTTGCAACTGCGACCTGGCCAAGATAAAGCATAGCAGTGTGAGCAGACAACACAGAGTTACACATGGAATAAACAATTAACAAGTCAATAACACAGTAGAAAACAAAGGGGGGAGTCTATATACAATGTGTGCAAAAGGCATGAGGAGGTAGGCGAATAATTACAATTTTGCAGATTAACACTGGAGTGATAAATGATCAGATGGTCATGTACAGGTAGAGATATTGGTGTGCAAAAGAGCAAGTAAATAAATAAAAACAGTATGGGGATGAGGTAGGTGAAAATGGGTGGGCTATTTACCAATAGACTATGTACAGCAGCAGCGATCGGTTAGCTGCTCAGATAGCTGATGTTTGAAGTTGGTGAGGGAGATAAAAGTCTCCAACTTCAGCGATTTTGCAATTCGTTCCAGTCACAGGCAGCAGAGTACTGGAACGAAAGGCGGCCAAATGAGGTGTTGGCTTTAGGGATGATCAGTGAGATACACCTGCTGGAGCGCGTGCTACGGATGGGTGTTGCCATCGTGACCAGTGAACTGAGATAAGGCGGAGCTTTACCTAGCATGGACTTGTAGATGACCTGGAGCCAGTGGGTCTGGCGACGAATATGTAACGAGGGCCAGCCGACTAGAGCATACAGGTCGCAGTGGTGGGTGGTATAAGGTGCTTTAGTGACAAAACAGATGGCACTGTGATAGACTGCATCCAGTTTGCTGAGTAGAGTGTTGGAAGCCATTTTGTAGATGACATCGCCGAAGTCGAGGATCGGAAGGATAGTCAGTTTTACTAGGGTAAGCTTGGCGGCGTGAGTGAAGGAGGCTTTGTTGCGGAATAGAAAGCCGACTCTTGATTTGATTTTCGATTGGAGATGTTTGATATGAGTCTGGAAGGAGAGTTTGCAGTCTAGCCAGACACCTAGGTACTTATAGATGTCCACATATTCAAGGTCGGAACCATCCAGGGTGGTGATGCTAGTCGGGCATGCGGGTGCAGGCAGCGATCGGTTGAAAAGCATGCATTTGGTTTTACTAGCGTTTAAGAGCAGTTGGAGGCCACGGAAGGAGTGTTGTATGGCATTGAAGCTTGTTTGGAGGTTAGATAGCACAGTGTCCAATGACGGGCCGAAAGTATATAGAATGGTGTCGTCTGCGTAGAGGTGGATCAGGGAATCGCCCGCAGCAAGAGCAACATCATTGATATATACAGAGAAAAGAGTCGGCCCGAGAATTGAACCCTGTGGCACCCCCATAGAGACTGCCAGAGGACCGGACAGCATGCCCTCCGATTTGACACACTGAACTCTGTCTGCAAAGTAATTGGTGAACCAGGCAAGGCAGTCATCCGAAAAACCGAGGCTACTGAGTCTGCCGATAAGAATATGGTGATTGACAGAGTCGAAAGCCTTGGCAAGGTCAATGAAGACGGCTGCACAGTACTGTCTTTTATCGATGGCGGTTATGATATCGTTTAGTACCTTGAGTGTTGCTGAGGTGCACCCGTGACCGGCTCGGAAACCAGATTGCACAGCGGAGAAGGTACGGTGGGATTCGAGATGGTCAGTGACCTGTTTGTTGACTTGGCTTTCGAAGACCTTAGATAGGCAGGGCAGGATGGATATAGGTCTGTAACAGTTTGGGTCCAGGGTGTCTCCCCCTTTGAAGAGGGGGATGACTGCGGCAGCTTTCAATCCTTGGGGATCTCAGACGATATGAAAGAGAGGTTGAACAGGCTGGTAATAGGGGTTGCGACAATGGCGGCGGAAGTTTCAGAAATAGGGGGTCCAGATTGTCAAGCCCAGCTGATTTGTACGGGTCCAGGTTTTGCAGCTCTTTCAGAACATCTGCTATCTGGATTTGGGTAAAGGAGAACCTGGAGAGGCTTGGGCGAGGAGCTGCCGGGGGCAGAGCTGTTGGCCGAGGTTGGAGTAGCCAGGCGGAAGGCATGGCCAGCCGTTGAGAAATGCTTATTGAAGTTTTCGATAATCATGGATTTATCGGTGGTGACCGTGTTACCTAGCCTCAGTGCAGTGGGCAGCTGGGAGGAGGTGCTCTTGTTCTCCATGGACTTCACAGTGTCCCAGAACTTTTTGGAGTTGGAGCTACAGGATGCAAACTTCTGCCTGAAGAAGCTGGCCTTAGCTTTCCTGACTGACTGCGTGTATTGGTTCCGGACTTCGCTGAACAGTTGCATATCCCGGGGACTATTCGATGCTATTGCAGTCCGCCACAGGATGTTTTTGTGCTGGTCGAGGGCAGTCAGGTCTGGGGTGAACCAAGGACTGTATCTGTTCTTAGTTCTGCATTTTTTGAACGGAGCATGCTTATCTAAAATGGTAAGGAAGTTACTTTTAAAGAATGACCAGGCATCCTCAACTGACGGGATGAGGTCAATGTCCTTCCAGGATACCCGGGCCAGGTCGATTAGAAAGGCCTGCTCACAGAAGTGTTTTAGGGAGCGTTTGACAGTGATGAGGGGTGGTCGTTTGACTGCGGCTCCGTAGCGGATACAGGCAATGAGGCAGTGATCGCTGAGATCCTGGTTGAAGACAGCGGAGGTGTATTTGGAGGGCCAGTTGGTCAGGATGACGTCTATGAGGGTGCCCTTGTTTACAGAGTTAGGGTTGTACCTGGTGGGTTCCTTGATGATTTGTGTGAGATTGAGGGCATCTAGCTTAGATTGTAGGACTGGCGGGGTGTTAAGCATATCCCAGTTTAGGTCACCTAACAGAACAAACTCTGAGGCTAGATGGGGGCGATCAATTCACAAATGGTGTCCAGGGCACAGCTGGGAGCTGAGGGGGTCGGTAGCAGGCGGCAACAGTGAGAGACTTATTTCTGGAGAGAGTAATTTTCAAAATTAGTAGTTCGAACTGTTTGGGTATGGACCTGGAAAGTATGACATTACTTTGCAGGCTATCTCTGCAGTAGACTGCAACTCCTCCCCCTTTAGCAGTTCTATCTTGACGGAAGATGTTATAGTTGGGTATGGAAATCTCTGAATTTTTGGTGGCCTTCCTGAGCCAGGATTCAGACACAGCAAGGACATCAGGGTTAGCAGAGTGTGCTAGAGCAGTGAGTAAAACAAACTTAGGGAGGAGGCTTCTGATGTTGACATGCATGAAACCAAGGCTTTTTCGATCACAGAAGTCAACAAATGAGGGTGCCTGGGGACATGCAGGGCCTGGGTTTACCTCCACATCACCCGCGGAACAGAGAAGGAGTAGTATGAGGGTGCGGCTAAAGGCTATCAAAACTGGTCGCCTAGAGCGTTGGGGACAGAGAATAAGAGGAGCAGGTTTCTGGGCATGGTAGAATATATTCAGGGCATAATGCGCAGACAGGGGTATGGTGGGGTGCGGGTACAGCGGGGGTAAGCCCAGGCACTGGGTGATGATGAGAGAGGTTGTGTCTCTGGACATGCTGGTTGTAATGGGTGAGGTCACCGCATGTGTGGGAGGTGGGACAAAGGAGTTATCAGGGGTATGAAGAGTAGAACTAGGGGCTCCATTGTGAACTAGAACAATGATAACTAACCTGAGCAACAGTATACAAGGCATATTGACATTTGAGAGAGACATACAGCGAGGCATACAGTAATCACAGGTGTTGAATTGGGAAAGCTAGCTTAAACAGTAGGTGAGACAACAGCTAATCAGCTAGCACAACAACAGCAGGTAAAATGGCGTTGACTAGGCAACGGGGCCGACAGATAAAACATAAACAAGCAGAATGGAGTACCGTGATTAATGGACAGTCCAGAGTGCATCAGCTATGTAGCCAAGAGATCAGTGTCCAGGGGGCAGCGGTGGATGGGGCAGGGAAGCTGGACTGGCGAGTGTTATCCAGGTTGAAAAAAAAGTTAACAATGACTAAATAGCTTGTAGCTAGTTAGCCGGTTAGCTTCTGGAGGTTCTTGAGTGTGTTCTAAAAATTAAAAATAATAGCGATTCCGTATCACATTGGGTGAGGCAGGTTTCCGGAAAGGTATAAACAGATTAAAAATCAAGAAGAGATAGAAAGTAAATATGGGTCCGGTGAGTGTTTGGGACGCGGCGATTCAGACGGTTAGCAGGCCTGTGCTAACAAGCTAACAGTTTGTAGGCCCGGGCTAGACAAGCTAGCAGTTAGCAGGCCTGTGCTAACAAGCTAACAGTTCGTAGGCCCGGGCTAGACAAGCTAGCAGTTAGCGGACCGGGGCTAGACAAGCTAGCAGTTAGCAGGCCGAGTTTAGCAAGCAGGGAGATAGCGAGGGCTAGAGAGTTGGCCTTTAGGGGACGTCGCGATGGGGTGAGTCTGTTTATTCCTCTTCATGCGGTGACATCGATAGACCGGTCATGGGCCCGGGTATTGTAGCCCAGGAGTATGCTACGGTGGTAGTACAGGTGCGCTGGCCGGGCTAGCTTCACGCTAAGTGGGTGGAAGCGCTAGCCAGGAGTAATCATCCGGGGTTGCGGTTTAGCTAGATAGCTAGTTGTGAAGATCCAGCTGAAATGTTCCGTTTGCGGTGGGAATCCAGGGATGAATCCGGGGATGAAAAATAAATAGGTCCGTTATGCTCTGGTTAGAGTCGCGTTGTTCGAGCTGGCGAGAGCTTTCCGAGCTAAAGGTTAGCTTAGCTGATGACCGGTTAGCTGAAGACCGCTAGCATAGCTGGTGGTTAGCCGGCTAGCTTCAGTTGAGGGGTTCCGGTTCCGAAGTAAATATAAATACTTTAGGAAAAATAGCTACATTGGGTGAGGCGGGTTGCAGGAGAGTATTTGGAAGTATTTGGAAGCTTAGGTTTAGCAAAATGTTTTTGAAGAAAAATATGTAAAAAACGAAAAATAGACGATATATACAAGGGACACGACGAGACAGGACGACTTACTGCTACGCCATCTTGGATAAAAGTGAATGTCACCAAGTAAAATCTGGACCCTCTCTCTCTAAAATTATCCGCCACCAGTGTTGCAACCCCTATTACCAGTCTGTTCAACCTCTCTTTCGTCTCGCCCGAGATTCCTAAAGATCGGAAAGTTGCCGCGGTCATCCCCCTCTTCAAAGGGGGTGACACTCTAGACACAAACTGTTACAGACCTATATCCATCCTACCCTGCCTTTCTAAAGTCTTCAAAAGCCAAGTTAACAAACGGATCACTGCCCATTTCGAATCCCACCGTACCTTCTCCGCTGTGCAATCTGGTTTCCGAGCTGATCATGGGTGCACCTCAGCCACTCTCAAGGCACTAAACGATATCATAACCGCTGTCGTTAAAAGACAGTACTGTGTGGCGGTCTTCATCGACCTGGCCAAGGCTTTCGATTCTGTCAATCACTGTATTCTTATCGGTAGACTCAACAGCCTTGGTTTCTCAAATGATTGCCTCGCCTTGTTCACCAACTACTTCTCAGGCAGAGTTCAGTGTGTAAAATTGGAGGGCCTGTTGTCCGGACCTCTGGCAGGGGGTACCACAGGATTCAATTCTCGGGCCGACTTTTCTCTGTATATATCTACGATGTCGCTCTTGCTGCAGATGATTCCTTGATCCACCTCTACGCAGACTACATCATTCTGTATACATCTGTCCCTTCTTTGGACACTGTGTTAACAAACCTCCAAACAAGCTTTAATGCCATGCAACACTCCTTCCGTGGCCTCCAAATGCATGTAAAAACTAAATGCATGTTTTTCTTTTGTTGAATTTTACCCTCTTTTTCATGGTATCCAATTGTTAGTAGCTACTATCTTGTCTCATCGCTACAACTCCCGTACGGGCTCAGGAGAGACGAAGGTTGAAAGTCATGTGTCCTCCGATACACAACCCAACCAAGCCGCACTGCTTCTTAACACAGCGCCCATCCAACCCGGAAGCCAGCCGCACCATGTGTCGGAGAAAACACTGTGCACCTGGCAACCTTGATTAGCTTGCACTCCACCCTGCCCGCCACAGGAGTCGCTGGTGCGCGATGAGATAAGGATATCCCTACCGGCCAAGCCCTCCCTAACCCGGACAACGCTATACCAATTGTGCGTCGGCCCATGGACCTCCCGGTCTCTGGTGGCACAGCTGGCGCTGCAGTACGGCGCCCTTAACCACTGCGCCACCCGGGAGGCCCCCTAAATGCATGCTTTTCAACCAATCGCTGCCCGCACCCGCCCGCCTGACTAGCATCACTACTCTAGACGGTTCTGACTTAGAATATGTGGACAACTACATATACCTAGGTGTCTGGCTAGACTGTAAACCCCCCTTCCAGACTCATATTAAGCATCTCCAATCCAAAATAAAATCTAGAATCTGCTTCCTATTTCACAACAAAGCATCTTTCACTCACGCTGCCAAACATACCCATGTAAAACTGACTATCCTACTGATCCTCGACTTCGGTGATGTCATTTACAAAATAGCCTCTAACACTCTACTCAGCAAACTGGTTGCAGTCTATCACAGTGCCATCAGTTTTGTCACCAAAGCCCCATATACCACCCACCACTGCGAGTTGTATGCTCTAGTCGGCTGGCCATTGCTACATATTCGTCGCCAGAGCACTGGCTCCAGGTCATCTATAAGTCTTTGCTAGGTAAAGCTCTGCCTTATCTCAGCTCACTGGTCACCATAACAACACCCACCCGTAGCACGCGCTCCAGCAGGTATATCTCACTGGTCATCCCCAAAGCCAACACCTACTTTGGCCGCCTTTCCTTCCAGTTCTCTGCTGCCAATGACTGGAACGAACTGCAAAAAAATTGCTGAAGTTGGAGACTTATATCTCCCTCACTAACTTTAAGCATCAGCTATCTGAGCAGCTTACCGATCGCTGCAGCTGTACTCAGCCCATCTGTAAATTTCCCATCTGTAGATAGCCCATCCAACTACATACCTCATCCCCATATTGTTTTTATTTACTTTGTTTTGCTCTTTTGCACACCAGTATTTCTACTTGCACATCATCATCTGCACATCTATCACTCCAGTGTTAATTTGCTAAATTGTAATTACTTCGCTACTATGGCCTATTTATTGCCTTACCTCCTTATGCCATATGCACACACTGTATATAGATTTGATATAACTCTGTGTTGTTGTTTTTTGTCGCACTGCTTTGCTTTATCTTGGCCAGGTTGTAGTTGTAAATGACAACTTGTTCTCAACTGGCCTACCTGGTTAAATAAAGGTGAAATAAAATTAAAACATATATATTTTTTACCTAAGTACTTTACACCACTGATTGTAAGTCACAATGACAATCAAATTAGAGGTCTGAAGACATACACTATGAATACTTACACTACACAGCCAAAAGTATGTGCTCTTCGAACATCTCATTCCAAAAGCATGGGCATTAAAATGGAGTTGGTCCCCTCTTCTAATTGTGGCGAGCTTTACACCACTCCAGCCAACGCTTGGCATTGTGGGAATGGTAAACTTAGGCTTGTGTGCAGCTGCTCGGCCATGGAAATCCATTTCTTGACGCTCCCGTCTAAACAGTTTTTTTGCTGACCTTGCTTCCAGAGGCAGTTTGGAACTCAGTAGTGAGTGTTGCAACTGGGGTACATGATTTTTATGCGCTTCAGCACTCTGCGGTCCCATTCTGTGAATGTATGTGGCCTACCACTTAGCAGCTGAGCCGTTGTTGCTCCTAGGTATTTCCACTTCACAATAACAGCACTTACAGTTGGGAGATTGCATGGCTGTGTGCTGAATTTTATAAATGTGTCTTCTTCTATGGTATAATGTCGTTAGCAACAATGTGAAGTGCGGGTGTTATACACCTGTCAGCAACCATTGTGGCTGAAATAGCCGAATCCACTAATTTTGAAGGCGTGTCCATATACTTTTGACCATGTAGTGTATCTACTGCAGGGCTAAATACGCCTAGCTTCTACGTCCCATAAACGTTTCCAAAAAGTAATGTATTTAAAAGTAAATAAGAGAGAAACAAACCCGAAACAATTGATCACAGCCTAGGTCTATGCCAGACAGTTAATCCTTTAATTTAATTAAGGTGTTTAAGGACGTTGTAGCTGTGTCAAAACACGGCCCTATTTTCTGTCAGCAAGTTTTATTTTGTATTTGAAGTGTGAAATGCACAGCGCGAGGCCAAGAAGTTGTGGAAGCCATGTGGATGGTCCTGAAAAGTGAGAGTGAACATTCGCACGGATTATTCTCTTACACTGAATTTCCATTTGTATTCATCATGGTGTGATATGCGAAACAATGCTTAAAGTAGATTACATGCCTCAATCATTAATAGCTGAGGGAGACGTCACTTTATTTTTGAATCGTTATCCCCGGGAAAAGTGCGCTCTACTTCGAAATAATATGCAGAATTTGGTGACCCATCTTTCACGATGTCAATTTCAAGGCTGGATGAGGGTTATCGGTAAGTAGCAATTAAAAACAGCAAACGTGTTTAGCTAACTAGCTAGCTAATGGAACCTCAAGTACGGATGAAAGTGGGAGGAAGTCGCTTTGCAATCGGCTCCTAGCTAACTAGGTTGATATGCTTGAGAAAATGTTATCCCATGCACGTGAAGTAAACACTCCGTGTACAAAACAATACGAACACCTGCTCTTTCCATGACAGACTCACCAGGTGTATCCAGGCGAAAGCTATGATCCCTTATTGATGTCACTTGTTAAAACCACTTCAATCAGTGTGTAGATGAAGGGGGTGAGACATGTTAAAGAAGGATTTTTAAGCCTTGAGATAATTGAGACATGGATTGTGTGACATTGAGGGTGAATGGGCAAGACAAAAGTGCGCGGGGTATGGTAGTATGTACCAGGCGCACCTGTTTGTGTCAAGAACTGCAACGCTGCTGGGTTTTTCACGCTCAGCAGTTTCCCGTGTGTATCAATAATGGTCCACCACCCAAAGGACATACAGCCAACTTAATACAACTGTGGGAAGCACTGGAATCAACATGTGCCAGCATCCCTGTCGAACGCTTTCGGCACCTTGTAGAGCCGACGAATTGAAGCTGTTCTGAGGGTGCAACTCAATATTAGAAAGGTGTTTTTAATGTTTTGGCCAGCTCTAAATCAAAATTCCTGCTGTAGTAATTCTAGCTACCTAGCTACACATGAGTCATGACAGGTGAAAATCTAATTCATGTGTCTTTCCTTTTCTTCTTGACAAGTTATGAAACCATAATACCAATATTAAAATGCAAAACAGTAACACAGTTGACAGGAGTGATGCAACCATTACAAAGAAAAAGTAAGCAGGACTAAGCTGTAGGCTTAACTGGACACACGGGACACTTATCCATGCTTCAGAAGAGGGAACAATCACTCAGCCTTGCTATGTCTTCAGTCTGATATGGGCACACACTTACTGACAATGCTGATGTAGCCTATCATAAGGTTAACATCAAATGAGACAAAATCCTTCTTCCTCAAACAGTATACTACTTGAACTTGTGAACAGCACAGATCATGTCATTGCAGGCGAAGAGGATGTAACCTTAATCTCCCAGAAAGTGGGGATTACTAAAAGCACAGCGTTCGCCTGCAATGACATGATCTGTGCTGCCTGTACGAGACCACCATACTACAGTGAAGGTTATTGAATGATTCCCTTGATTTGATAAGGCTTGATGCCCTCTGTGTGATGTGGCGGAAGAAGGGATCTGAAAAATGCATTGATTGTTTGCTCTTTATCAGAGCTAACATGAGTCCCATCTCCACTGTACAATCCGGGATGCTGGCATGTTTTTTTTATGTGCACGTTTGTCATCCATTCCAATAGAAGGGACTTGCTTCTATGTACTTACAGGTACTGTAATTCATATTGGAATAAATATACTAAAGCCTATTAATTAAATTGAATCCACATTCATTGTCTGTCATAGCTTGTTAATATGCATGTTTTGCAGATATGAAGAGCTCATCAACTAACTGGATATCCTGCGGCCAGCCTTTCACTGAGCCTGCCATATGGAAGCCAAAGTTCTGCATAGTTACCGACTGTCAGCTACTCCTATTGGACAAACAAGAGGTATTTAACTCCTACCAAATAGTGAATAATATGTGGTGTGAGGATTGAAGAGATGGGAAATCATGTAGGCCTACATTTGTATAGTTTTTTTTAAGGAGAGTGGAATTCCACCCTTCTGGAGCCTGGAGTGAACTGTCCCATTGTTTATTACCAGTAGCAACTGTAGCATAAGTTGTTGTCATTGCCTGCTGTCCTGGCTGTTACCCAGATCCACCCGCTGCTGCTGCAGGAGCGCCGGGCTGAGTCGTGCACGGTGTGGCTACTACGTCATACCCTCACTGTGCCCAGAGACTGCCACACCCTTGGAGACAAAACAGCCCTGGCCACAGACAACAGTAAGTACAGTCTACCCACTCCTACCCTACCAGACTGAGTGAGTACACATCACTCCACTATACTATGGGATGAAACGCTTACCTGTCAATCAACACAGTAGAGTACAAGTAAAATATGTGATCTTGTTCGTTCACTCCGTCTTTGAAGAAGAAATTGCAAAGTAATCAACAATCGGAAGCTAGGCTACTTGTTGTAAATATTGGTTTAGACATTTGACTAAGGATGGAGTCTGGAGTAACTGATTTTTGAAATTTTATTGTAAAAATGTATGAAAACAAACAATGTGCTTTTTTGAGCCAACAGCACCTCTTACTGAGACATGGGTGAACCTAGCCTATTTCCTTTCCTTACCACTGGAGGTCTCAGCAGTCAATGACTCTGAACATCCTCAAACCTTTTCTAGTCATTCCTTTCCCAGTAAGCTGCAGTAATGGCAAAATGTGACCACAGGACTCAAAATAGAAATTCCTTGGTGTAATATAATCCATACATTTGCCTAGTATTGCTTGTTTTTACACAGTAGTGTCCCTAGGTGTGCCCCAAGTAGAGTCCTTCATAGGTCAGTTTGGCATAGAATTGTTCAAAGAGCTGATCCGTAAACCAGTCATATAACATTAATTTATGTAAAAAAAATGTATGACTCCAGAGTAGTAGGCTTTATGATGAATATTATTAGGCTATTATTACTACTATTACTATTCCCCTTCCCTGCATTAATTAATTTGTCTGCATATCTATTCACCATTTGGATAAAAGGAAGCCATTTTATAATGCGATGTGTCACTCAAATCGCTTTGAGAGAAAGAGCCTTCTAATTAGACTTCTTACCTAATGAAAGCATGTAGCCGACATAACAAAATAAGACCTTTACCTTCAATATTGTTTAGATAATCAAATAGCTTAAATTGAAATAAACCATTCCCAGACTCGAATATAGGCTTCAAAAATAGGCTACATTTATTTAGTAGGTTCCTCAAACTTTTACCAGCTGCTCCGGTTTATACTTTTTTCATGGCCTGCCTGTAGTCTAATGAACAAAAGCCTGAATTAATGTAATAAATAATTGATAATTAACTGAATTATCGAAAACAAATAGGCCTACCTGCTTGCACTTTGTGCAAGCTGTGCATCCATCTACCTCGTCATTGTCCTTCCAAACTGGGGATTTCACTCGTGCAGCACCTGTTTCCCCTATAATGTTGTAGCCTATATTTCTCTCTGGTTAGGCCTATGCTAGACATTTTTGCGTGAGCTAGGCTAGTCCCGTGTAGCTTAGTTGGTAGAGAAAAAATGTAAAATGTATCCAGGGAAAGTAAGCTTGGCAATGTGTCATATACTTATGTGGGGAGAGGGAACATAAGCTCTGTGCGTGGACAATTTATAACGTTTTAGCATCACACAAATAAGGGATACTGTAGTTCCCAGCTCCAAACACTCTCAATGCGAGCGTGGCTGATGTCTTAAGTCTGCATCGCTGCTCACAGAATGGAATTCGCAAACAAAACGCAACACATGAAGCTTCTGGGTTTTTAAAAAGTGTATTATCTTGATTTTAAATGTTTCTGACCTGCAATGTAATGGTTCTGAACCACGAGCCAGCCCACGGATTGAAATAATGTTTTCATTCTACCAGGAACTGTGGGTATCCGATCCGATGCAGGACTCCAGCCCCTAGCTGCTGTACCACTTAGCTCCTGTGCCCTTAGCTGCTGTGCCCCTTAGCTGCTGTGCCCTTAGCTGCTGTGCCCTTAGCTGCTGTGCCCTTAGCTGCTGTGCCCTTAGCTGCTGTGCCCCTTAGCTGCTGTGCCCCTTAGCTGCTGTGCCCTTAGCTGCTGTGCCCTTAGCTGCTGTGCCCTTAGCTGCTGTGCCCCTTAGCTGCTGTGCCCCTTAGCTGCTGTGCCCCTTAGCTGCTGTGCCCCTTAGCTGCTGTGCCCCTTAGCTGCTGTGCCCTTAGCTGCTGTGCCCTTAGCTGCTGTGCCCTTAGCTGCTGTGCCCCTTAGCTGCTGTGCCCCTTAGCTGCTGTGCCCCTTAGCTGCTGTGCCCCCTAGCTGCTGTGCCCCTTAGCTGCTGTGCCCCTTAGCTGCTGTGCCCCTTAGCTGCTGTGCCCCTTAGCTGCTGTGCCCCTTAGCTGCTGTGCCCCTTAGCTGCTGTGCCCCTAGCTGCTGTGCCCCTAGCTGCTGTTGCCCCTGCATCGCAACCTGGTTGTGTAGAGGAGAAAGTGACTGGCCATTGGTCAGGATCTCAGAGAACTGAAGTGAGAGGGATTCTGAGCTATGTTTTGTTTAGTGACCAAATGATGAAAAGGGAGAGAAGAAGAAAAAACATGCTGTGTCTTTAAGAGCTGAGTTGCGAAAGCTGGCAGCCAGGCCCTGAGTTGAGCTCAACCCAATCATAGTCTTGGAACAGCTGCCAGATGTAGCGTAGCAGCAGCCAGAACACAGCAGAGCTGCCCCTGCAAAACTAGGCAGCGCTACTCACTGGGACAGGCGGGAGACGAGGATACGTTTCTGTGCCTCACTCGATTCTACATCCTCACGCACACACGCACAGGGCTGGCAGAAAGGAGTATGCCTCATTCGGTGCTGTGAAGTTATGGAGTTGGACAACGCGGCCAAACCGGAGAGCTACAATGGTAAGGAGAACGTTTTAATAAAGCAGGCAAACTGTTGAAGCCTGCTTCTGTCCCCGTGGCAAAGGGCGCTTTAAGGTTAGGAAGATTGTTAGTTGTTCACTTTGTGCTTCTCTCTCACTCAGTTCTGGTGAAGTGGGGTTGTTTGCTGTGGAGACAGATTGCTTGTGGAATTCCTATGAATCAGATGTTTTGTTCGAGTAGATAGAGCAGAAGCCTGGGGTTTCTAATACTGTATTCAACATACTGTTTACTAGGAAGAACTTTTAGTCCATTTGAACGCCACTAGGAAGAATGTTTTAGTCCATAGAGATTGTTAGTTGAAAAAGTGATTGGACTGTTTACTGTTTTTGCATAGAATGTGATGTCTGGGGTATTTTTCTGTCTCAGAATAAATTCGAACACTCTGTGCAGGAACTGGATTTCCACTCTGTAATCTGTGGGCTGAATGACTCATAAAAAATCCTGTGTTGGGTCTTCTGAGAAATAACAACTGCGCAGCACATCGGCTCAAGTGTGAGGACGTGTAGGAGTCACTAAGATGTTTGAGAAAACAACAGAGATTGTTTCTCTTAAAAGCTTGTACATTATTTTAACATTTCAGGAGAACTTTTCAGTGTACTGTTGATGAGAAATTCTCCTTTGTTTCAAATAGCAATCCACTTGGAATACTTAGAATATTTCCACAGCCACACTTGGCTGACTTGGATTTATTCCGTTTTATTAGCCGGGCTCTGTGCCATTTTCAAGTTTGTCATGAGAATACCACACTAACTTTAATATCCTTGGAAATATAGTCTGTTCTCTTATTAAGTTCTACAACTAAGTGTACTTCAATGAGTTGAACCAATACAGTCGAGCATGGATTAGAGTAGTCACCCATCCTGGTGTTGGTGCTCAGACAGTCTTCCTCTAGGCTCTTGTCTGGGTTGTGCTGGCCCTATACTCCCCCTGATGCACCAGTCAGTAACCTAGACACTTCTTTGTTCATAACTGCCAGTATCTTCATGTCAATGGCTGATATGATCAACACATTTCCTTATACTATTCTTTAGTTCGTAAGAGTTTGAATGAAGACATCCGCCTATTTTTCTATTTAACATGCCCTATGGATAATTTGAATACATATTTTAGAATTTCTATCTTTATGAGCATTCAATGTATTGGTCTGATGAATAATTAATTGAAGGATATTAGCACTTGCAGGATTCACTGTCAGTACTAAAGATACTGGTCTGGTACAGACCTTTTTTTACCTCTACTACTCTAACAGCTGAAAAACACAATCAGAAATTCCTTCTCAAATATTCATGAATATTGAGCTGAAATAGCAATATCAACAGTTAATATTACATAGTGTTTACTCATCATTCTCTTAAGTATCCAAAACCATTTGTTTTTCTGACACTAAGGGGTGACATGCTCCAGACAACCTGCAGTAGGCCTAAATCTAACACAAGGTGTTAGCATAATCTCGATGACATAATTATTCAATTGGACATAATCTGCTTTAGCATGAAAATTGTCAACATTTTCTTACTGTGTTGCAATTATGGATTGGCAGTAGCCTATAGTGGACATGTTATTGCAGTTTTGGGATGATCTTAACTCTACTGTTGGGGAGAAAGACCCAACATCCCACAGTGGCATTATACTTGGGTCCCATCCTTTTGTTCATCAATTTAGATGTCTCCCTAGTTACAAAAATGGTCATTTTCACTGCCAACATTTAGATACAGTATGTCTTTCAAACCAAATAATCTAACCACTGTTGCCTGATTTTGAAATGTCAATGAAACAATTATAAACTGTAAAATGTGTTGTACGGCGGTTTACTAAAAATCTCCCATGTTTTTTTCCTTCCAATTTGACCAAGTAGGCTAAACAGTTTTGTTTTTATCCCCTCTAGCATGGGAGAACTGGTCTGCTTGGGATGAGTCCCCCCTCCAGATTGAAAAATGCCTCCAGTGTACATAAGTGGAATTAGGAGCTAGAAGCAGAACTGCCATGTCTGTCGGTGCCATCTTGGCAATTAAGTGTCCGCCTTATTTCCGTGACCAAAGAACTCTAATATAGGTTAGAAAATAATATCTTGAAAGTCTATTTGCATTGGATTATTTACAGTGCCCCTTAAAAAAGTGGTACGGCTTGCTCATGCCTTTTGAGTTAAAGCTGAGGATTGTGGATGACATTTTAATGGGTCCATTTTGGCCCTCTTGAAAGGCAAAGTGCTTGCCTCTGAATTTATTACACTTCTTTTTGACTCAACTTTTTGGGGCGTTAAACTGCGTAGGTGCATTAAATCTAGCTTTAAACTGATAAGTGTTGAAGATTCATTTGTAACCTTTTTAGTCTATGCAATGGTAGTTTTTGTTTTTAAATCCACTTTATCCTGTACAGTTGTGAAAGTATGTTGGCTAGCTGACACCAGCTCTTCCATGTCATTTAGGTGGAAACATGAGGCTGTCACTCATCAAATTGTCTTTGAATATAGTAACAAGGCTCAGTTGTCAATGCTCCTGCTATGTGCTTCAGTGGTTTTACTGATCGGTATGATGACAGTTGCCTTTGACACTTCAATTCACCTCGAGAGCAAGGTACTGATTTGAGAGATTTGACATTTCTATGAAATGTTTGCGATTTAATGATACGGGTCCCTTTATTCAGCTCAGTTGTATTATGAGATCAGAGTAACTGATTTAATTGTCAGATATATAAAAATAAAGATAAAATGTTGACTAGATTAGGCTACATGGTTTGACTAAATGGTGTGAAGTATTTGACACACTAGTTCTCTTTTTCTATTCTTTAAACTCCACCTGTTGAGCCACTGGTTAAATGTTGAGCTGCCAAGGAGAAGACAATAAGTAGATGTCCCTTCACTGTAGATCTCGTGCTCCGTCTTTGACATATACACATAAACATGTTAAAGTGTGTGGGCTTGTGACATTTGAAGTCCGAATTCCTTCAGAGAGGAACTTGGCTCAGCTGGCCGTCATACGCCAGGGCAATTTGCTGACCTCACATGCTGCACATAAGTGTCTTTGTCTGTGAAAAATCAGCTGACTTGTATTAATCCCCTGCCCAATCTTCACTGTTGTTTCTATAGTCCTCCACTCAGGAAGTTCTGTCTTGCACAGCTAGTCAGGGCAGTGGGCTGGAGTGCACCACACAATGATAGACTCATAGCGATGAGTTGAGAACATACAGTGGAATAGCATAGAGAGAGAGAAAGTATTTTGCATAAATTCAGAACAGTATTACCCCTCTTTGTAAGCCAAGGACACCGTTGTTCAAGAAACAGCGGCCGGCTATGGCAGAGAAATCGCAGATAAAATGTTTTAAAAATCTCACAACAAGACCATACTTTCAAAGCCATGTTATTTTTCCGTATGCTAGTGATAATATGATACATTTCACTATGCTTTGTCGTGTCTTTGGCTATGCCGGATTAAGTGATATGACATGCTATTCTATAAAATAATTTTGCCGTAATTAATATTACCTGATTGAGCTAATCATGTAAATGTAATTAGAGAGTCGGGCACCATGAAATAATATTTATAGAGCTGTTATCTTCCGAATAAACTCTTAAAGACCTAGTAATATTTTACATCAATAGCAGTCAATATTAATCATCATCTTATTTCAGTCTCATCTGAAAGTTGTAAATTCTTGGTTATCTGCACGAACCCTGGCTAACAAGTTGAATCAGCAATACAAAATTGGGTTTAATTATTTATTTACTAAATACCTAACTAATCACACAGAATTACACATATTTAAATCATAACTTCATTACAAATTACATCATAAAGGAAAATGTCCCTAGCGGGCGGAACAGATATGACAGCTGGTTACACAAAAAAAAGGGCTGGGTTTGAGTGAAAGAGCGGGAGACTGAGGAACAAAGGGTGAAGCTGTGCTATCGTAAATACAGTATCTTATGCATTCTAAATTACCGCCTATTTGGAAAAGGAAAATTAAATAAATATTTACTCTGAGCTGCGCTTCGGTAGGTTGGTGGTAGATGGAAGGCCGTGTTGCCCAACCGAGTCCTTTGTCCTTTGAAGAATGTCTCTGCTGGTAAATTGAATACGTTGTAGTAATGTCGTTGTGTGGTAGACGGGATACTCTGTCTGTTCCTTCCTAACCCTCGTTTGCAGCGGCTGTTGCTAACTCAACGGCTAGGAGGTATCACTTCTGTAGTGAATAAGAGTTCAAAGTTCATACCATTCGCAACCAAAGCTCACGCTGATGTTTGCTTCGTTCTGTAGTTATTATCTGAACCATTCTGACATCAAACCGTCGTCCTCACGTCCTCGGAACAGGAGGTTATATTGTTGTCAAGGGTTTTATATAGGAAGGGAGAGGAGGACGTGTTTGAAAAGTTTTATAGCCCATGTCCCTTCACAGGGGCGGGCCGCTGATTGAGCAGAGCCCTATCTTATGAAAACCCAAATCTCACATTTTAGAAGCTAAAATCACATTTCACCCCATCACAAATAATTTCATATTCAAACATTTAAATTGAACAACAATTCCATGTGAATCTAATAACTCTGATGTGTAGACTTTCCCCTGTAGAGTTTGTCATCTTAACATTGATGAGAATGTCTCAGATGACAACCGAACTGACATCATATTCATTATGTACCACCACATATGTTCAATTGGTCGGATTACCAGAACATAGTTCATTTCCCCCTATCTTCTGATGTTCCCAGAATCTCTATGTTAACCAAAGGGTTTTGCAAATGTAACATCAGTAGGGTAGAGAGAGGAAAAAGTGGGGAAGAGGTATTTTTGACTGTCATAAACCTACCCCCAGGCCAACGTCATGACACTTCTTTTGAAGGACATTTCACAAGGCTTGTGAAGCCTGCCTTCTCAGTTCTGACTCCAGCTACCTACTGTAGCCTGACTCCCTATATACCGTGCCCTCTGATTGGCTACTCAAGCCAAGAATGTAGCTCTTTGCAGTGCTTGTTCCCCTGAATGCCACAGAGAGAAAGATGCCTCATTTCTATTATTTTCTTTACTCATGGAAGAGTGGGGGACACACCTCGGAGAGGCAGGCTTGATTTTGTGACGGCCTCTCTTTGAGTTGAGAGAAGGGGGAAACGGCCGGGCCATTGTGGATGTCTCTAACTTACTGTTTAGCTTTCAGAGGGAAGGATCAAAGGCACTCTTTCTTTGGAGTGAGAAAAAGTATGTCTGAAGTTTGCCCTTATCCTTACACCTTTCCCAGCTGTGATCTTTTGCTGAGAGAGAGAGAGAGAGACTGTATCTCTCCAGGGAGTCCCTTCATTGCTTTGTGCTCTTTGTGGAAGACATACTCACGTGGCAGTGCAATCCACAGGTACTGTACATTCCAATCACAAAACTCCAGAGAGTCAACAATGCTGTTGAATGTACCCCTCCACATTGACTCGGTACTGGTACTCCTTGTATATAGCCTTGTTATTGTTTTTGTGTTACTATTTTGTTTTTCATTTCGCAAATATTTGTCTTTTAAAATCTGCATTGTTGGGAATGGGCTTGTAAGTAAGCATTTCACTGTAGTCTACACCCTGTTGTATTTGGCACGTGTGACCAATACCATTTTGAGTTGATATGTATGTTTTCAATCTAGATGTAAAAATATAGTTTGCTGCCATGGTAACGCCAGTATAGAAATGCCAGCCGGTAGCTCTTCAATCATGCCAAGTTGTGACTTCACCACCCATAAGTCACCAAAGTGAAGTTCTTTTGTGTTGTACTGTATAGGTCTAAGTCAGCAAGCAGTAGGTGCATTAAACACCAGCTTGGTGTGAATTTTAATGGTATAATTCTCCATCAGGAGTCACATTCCAATACATTAAAACAGACACAGAAATGTGGCAGGGCTGTAATAGCCTGTAAACTTGAGTGAAACCATGCAGCATGAGGATGGTTTTTGTGTTGTTTTTTTGCTGTTTGCATCGTGCTGTGTTGTCAAGAATGTTTGGCTTAAAAGTATTTCAGACCTGGTTGGATGCTGTACACCTTGTCTAGTGATTGCATTTTGTGTCTCTAGACTGCTCTCGTCAATGTACAATAGCTCAGAGTCACACTGCCTGCAGAAACAATAGTTCCTTACCAGTTTACCACCAACTGGATTGAGAAGGTCCGTCTAGAGAGAATGTACACAACACTGCTTATTATCCTTCCATCAGGACATTATTTCTGTACACTTTTCAAACCACGTTCTCCAGAGGGAAACCCATCTTTTCCATTCATTTGCCACGCTCACTCACTCCTAGAATCCTCCATGTGCTCGAATAATGTCGCTTGGATGATAAATTATGACAATCTCAATCTTTACTTGGGTTGTAAAATTCCGGAAAACATTCCCAATTTTCTGGATCTTTCTGAAACTTTGCAATCCTAATCTTTACATATAGACACACAGTCAGCATGCTATTGATAGGATTGCTAATCCTGATAAAAGTAGAGCTGGGACAATAAACAGAAAATGATCGATACTGACCAAACCAATCATTTATCGAGGACATTTTACTGATTTGGATAATAACGATAAGTAGACTTTACTAAAGGGATGTGATGTTTGAAATGTTGTAGCCTAAATCTTATGGCTGGGCGATATGGGCAAAATGTCATATTACATAAAAAAATGGTGTCCTTTGACAGCTCTTTGGTCTTGGCCATAGTGGAGTTTGGAGTGTGACTGTGGACAGGTGTCTTTTATACTGATAACAAGTTCAAACAGGTGCCATTAATACAGGTAACGAGTGGAGGACAGAGGAGCCTCAGGTCTGTGAGAGCCAGAAATCTTGCTTGTTTGTAGGTGACCAAATACTTATTGCCCACCATAATTTGCAAATAAATTCATTAAAAGTCCTACAATGTGATTTTCTGGATTTTTTTCCCCCTCATTTTGTCTGTCATAGTTGAAGTGTACCTATGATGAAAATTACAGGCATCTCTCATCTTTTTAAGTGGGAGAACTTGCACAAATGATGGCTGACTAAATACTTTTTTGCCCCACTGTATATCTATCCTACCCTGCCTTTCTAAGGTCTTCGAAAGCCAAGTTAACAAACAGATCACCAACCATTTCGAAACCCACCGTACCTTCTCCACTATGCAATCTGGTTTCCTAGCTGGTCATGGGTGCACCTGAGCCAGGCTCAAGGTCCTAAACGATATAACAGCCATCGATAAGAGACAGTACTGTGCAGCTGTATTCATCGACCTGGCCAAGGCTTTGGACTCTGTCAATCACCACATTCCTATTGGCAGACTCGACAGCCTTGGTTTCTCAAATGACTGCCTTGCCTGGTTCACCAACTACTTCTCAGACAGAGTTCAGTGTGTCAAATTGGAGGGCCTGTTGTCTGGACCTCTGGAAGTCTATGGGTGTGCCACAGGGTTCAATTCTCGGGCCGACTCTTTTCTCTGTATGCAACAATGATGTCTCTCTTGCTGCTGGTGATTCTCTGATCCACCTCTACGCAGACGACACCGTTCTGTATACCTCTTGCCCTTCTTTGGAAACTGTGTTAACTAACCTCCAGACGAGCTTCAGTGCCATACAACTCTCCTTCCTTGGCATCCAGCTGCTCTTAAACGCAAGTAAATTGAAATGCATGCTCTTCAACCGATCGATGGTTCTGACTTAGAATATGTGGACAACTACAAATACCTAGGTATCTGGTTAGACTGTAAACTCTCCTTCCATACTCACATTAAGCATCTCCAATCCAAAATTAAATCTAGAATCGGCTTCCTATTTCACAACAAAGCATCCTTCACTCATGCTGCCAAACATACCCTCGTAAAACTGACTATCCTGCCGATCCTTGACTTCGGCGATGTCATTTACAAAATAGCCTCCATCACTCTACTCAACAAATTGGATGTAGTCTATCACAGTGCCATCCATTTTGTCACCAGCATGGAATATTTTTTGCACACTCCAGCATGGAATATTTCACTGTTTACCCCTATAGCCAATTCTTCCTTTGGCCGCCTTTCCTTCCAGTTCTCTGCTGCCAATGACTGGAACTAACTGCAAAAATCACTGAAGCTGGAGACTCATATCTCCCTTACTAACTTTAAGCACTAGCTGTCCGAGCAGCTCACAGATCACTGCACCTGTACATAGCCCATCTGTAAATAACCCATTCAACTACCTCATCCCCATACTGTTATTTTTGCTCCATTTTCACCCCAGTATCTCTACTTGCACATCATCATCTGCACATCTATCACTCCAGTGTTTAAATTGTAATTATTTCGCCACCATGGCCTATTTATTGCCTTACCTCCCTTATCTTACATCATTTGCACACACTGTACATAGAAAAAAAGTCTATTGTGTTATTGACTGTATGTTTGTTTATTCTATGTTTAACTCTGTGTTGTTGTTTGTGTCGCTTTGCTTTATGTTGGCCAGGTCACAGTTGTAAATGAGAACTTTTTCTCAACTAGCCTACCTGGTTAAATAAAGGTGAAATTAAATGTTTAAAAAGTACTAGTCAAAAGTTTGGACACACCTACACATTCAAGGGTTTTTCTTTATTTTTACTGTTTTTCTACATTTATAGAATAATAGTGAAGACATCAAAACTATGAAATAACACGTATGGAATCATTTAGTAACCAAGAAAATATATTTTATATTTGAGATTCTTCAAAGTAGCCACCCTTTTCCTTGATGACAGCTTTGCACACTCGTGGCATTCTCTCAGTCAGCTTTATATATGTATATGTATATATATATGTATATATATGTATATATATATATGTGTATATATGTATATGTGTATATATGTATATACGTATATATATATATGTATATGTGTATATATAGCTTTGTATATGTATATATGTATGTGTATATATGTGTATATATATATGTATGTGTATATATGTGTGTATATGTATATATATATATATACGTTTTTTTTTTAAGTAACTGGTGCACATTAATGTAATTTATTTATCCTTAGATTGATCGTTATTGTGATAATTGAGTCCATTTATGGTGATATGGACGTTTTCCCTTTATCGCCCAGCTCTAGATGAAAGCCAATGCAGAGCACAAGACCTGGAATTAGCACTGAAGTTTTGGCAAAGTTTTTGTTGGCCAGAGCTGGGTGGAGTAATAAGCTGATTTAGGGTGTTTAGAACAATCCTTTATCTGGTATCACTAGTTATCTTTGAGTATAAAGATATCCTTCACTGTAGTGATGAGGACCAGTCTCAAGTAGAAGCTTCTCCACAACCAAAACTGGGATTTGAAAGCCAACAGTGAAGGTTACACTCACTGGACAGTTAGGTACACCATCCCGGTCACAAAAATTGATCGCTCCTACAGACAGCGAGTCACATGGCCATGGCTTTTTATATAACGCAGGCCGACAGTCAGTGAGGCATTCAGTTACTGTTTGATTGAACGTTAGAATGGGCAAAACAAGTGACCTAAGTGACTTTGAGCGTGGTATAATCGTTGGTGCCAAGTGAGCCGGATCCAGTATCTCAGAAATGGCTGCCCCCCTGGGCTTTTCACGCGCCAGTATCTAGGGTTTTTCACGCACCAGTATCTAGGGTTTACCGGGAATGGTGTGTCAAATAAAAAACATCCGGTCAGCGAAATCCTGTGGGTGAAAACAGCTCTTTGATGAGAGCGGTCAAGAATTGTGTAAGCTAACAGACGGGCAACCAACCAACAAATGCCATCCGCATACCACCATGCATACCGCTGCTGGCTTGCTTCTGAAGCTAAGCAGGGTTGGTCCTGGTCAGTTCCTGGATGGGAGACCAGATGCTGCTGGAAGTGGTGTTGGAGGGCCAGTAGGAGGCACTCTTTCCTCTGGTCTAAAAATATATCCCAATGCCCTGTATAGGGTGCTGTCTTTCGGATGGGACGTTAAACGGGTGTCCTGACTCCGAGGTCATTTAAGATCCCATGGCACATATCGTAAGAGTAGGGGTGTTAACCCTGGTGTCCTGGCTAAATTCCCAATCTGGCCCTCATACCATCACGGTCACCTAATAATCCCTGGTTTACAATTGGCTCATTAATCCCCTGTAACTATTCCCCAGGTTGTTGCTGCAAATGAGAACGTGTTCTCAGTCAACTTACCTGGTAAAATAACAGATAAATAAAAATGGCGCTACAACAGGGGTGTGCAGAACGACATCTTGGAACGCACAACTCGTTGATCCTTTTCATTGATGGGCTATTGCATCAGACGACCACACTGGGTTCCACACCTATCAGCTAAAAACAAGAAGAATCAGCTCCAGTGGGCACGCGATCACCAACATTTGAGGACAATTGAGGAGTGAAAAAAAATTGCCTGGAATATGACCGCGAGTTCAGTTTACTTGAGTGGCAAGCACAGTCCCCAGACCTCAACCCAATAAAGCATCTTTGGGATGAGATGGAACAGGCTGTTCACAGCATAAATGTACCGCTGTTCTGGAGGAAAAGGGGGGTCCGACCCACTACTAGATGGGAGTACCTAATAAATACCCAATATCTCACATGGGTCATATGCACGACTACAAAAAAGATGGGAACAGCATGCAGACTCAAGTAGGTCACCCAGACCTCTGTTTCCTGCTCATGAGACATTTTCCGCAGCCTGGCGTGAAACACCTCTGCCTGTATTTCTGGCCTGGCCTTGGCTTTAAACAACAACAGATTTTGGAACACTGCTGATTTGAGAGAGCTCCGGAGATTACTCTTGTTTTTGGAAGAGCAGAGCTGTGGAGAATTGGAGAATTCACAGCCCCCAGGCTTTTCACAGAGAAGCCTCTCACGGCAGCGGGTGGGCGCAGGTGGGAGGGAGCAGCACTAGGTGCTGTATGAAGGAGCAGACCAGACTGAGGGGTGGGTGACTGAGCGTATGTGACATGCCTAAGAGGGCTAGGATTCCAAAAGGGTTAGATCCTATCACAGCTGTATTACCACCCTCTCCAGAGGCATGAATTGCATTTATGAAGGGGGGAAAACAACTAACTGAAACCTGCCCCTGTCAAGGTTTCATGTGTCCTCTAAACTGCTTGCAGCATGGCAGAGATATTTCAGGGGCTGGAGGTTGTTGGAACATTCTTTCAGCGATGCATATTTGTTAGATTACAAAGCTGCAGAATGTGGGTTGCACTAGTCTAAGAAATTAAATGAAATTAAGACAAAGAGAAACCCTGGACTCTGATCACTGGAGCCTCGCTTTGCAGTCCCGGGTTTGAACAATGACAGCAATTGTCTCTCAATGATCTATGCAATGCTGTAGGCATGCAAAAAATAAACATGTATTTTTGCAGCACTTATGTATAGACAGTAGACCTAGACGTATAATTGCACATATACACTCCATGACCAAAAGTCATTCTATATCTCATTCCAAAATCATGGGCATTAATATGGAGTTGGTCCCCCCTTTTGCTGCTTTAATAGCCTCCACTCTTCTGGGAAGGCATTCCACTAGATTTTGGAACATTGCTGTGGGGTCTTGCTTCCATTCAGCCCGAGCATTAGTTAGGTTGGGAACTGATGTTGGCCTGGCTCATAGTCGGCATTCCAATCCATCCCAAAGGTGTTTGATGGGATCAGGGCTCTGTGCAGGCCAGTCAAGTTCTTCCACAACGATCTCGGACAACCCATTTCTGTATGGACCTCGCTTTGTGTATGGGGGCATTGTCATTTTAAAATTTTTATTTCACCTTTATTTAACCAGGTAGGCTAGTTGAGAACAAGTTCTCATTTGCAACTGGCCAAGATAAAGCATAGCAGTGTGAACAGACAACACAGAGTTACACATGGAGTAAACAATTAACAAGTCAATAACACAGTAGAAAAAAAAGAGAGTCTATATACATGGTGTGCAAAAGGCATGAGGAGGTAGGCAAATAATTACAATTTTGCAGATTAACACTGGAGTGATAAATAATCAGATGGTCATGTACAGGTAGAGATATTGGTGTGCAAAAGAGCAGAAAAGTAAATAAATAAAAACAGTATGGGGATGAGGTAGGTAAAATTGGGTGGGTTATTTACCGATAGACTATGTACAGCTGCAGCGATCGGTTAGCTGCTCAGATAGCAGATGTTTGAAGTTGGTGAGGGAGATAAAAGTCTCCAACTTCAGCAATTTTTGCAATTCGTTCCAGTCACAGGCAGCAGAGAACTGGAACGAAAGGCGGCCAATGCTGAAACAGGAAAGAGCCTTCCCAAACTGTTGCCACAAAGTTGGAAGCACAGAATCGTCTAGAATGTCATTGTATGCTGTAGCGTTAAGATTTCCCTTGGAAAACAGCCCCAGACCATTATTCCTGCTCCACCAAAGTTTACAGTTGGCACTATGCATTAGGGAAGGTAGCGGTCTCCTGGCGTCTGTCAGACTGCCAGATGGTGAAGCGTGAATCATCACTCCTAAAGAACGCTTTTCCACTGCTTCAGAGTCCAACGGTGGCGAGCTTTACACTGCAGCCGACGCTTGGCATTGCGCATGGTGATCTTGGGCTTGTGTGTGGCTGCTCGACCATGGAAACCCATTTCATGAAGCTCCCGACAAACAGTTTTTGTGTTGAAGTTGCTTCCAGAGGCAGTTTGGAACTCAGTAGTGAGTGTTGCAAGGTGTTGTTGCTCCTAGATGTTTCCACTTCACAATAACAGCACTTACTGTTGACCGGGGCAGCTCTAGCAGGTAGAGGTCGACCGATTAATTGGCATGGCCGATTTAATTGGGGCCGATTTTCAAGTTTTCATAACAATTGGTAATCAGCATTTTTGGACGCCGATTACATTGCATTCCACGAGGAAACTGCATGGAAGGCTGACCACCTGTTACGGGAGTGCAGCAAGGAGCCAAGGTAAGTTGCTAGCTAGCATTAAACTTATGAAAAACAATCAATCTTAACATAATCACAAGTTAACTACACATGGTTGAGGATATTACTAGTTTAACTAGCTTGTCCTGCATTGCATATAATCAATGCGGTGCCTGTTAATTTATCATCAAATCACAGCCTACTACGGGTGATGATTTAACAAGAGCATTCGTGAAAAAAGCCCTGTCGTTGCACCAATGTACTTAACCATAAACATCAATGCCTTTCTTAAAATCAATACACAAGCATATTTGGTTAATATTGCCTGCTAACATGAATTACTGTTAACTAGGGAAATTGTGTCACTTCACTTGCGTTCTTTGCAAGCAGAGTCAGGGTATATGCAGCAGTCTGGGCCGCCTGGCTCATTGTGAACTGTGTGAATACCATTTCTTCCTAACAACAACCGTAATTAATTTAGCCAGAATTTTACATAATTATGACATAATGTTGAAGGTTGTGCAATGTAACAGCAATATTTAGACTTATGGATGCCACCTGTTCAATAAAATACGGAATGGTTCCGTATTTCACTTTCAAAATGATAGTTTCCGGATTTGACCATATTAATGACCTAAGACTCGTATTTCTGTACGTTTATTATATTATAATTATGTCTATGATTTGACATTTGATAGAGCAGTCTGGCTGAGCAGTGGTAGGCAGTAGCAGGCTCGTAAGCATTCATTCAAACAGCACTTTCCTGCATTTGCCAGCAGCTCTTCACAATGCTTGAAGCACAGCGCTGTTTATGACTTCAGGCCTATCAACTCCTGAGATTAGGCTGGCAATACTATAGTGCCTATAAGAACATCCAATAGTCAAAGGTATATGAAATACAAATGGTATAGAGAAATAGTCCTATAATAACTACATCCTAAAACTTCTTAACTGGGAATATTGAAGACTCATGTTTGAAAGGAACCACGAGCTTTCATATGTTCTCATGTTCTGAGCAAGGAACTTAAATGTTATCTTTTTTTACATGGCACAAATTGCACTTTTACTTTCTTCTCCAACCCTGTGTTTTTGCATTATTTAAACCGAATTGAACATTGTTTATTTGAGACTAAATTCATTTTTATTTATGTATTATATTAAGTTAAAATAACTGTTCATTCAGTATTGTTGTAATTGTCATTTATTACAAATATATATAAATACATAAAAATTGGCTGATTTTAATCGGTATCTGCTTTTTTTGGGTCCTCCAATAATCGGTATCGGCGTTGAAAAATCATAATCGGTCGACCTCTACTAGCAGGGCAGAAATGTGACGACCTGACATCCTATGACAGTGCCATATTGAAAGTCACTGAGCTCTTCAGTAAGGCCATTCGACTGCCATTCTTTGTCTATGGAAATTCCATGACTGTGTGCTCGATTTTATACACCTGTCAGCAACGGATGAGGTTGAAATAGCAGAATCCACTAATTGGAGTGGGTGTCCACATACTTTTGTGTATATAGGCTTATATGAAGGCATGACTTTTTATAGAGTTTTTAGCCAAAGTTGTCTCTGACAGGAGTGTCTGGGGTGGAATTGGGTCAGCCCAAACTTCTCCAGATGTTTTTTTAAAGATCTGGTCGCTCAGACTGTTGTGGGAACTGGATTTGAACGCTGACAAAACAGCAACCAGTGTGTTTTCTGGACCCTGTTCTTTTTCAGACACAAACACATTGACTGGATGTGTTTTAAATCACTTGGGGAAAGTAAACCAAGTTACCTTGATTGAAATTATGTTTTTACTATGAGTTGTTTTGGCAACTGACATTGTTAAGGGGGGAGGGATTGAGGGGGGAAATTATTAAATACTCTTAGGCAATCAAACATTTTGTTCAGTTTTAAAAAGAAATGTTTAATAAAAACATTGATTGATGTAAAGAAAATACACAGACATGATTGTTATTGTTTCTCCTCTGTTTTGATGAAGTCTGCAGCCTAATTAGAATGAGGCACTTTGTAGCAACAACAAAACCAACAACATACTCAGCACAAAGTAATTCTACTTTGAGACAGTAGGGCTAATTCAGAGAAAATTGTCTCGAAGTTATTCAGTGTTTCCAATCCGGAAAATCACTGTCTGTCTCAATGTTGCTATAAGAGAGAGTTAAATCTATTTTACGACTGTATTGATTGGAGACTGCATGAACATAGCCTGTCCCATGGATTGGAAACATGGGTTGTGTTCATCATCAGATTATGCTGGAAACAGGAAATTAAAGTGTTTTTTCTTGGGCAAGTTCTGACCTGCTCTTAGTGATTGTCACAGGGCCTAAGAGGATGTTCAAGATACATGCTCTCCTCTCTCATGACATGAAGTCTTTGTTTCACAGAGAATCTTCATAATAACAGTGATCTCTGCCCTTGCATGACTCAGTAGATGTCCTGTGCAGAGGTGTTCATAAAACCTGCATGATATAATGCAAGTGAAGCACTGTACAGAACACCTTTTAGAATACCGCTGGCAGGGCTTTGTATGTTGGCCTCCTGTTGTGTGAAAGCCCTGAATCGGGATCAGTTGGCCACGTTGCTCGTCTGGTAATCACAATACCGTGACCCACTGAGATTACTGACTTAATCTCTAAATCTAGCATATTAGCTAGGTTTCCATCCAATTGGCGACAGATTTTCATTAAATGGAGTTGTTGCAGATGAAAGGCTGTGCATGTGCAATATGATGGTTATTGTGTGTGCAATAGGATGATTATTATATCAATATTTGCACATAAATGCGTTTCCACCACCATTTCTTGGGTAATTCATTTTACTGACACAAAAAGATCCCACCTTGTCTAGCGTATTTAATTTTGTGGACATCTGGAAAGTTGACTGACATTTGCCATTTCCATCAGGCCTGTCGTGACTTTTATTTTTTATACCGACATGTTCTTTACTCAAATAAAAAGGTTGGATGGAAATCTGCTTAGATACATCCAAAATCCTGTGGATCCATTTTCAATGCTTACACATACTGAGGTGATATACAGGTTACCAGCCGCACAAATTGTGTCCATCCCTTTACTATGTTTAGCTTAATCCCCATTCCACACAATAATCTCTGCCCTTGCATGACTCAATAGACGTCCTGTGCAGAGGTGTTCATAAAACCTTTAGAATACCGCTGGCAGGGCTTTGTATGTTGGCATCCTGTTGTGTGAAAGCCCTGAATCGGGATCAGTCGGCCACGTCACTCGTCTGGTAATCACAATACCGTGACCCACTGAGATTATTGACTTAATCTCTAAATCTAGCATATTAGCTAGGTTTCCATCCAATTGGCGACAGGTTTTCATGTGAATATTCTAAAATCTGCATAAAAAACAATTGTGCATTTCATTTTCCCACCGCTTTCCATTAAATTAACTTGTTACAGATAAAAGGCTGTGCGTGCTGAACATCAAAATAACTTTTGCGGTCAAATTCCCATCTACTGACTATTTTTAAATTTAAGTTACGTTAAATGGGTTTCCATCGCATTTTCAAGTCTACTGATGGGTTTTGTCAGGAAGAAATGTGCGTTTTATATAGTGAATGTGCTCAATCTGGTTTTGAAACGTGTCCTCTAGCCAACAGATAAAGTGCGAGTAGGCTAGCCTACATGATGAGCTTATTATGGACAAAATGAGCGAGATTATTTTTGATTTTTCAAACAGCAGCCAAGCATTGATTATCATGTCACCAGAATAAGACCCTCAATATTTATTGGAAAGGAGCATCACTCATCACCGTGCACTTTCACCACCCTGTGAAGTTCATCATCATTCATCTGTAGCCTAATTAACTGCATGCTTTCCCAACCAGTCTAGTGGGAGGACCACACAACATGTCATCGCGTGACTCCAAGTTTACTTTGATATGATGGTTATTATAGCAATATTTATGCATAAAGCCATTTCCACTGCACTTTCTTGCATAATACATTTTACCGACACAAAAAGATCCAACCTTGTCTAGCTTATTTATTTTGTAGACGTTTGGAAAGTTTACCGACCAATTTGCTGTTTCCATCAGGTCCGTTGTTACATTCTTTTATCCAACATGTACTTTACTCACATAAAAAGGTTGGATGGAACCCTGCTTAGAGACATCCACAGTTCTGTGGATCCATTTTCAATGCTTACACATACTGAGGTGGTATACAGGTTAACAGCCACACAAATGGTTTCCATCCCTTTACTATGTTTAGCTTAATCCCCAATCCACACTGTGCCCTGAGGTTGCAGGCTCAAGGGACTAAGCTGTCAGTGTACATGAATATTGCACAGAGATCTCTGCTTGCTGGCTGGTGGGATTGTTGGACGAATAATGAAAGGATTGCTGTATGTAATGTCTGAATGCATAGCTGACATATTTCAGTTACCACTGAAATGTATTACATGTGTGTTCTAAGTATGTTTCTTTTTTATTAAATGTATAATTTCTGCGGGTCGTTGAATGACTTTGTCAGATTGGAGAAAGAGGGGTTTCTCTTTTTAGATGATTTCTTTAGAACCCTTTTCTGTCATGATACTCTTAGCAGTAGTTTGAAGCCTCACATTCATGAGGATAAATGTTGAGTGAATAATTAATCAGTCATCCTATTTCTTATGTTTTACTTCAACAATAAGTAACTTTTTAATGTCATTTTTTAATTCGACTACATTCCTTGGTTTGTAAACTCAGCAAAAAAAGAAACGCCCTCTCACTGTCAACTGCGTTTATTTTCAGCAAACTTAACAAGTGTAAATATTTGTATGAACATAAGATTCAAAAACTGAGACATAAACTGAACAAGTTCCACAGACATTTGACTAACATAAATGAAATAATGTGTTTGTGAACAAAGGCGGGGTCAAAATCAAAAGTAACAGTCAGCATCTGGTGTGGCCACCAGCCGCATTAAGCACTGCAGTGCATCTCCTCCTCATGGACTGCACCAGATTTGCCAGTTCTTGCTGTGAGATACCCCACTCTTCCACCAAGGCACCTGCAAGTTCCCGGACATTTCTGGGGGGAATGGCCCTAGCCCTCAACCTCCGATCCAACAGGTCCCAGACGTGCTCAATGGGATTGAGATCCGGGCTCTTCGCTGGCCTTGGCAGAACACAAACATTCCTGTCTTGCAGGAAATCACGCACAGAACGAGCAGTATGGCTGGAGGTATTGTCATGCTGGAGGGTCATGTCAGGATGAGCCTGCAGGAAGGGTACCACATGAGGGAGGAGGTTGTCTTCCCTGTAACGCACAGCGTTGAGATTGCCTGCAATGACAACAAGCTCAGTCCAATGATGCTGTGTCACACCGCCCCAGACAATGACAGACCCTCCACCTCCAAATCGATCCCGCTCCAGAGTACAGGCCTCGGTGTAACGCTCATTCCTTCGACGATAAACACAAATCCGACCATCACCTCTGGTGAGACAAAACCGCGACTCGTCAGTGAAGAGCACTTTTTGCCAGTCCTGTCTGGTCCAGCAACAGTGGGTTTGTGTCCATAGGTGACATTGTTGCCGGTGAGGACCTGCCTTACAACAGGCCTACAAGCCCTCAGCCCAGCCTCTCTCAGCCTATTGCGGACAGTCTGAGCACTGATGTAGGGATTGTGCGTTGCTGGTGTAATTCGGGCAGTTGTTGTTGCCATCCTGTACCTGTCCCGCAGGTGTGATATTCGTATGTACCGATCCTGTGCAGGTGTTATTACACGTGGTCTGCCACTGCGAGGATGATCAGCTGTCCGTCCTGTCTCCCTGTAGCTCTGTCTTAGGCATCTCACAGTACGGACCTTGTCATTTATTGCCCTGGCCACATCTGCAGTCCTCATGCCTCCTTGCAGCATGCCTAAGGCACGTTTACGCAGATGAGCAGGAACCCTGGGCATCTTTCTTTTGGTGTTTTTCAGAGTCAGTAGAAAGGCCTCTTTAGTGTCCTAAGTTTTCATAACTGTGACCTTAATTGCCTACCATCTGTAAGCTGTTAGTGTCTTAACGACCGTTCAACAGGTGCATGTTCATTAATTGTTTATGGTTCATTGAACAAGCATGGGTAACAGTGTTTAAACCCTTTACAATGAAGATTTGTGAAGCTATTTGGATTTTTACGAATGATCTTTGACGGACAGGGTCCTAAAAAAGGGCCGTTTCTTTTTTTTTGCTGAGTTTATAATCCTGTTTTGCTCACACTGAGATGTGTGTGTGTGTGTGTGTGGTGTGTGTTAATTCTTGTCATATTGTCTGATGAATGAAGCCTATTGAAGCCATTCAAATCAAACTGAGCTGATAAAGGTCTTTTTGTAGGTTTATCATGTTAAAAGGCAGATGCAGAGAACATTAGCAATGACAATGCCGTTATAATTCACATCACAAATCAACTCATTATTTACATTCACAAAATGCATGTTCTTGCATAGATAATGAATCTGTTTTTGTTATGCTGGCACATACATGCTTGTACGGTGGTGCCAATTTTCTCGTCTGTCTCTAAATGTATTCATGTCCAGGCCACTGTGGTCCAGAGATAAAACAGACAGTGTCTTCAACGTCATCCTATAATTCATTGGGATCTGTCAAATGTACACAATAGCTTCTGCCGCTCTCAACACACAGGCGGTTTCTCCTCTGTTCTCTGCATGTGTAATGAAGCAAGCTGATGTCCTGTGTAGTTACCACTGTGCTGAAGACTGCGGCTGTTTAAAGATACTACTGTAGGCTGTGTTACAGCTTTTTAATTAATTGAAACCTTGTGTTTTGTCATTGATGGAAAAATACGGAAAGAGATGTTTTTAGTCACTTTGTTTTATATTGCCTACAGTGGAAGCTGCTGAGGGGAGGACGGCTCATAATAATGGCTGGAATGGAGCAAATGGAATGGCATCAACCCATGTGTTTCATGTATTTGATACCGTTCCACTCATTCCACCCCAGCCGTTACCACAAGCATGTCCTCCCCAATTAAGGTGCCCCCAACCTCCTGTGATAGCCTAGTCTCTGGAGGGATGTTTTTGAAGATTTTTCCGTGAATGATGTTGTTAGCAAATTGAAAGCAATTTTCTAATAACATCATGAAACACGACCTCATCAGTAGTAGGGAAAGAGATACATGGGCTGTGTTCCGAATCCCTACCCAAAGTGTATACTTGCGCACTCCACTCATGGATTGAATAACATTGGATTGGTGTAAGTAAGCGCAGACTAAGGGAGTGCACACTTCAGAGCCTGGATGAGCCTTTGATAATCCACCCTAGTTCAATAGCACTTCTCCCCTTCTCCAAAGGAGGGCGCTGCATGAAAACATTTGGGGCCATGACTAGAGGCACCACAGAATAGATATACCTAAACATTACCAGCTTAATTTGATTCCTATCACCCACCACTGTCTAATAGATTTTACTGACACAAAAAATATCCCACCTTGTCTAGCGTATTTATTTTGTAGACATTTGGAAAGTTTACGGACAAATTTGCTGTTTCCATCAGGCCCGTCGTTACATTATTTTATCTGACGTACTTTACTCGCATAAAAAGGTTGGATGGAAACCTGCTTAGAGACATCCACAGTTCTGTGGATCCATTTTCAATGCTTACACATACTGAGGTGATATACAGGTTAACAGCCACACAAATGGTGTGCATCCCATTACTATGCTTAGCTTACTGTCCCCTATTGCGCCAGGACTAATAGAATATTCACCACAGTGGAAAAGTGGTTGTGGGGGATGAGAATGCGTGACCCTCAGGGCCATGTGCAGTAGGAGGAGAGGGAATGTCTTGTATCTATTGATGGAGCCAGACTGCATAACAAACACAAGTAATATTGCTTTGAATAACTGAAATTATATGATACTGCTACTTTTCTTTGCACCACTCACCCCCTAAAGTTGTAATTATGTTTTGGTCAAATTTTGATGAAGCCCTGAGGAGATGTGGTATATGGCCAATATACCACAGCTAAGGGCAGTTCTTAGGCGCAATGTGGTGTGCCTGGACACAGCCCTTAGCCGTGGTATATTGGTGATATATCACAAACCCCTGAAGGGCCTTATTGCTATTATAAACTGGTTACCATCGTAAGTAGAGCAGTAAAACAAAATGTTTTGTCATACCTGTGGTATACGGTGTGATATACCGTGGCTTTCAGCCCATCAGAATTCAGGGCTTGAACCACCCAGTTTATAATTGTAGTTATGTTCCGGGCCCCTGACCATCCACTCAAGAACAAATCATCCCACAGCTGAATCTAGTTGAATCCTGCAGTATGGTATCCTGTCACTTTTTTCTCTCTTCTGTCAATTCTGTCCAGTTGTCTCTTTTAACAAATTAATTACATTTTTCTAGAGAGAAATTCCTCAGTCTAGAGTGGTATTCGGGAGCTTTTAATCTGCACAGTTTTGTGTGGGTGAAATAATGCCTGGGTCCCAGCGCGCGCACGCACATACCCCCCCCTCCCAAAAGGCTTCTCCAAACATATTGCCTCCCTGCCAAAGATGGAGCATATATTTGTTCATCAACACTCTGGGGTTGTTTTGGACAGGACAGGATTACTTGTGTGGATGGGCCCCTGGGAGGAGATCATGGCCAGTATTCACAAAGCATCTCAGAGAAGCAGTGCTTATCTAGGATCAGATTGGATCATAATGAATAGGATTATATGAACTGTGGGGGAACTGATCCTAGATCAGCACTCCTACTGAGATACTTTGAATATGGGCCCAGGGCATAGCATAATGCAGCAGGGGCAGTAATAGTATCATCAGTCATTGATGATAGCCAGCTCTGTGTGGGGGCAGACAATGTCTAGCTACTCCTGGGCAGAGCATGGTTCAAAGTAGAGATCGACCGGCATGGCTGATTTAATTAGGGCCGATTTCAAGTTTTCATAACAATCGGTAATCGTAATTTTTGGACACCGATTATGGCCGATTACATTGCACTCCACGAGGAGACTGCGTGGCAGGCTGACCACCTGTTACGAGTGTGCAGCAAGGAGCCAAAGTAAGGTGCTAGCTAGCATTAACCTTATAAAAACAATAAATCTTAACATAATCACTAGTTAACGACACATGGTTGAGGATATTACTAGTTTATCTAGCTTGTCCTATAATCAATGCGGTTCCTGTTAATTTATCATCAAATCACAGCCTACTTCGCCAAACGGGTGATGATTTAACAAGAGCATTCGCAAAAAAAGCCCTGTTGTTGCACCAATGTACCTATCCATAAACATCAATGCCTTTCTTAATATCGAAACAGAAGTATATTATTTTAAACAAGCATATTTAGTCAATATTGCCTGCTATCACAAATTTATTTTAACTATTGAAATTGTGTGACTTCTCTTGCATTCTGTGCAAGCAGAGGTCAGGGTATATGCAGCAGTTTGGGCCGCCTGGCTCGTTGCGAACTGTGTGAAGACCATTTCTTCCTATCAAAACGAATTAATTTGCCAGAATTTTACATAATTATGACATAACATTGAACATTCTGCAATGTAACATCAATATTTAGACTTAAAGATGTCACCCGTTAGATAAAATACGGAACGGTTCCATTTCTCACTGAAAGAATAAACGTTTTTTTGAAATGATAGTTTTGCGGATTTGACCTTATTAATGGAGCCTTAGGCTCATATTGCTGTGTGTTTATTATAATTAAGTCTATGATTTGATAGAGCAGTCTGACTGAGCGGTGGTAGGCAGCAGCAGGCTCGTAAGCATTCATTCAAACAGCACTTTATTGCGTTTGCCAGCAGCTCTTTGCTGTGCTTCGAGCATTGTGCTGTTTATGACTTCAAGCCTATCAACTCCCGAGATTAGGCTGGCAATACTATGGTACCTATAAGAACATCCAATAGTCAAGGGTATATGAATTACAAGTGGTATAGAGAGAAATAGTCCTATAATTCCTATAATAACTACAACCTTCAATATTCCCAGTTAAGAAGTTTAAGACTCATGTTAAAAGGAACCACCAGCTTTCATATGTTCTCATGCTCTGAGCAAGGAACTTAAACGTTAGCTTTTTTACATGGCACATATTGCACTTCTACTTTCTTCTCCAAAACTGTGTTTTTGCATTATTTAAACCAAATTGGACATGTTTCATTATGTATTTGAAACTAAATTGATTTTATAGATGTATTATATTAAAATAAGTGTTCATTCAGTATTGTTGTAATTGTCATTATTACAAATATATATATATATACATCGTCCGATTAATCAGTATTGGCTCTTTTTGGTCCTCCAACAATCGGCGTTGAAAAATCATAATTGGTCGACCTCTAGTTCAAAGAGAGGTCGGCAGTCTATCTGACTGCACTGCCTCTGTTGCTTTTAATCCTACTGCTTCCTCGAAGGGTGATCCAACTTGAGTTCTTGTTTTTGAACCTAGTCCATGTACAGTTGTGCAGTGAGGGATACCCACAACGCCACGCAGTCATACCTTAGCATTCCTGTAGTAATGTTATCATGTCTGTTCCACTGGGCTTGATCAAGCAGCAGTCTCAGGTACATGTAACATACTGTAACATACCATAAGATTACACATTTATCTCCATCTGGGAATTCTGATGGGACATATTTATTTTAGCTTTATTTAACTAGGCAAGTCAGTTAAGAACAAATTCTTATTTTCAATGACAGCATAGGAACAGTGGGTTAACTGCCTGTTCAGGGGCAGAACGACAGATTTGTACCTTGTCAGCTCTGGGATTTGAACTTGCTACCTTTCTGTTACTAGTCCAACACTCTAACCACTAGGCCACCCTGCCGCCCCAACACATGCTTGGGCTGGGACGATACCATTATTGTGATACTTGTTAGTATAATGGCAAGGAAACAAAACAGAAAGTGGATTTAACTTCTTTAGGAAAACAGCCCTAATGTTCTAAACAAACATCCTTATGTTGTCATCCAGAGTCACGTTTATTTATTTTCCAAGCTATAGCACACAATATTTTACATACAGCAGGTTTTCAAAGAACCAAAGAGTATAGTCCGCTTCATGTTTTCATTTTTGCCCCAAAATTGTGCTACTGGTGTCGACACAGCCCTAACGCATTCCCCAGCCTCTTAGCATGATTTGTGAAAGACAGAGTCATTTTAGTAGTTTGGGCCAGATTGGGCCGTATGTTTAACATCCCCGAACTAGTATAAGTAGGGTTTTGTTTTTCCTAGTATGTTCAGGTTGCCAGGACAAACTCCCGGCCGTGCGACTGGCTGTTGTTTCCAGCGTGACATGTGAGGGGCTCAGAGGGGTGTGTGACAGGCTGTTTTTCCAAGGGTGACATGTGAGGGGTACGTGACTGGGAGTGTAACAGTAGCAGCACTGTTGCTGGGCTGACGGCACGTGCTCCCCGGTCAAGGCTTTGGGGGTGTAGGGTCACATGCTGTCAACGTCTAAAAAAATAACATTGCATCATAATATAGCCTATCACCAGGGTTGTACCTCTATACTGCTCTTCAAGGACGAACTCTCAGCACTGGTATCTCTAAAAAATAATATTTTTTTAAAATTATTTATTTTTGGGGTTGTGAGTTGACACCGGCACGCTGCCGGAGAGGCCACAAGCATGACCCCTGACCTGCCCCCTCAGAAGTAGAACTCAACCCCTCACAGGAATTGTCCCCCTCCCCAAGATTGTTTATCCTGACATGTAGGTGCAGTGCTGTTCTCTAGTCTAGCACATGACATCAGAAACTGCTCAGCTCAGTACAACAGTGATGACTGAATAGTCATAATAGTCTGAATAGGTTTCTGGCAGACTGTTAGTATATCGGAGGTTGAAATGTCAGGCACAATGAGGAAAGGTTTGGGGAGGAAGTCCTAATACTACAGACTACTGGGTCAGACCCGTCTGCACAGACAGCACATTCACTCCAGGAGTAGGACCAGAGCTGCAAACAGGGATAACCAACTACTGTTTTATCCTATGGGACAGTCCTCCACCAAAAAATGAATCCCTCAGGATTGTTGTTTGTCACTTCACTGAGGTTTGTCTAACCTAAATATCCCAGGAGAAAGTGTGATGTATAGTAGTGAACAAGTAGGCTACCACAGTAAACAAGGTCTGTCCCTGACAAAAAAAGGAATATTGGTTGACCTAGGGAGAGAAAAAAAACATTTTAACGTGTTTATTTTTATTTAAAAAACTATATGTATTGAGCTTGTCTGATGCTTTAAGCACACTGTTTGATGAAATAAGAAACGCATAACTCCAGAGGGAGCCAGAGATCAAGATAACCAGTATAAAAAAGCCTTGACCTGACCATCCTCCTTTCGCTCCTGCTGGCTTTGCAGATTCTGCTGTTACTCTCCTGAAGTTGCCAGTAATAGGCTACAAGGAGTCGGCAACCTTTCTCATGTGGAATGACCATTTATCTTACTATTTCTACCGATCTGCGTGCCAGTTATGGTTTTCATATGCACATTTTCGTGGAACAGTTTCATATAATTTATAATAACGTCTTCGTATCTCAATCATTGTCATGTGGTTATTTACATTTCTATCCAAATAAAAATGATACAAACCCAAAAACGAACTTCTATTGCCATTGTCAACTATGTCAAAATAGCCTACATAAAGACAACAAATAAAAACATTGCATCCTGCAGGTAGAATATATCCTATAAATCACATAGGCTATGCGGTAGCCAATCTGCGACAAACTTGAAACATTTGTATCAACTTGAGTCCGCAGAGATTCCTGTGCCAGTGAGCTCGGGACAGACACGGCTGTAGGCTATTTGTGCAAGGGATAAGAGCTCATCAGGTAGGCCAATTGTATGACGTTTCCACTGGATCAGAGCATGACATTTTTCCCTTTCATGCTGAGTGGTTATCTAAAGGGAGAGAGATGGAAATATTAGTAAAATACATTGACAAACTATTGTCATTCTCAATGGATCTAAAAACAGACTTTGTTTGCTTGCTGTTTTAGGTTAAGAAAAAATTACTTTGAGAAGCTCCACAGTGTTACGGTTTTCTTGTGTCGAAGGAGAGGCGGCCCAAAACGCAGCGTGGTGATTATTCATGGTTCTTTAATAAAGAAACTATACATGAATAGACTAACTAAACCAAGAAACGTGAAACACCAAAATAGCCCTATCTGGTGCAAACACCGAGACAGGAACAATCACCCACAAACCCCAACACCAAACAGGCTACCTAAATATGGTTCCCAATCAGAGACAATGACTAACACCTGCCTCTGATTGAGAACCATATCAGGCCAAACACAGAAACAGACAAACTAGACACACAACATAGAATGCCCACTCAGATCACACCCTGACCAAACAAAACATAGAAACATACAAAGCAAACTATGGTCAGGGTGTGACACACAGCTCATTAGTGGTGGTGCGTTAAGCCAATCATAAATACTATCAGATCCCCAGATGGGCACATTCATATGCCTACATTTACATGCAGGCCAAGTAGCCTATAGGCTTACTACTATGCGTAATCAGGTGCATGTCCTTACTCAACATTGACAGGAGCACTCCAAACAAGAGACACTGACTAAATTGACAACTTGTCAATGGAATTAAATAAACAAACTTGTTTCTCACAAGCATAGGTTGTGTGTTCTGCAAACAACATGTCCACTCTGACAATAAGAACGGTAAAATACTGGAATAATAATATATTCAAATCAAATTTTAGTCTAGGTAATTGAGGTAATATGTACATGTAGGTAGAGTTAAAATGACTATACATAAATAATAAACCAGAGAGTAGCAGCAGTGTAACAGAGGGGTCTGGGTAGACCTTTGATTAACTGTTCAGGAGTCTTATGGCCTGGGGGAAGAAGCTATTAAGCCTTTTGGACCTAGACTTGGCACTCCACTACCGCTTGCCGTGCGGTAGCCTGAGAGAACAGTCTATGACTAGGGTGGGGGGAGTCTTTGACCATTTTTAGGGCCTTCCTCTGACACCTCCTGGTATAGAGGTCCTGGATGGAAGAAGCTTTGCCCCAGTGAGGTACTGAATGCATTAACAGAAATTAACGTAACCAAACAAACATTGTAGATTTGAAATTATAGGAATTAACAGTAAATGTACTACTGGTGATGTATGTAATGGGGAATTGATAGACACTAACAATCAAACACAAACAATTCACACAATGAAGTTATGAAACAAATTGATGGGAGAGAGGGCATTCTGGAGAGAGATGTGCATCTTAACCACATCCCCTTCTTCTTGGACTGCCATCCAGCGGCTTGCGCAATGGATTAGTCTCGGCCCCATATATATTTCCTACTGCTCGACAAAAGATTATTGTTTGACCAACAGCCTATCAAATAAAACAATCGACCAGTCGACTAATTGGGGTCACCCCTACAGTAAACAGCCCTGGTAATGTTTGTCTGATGATCTGTGCCTTTCGGCTTGCGCTCTGGACTGAACTAAAGGCTCATTTGTCATGTAGGAATTTACACACAGGTATAGATTAGGCTATGGGGAAAGGGGGACCCCTCTTTGGAGAGAAAGATGACCTTTTGACCATCACAGTGCCGTTGTGTGACACTCGCACTGAAACGGAGACCTTTGGGACATAACTGCATTGTTTGGTTTATCCAATGCCCAAAATGTCTGAAGACGGAGCACATTTTTGATTGTTAGTGTTAAAGGGATACTTCGGGATTTTGGCAATCTACTTCCCCAGAGTCGGATGAACTCGTTGATACCATATTTATGTCTCTGTGTACAGTTATAAGGAAGTTGCTAACTAGCACTAGCGCAATTGCTAACTAGCATTACCCATAGACTTCCAGTCATTGTGCATCTGCTAGCATGCTAAAACTAAAATACTGAGGTTCATTCTTTTTACTACATGGTTATAAAAATGTATCTATACTAAGTCTAAACACTTTAAGATACTGTATCAAACAAGAAATCAGACAAAAGATTGATGCAATGGTGTGCGGCGGTAGGCAGTTAACTGTTTGTAATATAACAGCACTCCAGTGAAGACTTCTCTTTGATCCAGGTTGGCTCTTCACACTGCCTTAGGGGATGCATTCCCACTGGCCTATACACCATGGACTGACTGCACTAAAAGACCGATAAACACCCTCTGCTCTGTCAGTAGAACATTTTATTTTACAGAGGCTGTACAGTAATTTATGTAGGCATATAAACTCAGAAAAAAAAGAAACATCTCTTTTTCAGGACCCTGTCTTTCAAATATAATTAGTAAAATTCAGATAATTTCACAGATCTTCATTGTAAAGGGTTTAAACACTGTTTCCCATGCTTGTTCAATGAACCATAAACAATTAATGAACACGCACCTGTGGAACGGTCGTTAAGACCCTAACAGCTTACAGACGGTAGGCAATTAAGGTCACAGTTATGAAAACTTAGCACGCTAAAGAGGCCTTTCTACTGACTGAAAAACACCAAAAGAAAGATGCCCAGGGTACCTGCGCATCTGCATGAATGTGCCTGTAGGCATGCTGCAAGGAGGCATGAGGACTGCAGATGTGGCCAGGGCAATAAATTGCGATGTCCGTACTGTGAGACGTCTCAGACAGCGCTACAGGGAGACAGGATGGACAGCCGATCTTCCTCGCAGTGGCAGACCACGTGTAACAACACCTGCACAGGATCGGTACATCTGAACATCACACCTGCGGGACAGGTACAGGAATGCAACAACAACTGACCGAGTTACACCAGGAATGCACAATCCCTCCATCAGTGCTCAGACTGTCAGCAATAGGCTGAGAGAGGCTGGACTGAGGGTTTTGTCTCACCAGGGGTGATGGTCAAATTTGCGTTTCTCGTCGAAGGAATGAGCATTACACCGAGGCCTGTACTATGGAGCGGGATGGATTTGCAGGCGGAGGGTCCGTCATGGTCTGGGGCGGTGTGTCACAGCATCATAGGACTGAGTTTGCTGTCATTGCAGGCAATCTCAATGCTATGCATTACAGGGAAGACATTATCCTCCCTCATGTGGTGCCCTTCCTGCAGGCTCATCCTGACATAACTCTCCAGCATGACAATGGCACCAGCCATACTGCTTGTTCTGTGCGTGAATTCCTGCAAGACAGGAATGTCAGTGATCTGCCATGGCCAGTGAAGAGCCCGGATCTCAATCTGGGACCTGTTGGATCGGAGAGTGAGGGCTAGGGCCATTCCCCCCCAGAAATGTCCAGGAACTTGAAGGTGCCTTGGTGGAAGACATCTCACAGGGTGTCAAATCGGAGGGCCTGTTGTCCGGACCTCTGGCAGTCTCTATGGGTGTGCCACAGGTTTCAGTTCTCGGGCCGACCCTTTTGTCTGTATACATTAATGATGTCGCTCTTGCTGCTGGTGATTATCTGATCCACTTCTACGTAGACAACACCATTCTGTATACCTCTGGCCCTTCTTTGGACACTGTGTTAACAAACCTCCAGACAAGCTTCAATGCCATACAACACTCCTTCCGTGGCCTCCAACTGCTCTTAAATGCAAGTAAAACTAAATGCATGCTCTTTAACCAATCGCTGCCCGCACCTGCCCGCCCGCCCGTCACTACGCTGGACGGTTCTAACTTAGAATATGTGGACAACTACAAATACCTAGGTGTCTGGTTAGACTGTAAACTCTCCTTCCAGACTCACATTAAGCATCTCCAGTCCAAAATTAAATCTAGAATATGCTTCCTATTTGGCAACAAAGCATCCTTCCCTCATGCAGCCAAATATACCCTCGTAAAACTGGCTATCCTACTGATTCTTGACTTTGACGATGTCATTTACAAAATAGCCTCCAACACTCTACTCAGCAAATTGGATACAGTCTATCACCGTGCCATCCGTTTTGTCACCAAAGCCCCATACACTACCCACCACTGCGACCTGTATGCTCTCCAGCCAACGAGAGCATACAGGTCGCCAAACCCACTGGCTCCAGGTCATCTGTAAGTCTTTGCTAGGTAAAGCTCCGCCTTATCTCAGCTCACTAGTCACTATAGCAGCACCCACCCCGTAGCACGCGCTCCAGAATAAGGTAAAACATAACTTAGTCCGCAAATGTTAATGAGGGAAGTCCCTGTTTACATGTACAAGTATTTGTATTTAAAGAATAGAACTGACAGAAATGGTTGAAATTAGCCTAGTCTTGAGTAACAATACTTAACACGTGTATTTCAGGTACCTTCAATTCATTCAGAATTTAAAGAATTCGAAATAATGTGATTTTATTTATTTGAACCAACATTTTAGGCTTGAAGAAATGTCAGCTAGTCAAGGCAGACTTATGGCGATGCCTTCTGAAAGCTAGCCAGCGGAGGATGCAACCAGAGGATATTCCTGGAGACAGCCAAATGCAGTGTAAACTGTCTCCAGATCTCTACGCATCACTTTCTCATTTTGACAGTGTTCTCTTCCTGCTTGTTTGAAGTGATCTTGTCGTGTTGATGTGCTTTCATATTATCTATTGGCCTTTCTGTGGTTTATGAGCTATGGTAGCTAGCTTAGCAAAACCCATTATTAGCCGAAATTGTTCTAAAAGCCAGAAGTTAAGTATTACACACTATCAGAATATTCTCATGTAATTGAATGCAGTGATTGTCTGTTTTCTCCTTCCTCCGTGAGAAAGTTTGAGGCGATAAATGAGGGAGCTCAGAGGTGCGCCTTCTTGTTGGAGCCTTATCTTTCCCACAGAGGCAGAAATAAGAGTGAAGCGTATCTCTCGGTGTATCAGCTTAGAACAGATACCGACACAGAGAGAACAAGCATGGATTTCGTAGTCTGTCAGGGATGGCGGTTTTCCATGCGAACTCTGCTTCTACCTTTCTCTCATTACCTGTTTGTTTATGTAGAATGCAATGTGTAGCGCATCTCAAACTCATCATTTAGGTGAAGCCAGAGCCAAGGGGTTGTCTACCTTTTTCATTTTAAGATTGTTCCTCCTTTCTGAAGATCGTATGTACATTGTTCGGGATTATAATAGAACCGCAAACGTCTACCTTTTGGAATTTGATTGAATTGTGCCGCAATGACTTACATGCAAATTCCTCTCCCCCTCCCCAGAGCTCCCTCCTGAGAGGGTGGGTCGCAGGCGCAGCATGCCGGGCAGCGCTCTGGACAAAAGCCCCTCCATGGAGCCGGCCACCTCTACCCCATTCAAAGTCACGGTGAGCATTCAACAGTACACCTACTCTACTGCTCCCTCTCTCTAGTCCCCCCCTCCCATCTCGAGCTCTCTTCCCATTCCCCCTCTCAAATTCAAATTGTTTTATTGCAATGAAATACAATTGCACATGGATGATAGTTACACTGTATTACTTGTAAATTACTGTATATACATTGTAACTCTTCAGGGAATTAATGGTCATGGGATGTCCCTCAGACTATGGCAACCATATACATATCTGGCAGTAATATTTGTGGTTCTCCCTCACCCAGAATAATTCCCGCATTATGTCATTAGTAAATGCACAGAATTTGGGAATTGATTGAGATATTTTCTAGAAAAAAATCTTCTCTTATTTAGGAATATTTCACACAGTAGATCAAAAAGTGTCTCTACCTCCCCTGTCGTGCAGTGACCACATAGACACTCCTCTTTGAGTAGCCATGTGTTTTTGTCTGTCCCTTTTTCTATAGCCAATTTGTGGTCACTGAGCCTGTATTTGGTCAGGATCCATCTCTGTTTTGTATCTCTGAGAGTAGAGATATTCTGTCAATTTGTATGTTCTTTTGAGGGCCAAATTTAGTTTATTCAGTGTTTTAGTTTCATTTTCCCAATTTGTCAAATAGGTTTTCATTTATGTAACAATTTGATTGATTTCCTTGTGTGTTTAAATTATAGGGTTATAGGTTTTTTTTAACAGCTGACATAGGGGACTCTTTTCAGGGTTCAGCTCTTGGGTTTCCAGTGCTTTGATTTGTAAGGCTGTTAATTTCCAAATGTTAGTGTCCTTTTCTTTATATTTACAATAAAAGAGAATCATCCAAGTTCCACTCTGCATGGATTATTTGGAACTCTCTTTTGGATATTTAGGATAATTCTGCAGAATTCTGTGTCAATTTTCTATTGGGTAAATACATTTTATGATGTATACTTTACCCCCAATGCCACTTTGGAGGGTTTTGTAATATATTCCATATGGAATCAAAAGCATTCTTAAAATCAACAAATGTGCAAATATTTTTCCTCTGCATTTCTGATGTACTTGTTGGTTTATTAGTGTGTAATGTTTGTATGTGGTCTGTTCTGAGTTTGGGTAGAAAGACATTTTTTTTGTTTGTTGCTGTGAGCAAGGTCTGTATTCAGAATACAGCAGAACAGTTTCCCTATGTTACTTGTGACACATATTCCCCTATAGTTATTAGGGTCTAATTTGTCACATTTTTATGTATGGGGGTTATGAGTCCCTGGTTCCAAATATCAGGGGAGCAGCCACACTTCAAAACCAGGTTGAATAATTTTAATAAGGTTTCCTGCAACTCGGGAGTAATGTGTTTTAAGCATTTAATTCCTGATGCTGCCTTTCCAGGTTTTGTATTTGGGGTTTAAAGTAATGTCTTCTGATGGTATTATTCCATAGACTTTCAAAGTGATCTATCCAAATGTTGCCGTTTATTTATCCTTTTTTCATTTAGATCATTCCAATGGTTTATGCCACGCTGCTCTGTGTAGAGTACGGGCGTGTCAAAGCAATTGACAATAGATGCAATACAACAAAATCTCTTGCATAGTTTTTGTTTCGTTTCGGTATCTTACATTGAAAATGACTAATATTGTATTGATTCGATCACAATTGCCACAGTAAAGGGAAACATTGATAGTGTTAACAGGGAAAACTCTAGAATAGGGGTCACCAACCTTCTTTGAGTCAAAATGCAAGCTGAGATTTACTGCTCAGTTGTTTAAAAAATACATTACTTAAGAAGATAAAAAAAATATTACTTAAAGTAAGCCTTGCATTGTTGTTTGGGCCATTTACAACAACAAAAAATATTTCAAAATATATGATCACACCGGCAATAGAACCATTGTTGCATTACTTCTGAAATGCAGATGAGTGGGCATACATTTTAAATCATTTTGGTTTTTATTTGTATTTTATTGGGCTGATGGTGCCTGCATCTGATGGTCAGTCTCAGTGGAGGGAGAGAGCAGCAGACTGAGGGTCCACCTCTCAGCATCCCTCCACTCTCTCTTTCCTCTACTGACACTGACCAAAAAGGGAGATCGTCTTCCAGCTGATGGTGAAACTCGAGTCGCACTGCATTATTTCTGCCTCATGCACACATTTATATTGTTACTCCTATGAACAGAGAAAGTGAAATATGCCTCGATATTAACGACTATAGATCAGGCAGAGGCCCACCTTCTTTGCATGTTATTTTGGCATTAATATGAGTCACATATCAGTTTGCTGACAATGTAAATATATATATATATATATATATATATATATATAACTGCAAGCATCTCACAACAATCACTATTTTTGCTTTCCCTGCCTGCTATTCAGTGGAGAGGGGTGTGGTCCAAGTCTGGGTTTAAGGATTTAAAAAGTCTGTCTGAAAGGGTCTCAAAACATGTCTGCATGTGATGCATAATTCTCAACGCCGTTAAACTGGGATTCCTGGGGAGATCAAACGTTGTGGCTTAGCTAGATATATAGACGAGCCATCGACATTCACAACCAACAGAGGAGAATAGGTATGTCCTTGCCAAAATTATAGCATGCATTAAATTGTCTGGCAACTGTGAGACAGCACTGCAGGGCCATGACGAGTCAGCCGACTCCTTGAACACAGGCGTTTTCAATTGTATTTTTGAGGCCATGCGTGATGGAGATTACAGGGTACAAAAGAGCACTATTACTATCTGTGATTTACAGGAGATGTCAGTGGTCTCGTCAGCCTGTACAGATGCAAAAAGAATCTCCAACACCTTAGCTATAGCTTCTCTGTACACTTCATACATACAATCCAAAACTTTGTTTTAGATCATGCTTGATGTAACCTTAAATTGGTTGTTCTTCAAAATGCTGCGTTACTTGTTACCAGACAACAGTGTGTGTGAGAAGTTTTTGTAGAGGTGAAGGACTACTGGTGTTGGCCTCTCCAACGCATCAAACAAGTCCTACCGGCACTGAATGTCAAGAAGTTGGCTGCACAAACCTACGACAGGGCAGCGGTGATGAGTGGTAATGTACTTGGTGTCCAAACACTACTGAAGGATTCCTTTTTCAGAACTCCAGTGTGCTACCAAGCTATGACCTGTGGGCAACCAGGAGAAGTTGAAAAGGGAGCTGTTTACTGTCTACCAGCATCCTGAGCTGCACACTGGAAAGACAGCACTTTCTTTATTGAAATCACTCTACGAGAACAACCTGTAGGAGGCCTTGTCTGACACGGTCTCTCTTCTCAAAATCATCATCACCACTCCGATGACAACTGCCAAGTCGGAGAGAAACTTTTCCACCCTTAAATGATAAAAAATGTCATACGCAACTCCATGGGCCAGAAAATGTTAAACGCATTGGCCATGCTGTCAATCCAGTATGACTTCATACAGAGAATGCCAGACTTTGATGACAAAGTAATTGAGAAGTTTGCCAACAAGAAGGACCACCATGCCAACTTTATGTTCAAGTGAGCACAGCACAACAATGGTGAGTCCATAAATATGTCGAGTATGCTGCTGCATAAGTGATGACATATGCCAGGGAGATATGTATACTGTAGCTAAGAAAGTAATACTTTCCCCCTTAGAACTTAGGTTACTGTTCTGACATGCTGGTGCACATGTAGCCTATAGCCTGTTTTAGGGAAATCTCATCTTAGAATATTGTAACAGCTTTCATTTGTCTGCTTACGTTCCCCCATTGTAACATCTTTCATTGCCTGCCTACATTCCCCCATTGTAACATCTTTCATTGCCTGCCTACATTCCCCCATTGTAAGAGCTTTCATTGTCTGCTTATTTGCCCCTACTGTTCGGACTTGGTGTACAGGGAGAGTTCTGTAAGAACGGCCCATATTCTGAATTATGGCGCTGTCCATTTCAAAAGTACTGAACGAATAGGCATATAGCCTACTGTTCAGACTTGGTTGTGCACATCTAGCCTATAGCCAGTTTTAGAGAAATGTAATCAGTGAATATTATAACAGCTTTCATTGCCGGCTTCCAGCCCCCATTGTAAGAGCTTTCATTGTCTGCTTATGTGCCCACGTTAATTTAGCCTACTGTTCGGATTTGGTGTACAGGGAGAATACTGTAAGAACGGCCCATGTTCTGAATTATGTCGCTGTGCTAAACAAATAGGCGGCATATAGGCTACATCCACCTCAGCTTGCTCATGTCTTTATCGAAATTACGGATTTCCTCTTAACCACTTATCGTCATATATGCCATAGTTTGTATATCTGCATTGTAATATTGCTTATATAGATCTATCTTATTAATCATTTTAGGCAATGTTAGAATTATGCATTTCATTGTTTTTCTTACTTTGTGTGTTTATAATTACCTCTGGTGCTTTTCTCGACAAGGAGGGTGTTAAGTTACAGACCAAACAACATTATATTAAAATATCCCCTCCTCGTAACTATGTTTGCCTTTGACAGTCTCTTCCCATTCAAATATTTTTGTTCAACAAAAAGTTCAGTAAATAGACCTATGTAATTACAGGTCATATTGCGAGAGTTGTTTTGTTTGCTCAATGTGGCTGTCAGTGGGTCTGTATATTGTCTATAGAAGTGGATCTTCGTGATTGTATTGTCCTTCCTTTTTAGACCACACAGGCCTAATAAAATACTTCAAATGGTAGGCTAACCACTGACTCTGGGTCTCTCGCTCTCTCTTTCTCTCTCTGTGGTGACTTAAAGAAGAGTAAAGTTAAGGCCTCAACATCTTGCTGAATTTATCTGAATTAATATCAAAATTAATTTCTGTCGTTGTCCAATTTGAAAGTGCTGAACGAATAGGCCTACCTCATCGCAGCTCATTTGCTTGCACTTGCTTATACTTAAGAGCTAAATGTTAAATATATAAGCATAAACATTGTGAATTTACTGAACATAAATGTAATAATGTTTGTGTATGGTTCAAATTAGAGGTCGGCCGATTATGATTTTTCAACACTGATACCGATTATTGGAGGACAAAAAAAGCCGATACCAATTAATCGGCCGATTTTAAAATACAATAAAACAAATGTATACAGTGGGGAGAACAAGTATTTGATACACTGCCGATTTTGCAGGTTTTCCTACTTACAAAGCATGTAGAGGTCTGTAATTTTGATCAAAATTACAGACCTCTACATGCTTTGTAAGTAGGATTACTTAAAAATCATACCATGTGATTTTCTGGATTTTTGTTTTCGATTCCGTCTCTCACAGTTGTAGTGTACCTATGATAAAAATTACAGACCTCTACATGCTTTGTAAGTGGGAAACACTGCCGATTTTGCAGGTTATCAAATACTTGTTCTCCCCACTGTATGTGTATATATATATATATATATACACACACACACATTTTTGTAATAATGACAATAGCAACAATACTGAATGAACAATTAACACTTTTATTTTAACTTAATATAATACATATTATTGGCTTTTGGATGGGTGTTCTTAAGGTGATTCCACAGGTTGGTGGTATTTTTTTATTTAGCTGTTGCTGACCCCATGCTTACGTCTTTATCACAAATAAGACACCTTGCTTTCCCTGGTGCCAATTCCATGTAATAGTCCCACACTGGTGCTCTGCTTTTCTCTGCCATCTGTAAAACACACACACAGCTCTGAAGTGACAATGATACTGAAGAGTCTGCTTAGGAGACAAATACTCTCAACTGTTTGAATAAAAATAGAGTTTAAGTTACCTGTGATGAATGTTGAAAACAAAAACTGTAATTTCTATATGCAGGAAATCCTTTTAATAATGGACATGGTAAGAATTGACGACCAAAGTGCGAGTCATAATTCCCATGACACCTAGCAAAATCTGAAAAGTGGTTCCTTCATTCATTTATTCCATAGGATATTTTTAGATTCACTTAAAATAAGGTCTGTGTTTTGTGTAGGCTTACACCACCTTACCAATTTTATAACTGTGTAGATATCCATAGGACAAGGTAACTGATCAATATTGGCTAAATATAAACGAAGATCATTTTTTTTGTAGAGTGGATTTCTGAAAATATTTTGACAAATGTTACCTTTTCCTAGTGAGATTTACACAGGTATCAAAACGCAGAGGCGGTTTAAGCCTGCACGAAACCCAGACCTTATTTGAAGTAGATCAAGACATTCTGTATGGAAGACATGAACAGAGGCAGTTTAAGTCTGCACGAAACACATACCTTATTTGAAGTAGATCAAGACATTCTCTATGGAAGACATGAACGGTAAAATAACAAAGGAACCCCTTTCAAGTTCAGCCGCAAGTTATTACAGGAATTATAACTCGTCGACTATTTCTCTCTAAACCATATACCTTTGACTATTAAGAGCCTGCTGCTGCCTACCACCCCTCGGTCAGACTGCTCTATCAAATCATAGACTTAACAATAATAAACACACAGAAATACGAGTCTTAGGTCAAATCCGGAAACTATCACCTCGAAAACAAAACGTTTATTCCGTTCCATATTTTATCTAACGGATGGCATCCATGAGTCTAAATATTCCTGTTACATTGCACAACCTTCAATGTTATGTCATAATTACGTAAAATTCTGGCAAATTAGTTCGCAAAGAGCCAGGCGGCCCAAACTGTTGCATATACCCTGACTCTGTGTGCAATGAATGCAAGAGAAGTGACACAATTTCACCTGGTTAATATTGCCTGCTAACCTGGATTTATTTTAGCTAAATATGCAGGTTTAAAAATATATACTTCTGTATTGATTTTAAGAAAGGCATTGATGTTTATGGTTAAGTACACATTGGAGCAACGACAGTCGTTGATTGATTGTTTTTTATAAGATAAGTTTAATGCTAGCTAGCAACTTACCTTGGCTTACTGCATTCGCGTAACAGGCAGGCTCCTCGTGAGGCAGGTGGTTAGAGCATTGGACTAGTTAAAACCTGTTATGGCAAGGCGATCCCCGAGGGGAACTCCACCCCCCCATTCAGCTGAAAAAGTGGCGCAGGGAATTCAAAAATATTCTTTAGAAATATTTAACTTTCACACATTAACAAGTCCAATATAGCAAATGAAAGATAAACATCTTGTTCATCTACCCATCATGTCTGATTTTTAAAATGTTTTACAGCGAAAACACAACATATATTTATGTTAGACCACCACCAAATCAAAGGAAAAACACAACCATTTTTTCCAGCCAAATATAGTCACAAAAGCAGGATTAGAGATAAAATGATTCACTAACCTTTTGAAAATCTTCATCAGATGACACTCATATGACATGTTACACAATACATGTATGTTTTGTTCGATAATATGCATATTTATATCCACAAATCTCGGTTTACATTGACGCCATGTTCAGAAATGCCTCCAAAATATCCGGAGGAATTATAGAAAGCTATGCCAGATAACAGAAATATTCATCATAAACTTTGACTAAAGATACATGTTGTACATATAATTAAAGATACACTGGTTCTTAATGCAACCGCTGTGTCAGCTTTTTAAAAACGTTACGAAAAAAGCCTACCATGCAATAATCTGAGACAGCGCTCAGACGTAAAAGTATTTCAATAGTATAGTAGTTCAATAGTTCTCTGCTGCCTGTGACTGGAACGAATTGCAAAAATCACTGAAGTTGGAGACTTTTATCTCCCTCACCAACTTCAAACATCTGCTATCTGAGCAGCTAACCGATCGCTGCAGCTGTACATAGTCTATCGGTAAATAGCCCACCCAATTTACCTACCCCATACTGTTTATATTTATTTACTTTTCTGCTCTTTTGCACACCAGTATCTCTACCTGTACATGACCATCTGATCATTTATCACTCCAGTGTTAATCTGCAAAATTGTAATTATTTGCCTACCTCCTCATGCCTTTTGCACACAATGTATATAGACTCTTTTTTTTTCTCTTTTTTTCTACTGTGTTATTGACTTGTTAATTGTTTACTCCATGTGTAACTCTGTGTTGTCTGTTCACACTGCTATGCTTTATCTTGGCCAGGTCGCAGTTGTAAATGAGAACTTGTTCTCAACTAGCCTACCTGGTTAAATAACGGTGAAATAAAAAATAAAATAAAATACTGGTGTCCAATTAGCTGCATTTGCTAGCACTTTCAGCTCACGTGGCCAAAAGACGACGCTGGTTCAGGACAACTCGCACGAAAACTTCAAAAAGATATATTCCAGGTCGAATAAACTGGTCAAACTAAGTAGAGAATCAATCTTCAGGATGTTATTTTCATATCCAATAACGTTCCAACCGGATCATACGTTTTCATCTGCAGCCAAATGGAACGACGGTGGCACCCACAGAGAAATGCGCCACAGGGAAATTGCATTCTGCCAAGACCGTGACTATTTCCCCTCCCATTCGGTCAAAGTTCACACCAGAAGCTCCATTCCACGTTCTACTGAATGAGAACATCTAGTGGAAGGCGTAGGAAGTGCTACCAGATACATATCTTGTTTGGAAAGGAAGGGGCGATAATGTCAAATTTGACCCACATTCAGAATTTCACTTCTATTTTGGAAGATTGCCTGCCCTATGAGTTCTGTTATACTCACAGACATAATTCAAACAGTTTTAGAAACTTCATAGTGTTTTCTATCCAATAGTAATAATAATATGCATATATTAGCAATCTAGGACAGAGTAGGATGCAGTTCACTATGGGCACGCAATTCATCCAAAGTGAAAATACTGCCCCCTATCCTCAACAAATTTTAACTGTAAGGTTACAAGAGAGGATCTCCCGAGCTGTCAAGGTAAAAACCTGTCGTTCTGCCTCGTTCCTAGGCCATCATTGAAAATAAGAATGTGTTCTTAACTAACTTGCCTAGTTAATTAAATAAATATTAAATAAAGATGTAATTTACACACAAAAAACACAACAAAAAAATCGGCAAAATCGGCGCCCAAAAATACCGATTTCCGATTGTTATGAAACTTGAAATCGGCCATAATTAGTCGGCCATTCCGATTAATCGGTAGTTCAAATGTCAAAACTCATGTCGATTTTCACTATTATTGAAGGAGAAGGCGGTTCTTATCCAGTTACATAAATCCACAAAGAGTAGAAACCATGGCTTTATGTAAACCCTAAAAGTTTGTGGGCCCTGTTTATCACTGTTATAGTGCATATAATGTATTATTTAGAGTTGTGTAGTGGCTTCACTAGGCATGTATTTAAAAAAAAAAATGGTTCTTTGCCCCACCTAGATTGACATGCTAAAATCACCACTGCTGTAGATAATTTTCCTTCTCATTCCTTCTCAATCGACCAATAGTGAAGACATCAAACTATTAAAGAACACATGGAATTATGTAGGAAACAAAAATTGTTAAACAAATCAAATATATTTTGTATTTGAGATTCTTCAAAGTAGCCACCATTTGCCTTGATGACAGCTTTGTACACACTTGGCATTCTCTCAACCAGCTTCATGAGGTAGTCACATGGAATGCATTTCAATTAACAGGTGTGCCTTGTTAAAATGTAATTTGTGTAATATCTGTCCTTAATGCGTTTGAGCCAATCAGTTAGGGGTGGTATACAGAAGACAGCCCTATTTGGTAAAATACCAAGTCCATATTATGAAAAGAACAGCTTAAATAAGCAAAGGGGAACGACAGTCCATCATTACTTTAAGACATGAAGGTCAGTCAACCTGGAAAATGTCAAGAACTTTGAAAGTTTCTTCAAGTGCAGTCGGAAAAACCATCAAGCGTTATGATGAAACTGGCTCTCATGAGGTCTGCCCAGGGAAAGAAGACCCAGAGTTACCTTTGCTGCAGAGGATAAGTTCATTAGCGTTACCAGCCTCAGAAATTGCACCCTAAATAAATTATTCACAGTGTTCAAGTAACAGACACATCTCAACATCACCTGTTCAGAGAAGACTGTGTGAAATAGGTCAAATTGTTGCAAAGAAACCACAACCAAAGGACACCAATAATAAGAAGAGACTTGCTTGGGCCAAGAAACACGAGCAACAGACATTAGAAGGGTGGAAATCTGTCATTGGTCTGAAGAGTCCAAATTGGAGATGTTTGGTTCCAACCACCCTGTCTTTGTGAGACGCAGAGTAGGTGAACGGATGATCTCCACATGTGTTGTTCCCACCGTGAAGCATGGAGGAGGAGGTGTGATGGTGTGGGGGTGCTTTGCTGGTGACACTGTCAGTGATTTATTTAGAATTCAAGGCACACTTAACCAGCATGGCTACCACAGCATTCTGCAGTGATACGCCATCCCATCTGGTTTGCACTTAGTCTCAATCTCATTTGCTTTTCAACAGGACAATGACTCAACACACCTCCAGGCTGTATAAGGGCTATTTGACCAAGAGGGGAGTGATGGAGTGCTGCATCAGATGACCTGGCCTCCACAATCACCAGACCTCAACCCAATTGAGATGGTTTGGGATGAGTTGGATCGCAGAGCGAAGGAAAAGCAGCCAACAAGTGCTCAGCATATGTGGGAACTGTGTTGGAAAAGCATTCTAGGTGAAGCTGATTGAGAGAGTGCCAAGAGTGTGCAAAGCTGTCATCAAGGCAAAGGGTGGCTACTTTGAAGAATTTAAAATAGATATTTAGATTTGTTTAACACTTTTTTGGTTACTGTTATGTCATAGTTTTGATGTAGAAGTACAAATTTAAGAAAAACCCTTGAATGAGTAGGTGTGTCCAAACTTTTGACTGGTACTGTATATCCCAATCTGACTTTGGTGCAGGTCATTTTGTTCTTCACATTGCCCCGTCTCTGGTAAACACGCGTTATTTAAAATAAAATGAAAAGTTGATTTGTCACATGCACAGGATACAGAAGATGTAAACAGTACAGTGAAATTGTTAAATGCACAGTAGCAATAACAAAAACAAAGGGTCCAGATTGTAAAAATGTTTTATAATTATTAATGACACTTACCTGACACACTTGTCTAAAATTGATGGGTCGTGAAGGAACACCCAGCCACATCTACAGTGGTTCCTCCTTTGAAAGTTGCAGCGTACCATTAATGTTTGCTAGTTTGACCACCAGAGGGTGTCTTTGAGAAGCATTTGATACCCGTCAATAATGATATCCGTTTCACACTGCTCTGAGACAGGCATGGGGATTGGTCTTAATAAATCAATGCGATTTTTATTTTCACTGAATCTCTGTTTCTGTATTTGTTAGACTAGAATTAGAAAATGAGGGTGTAGAAATGTAGTGTAACTTTTATTTAACAAGGCAAGTCAGTTAGGAACAAATTCTTATTTACAAGGACAGCCTACTCCTTCCTCCCCGTTGAGAAATGTAACCCCGGTCTTCCGCTTGCCCGCACGACACATGGATTCTTTAGCTAAATAGCGAGTACTGTAGCCTACTCCCAACCGTCACGTAGTACAGCGCCATATTTTCTGTTCCATCCTCACAGAAACCCAGGGGGTTTTTCATTTTTCTTATACTATAATAATCTATATATATATATATATGTGTTCTTACAAAAAAGGTTTTAAATTCTCTAGTACAGCCACTATTGAAGGCTATCAAACGCTTCTCAAAGATGCCCTCTGGTGGTAAAACTAGCACTAACAAGCATTAGTGGTACCAGTGGTTGGCACTTAAAATATGAACCATAGAATTCTGCGGCACCATGCATTCTGTGCCACAGTATGCTGAAACTTTTTAAAGGACAAACCACAGTACATATTGTTTGACACTCCAGTTCACACTGACCGTGGCGTGTGCAGAAAGTAGCAAATAATTTTTTCCAACTGATCTATCTGCTTATTTCAAGGCATCAATGTGGTTGAGAAAGGTAGGAAAACTTTTGTAGTTCTTGATGGCTAACGTTATATATTTAAAAAAACGCGCACGCTACATTGCAGACCAATCCAAACTCATCTCCTGGCATGTCCAGCCCATTCATTATCTCAGCCAATCATTGCTAGTAGGAAGGTTCTTGTCTTTTTTTGTAGTTAAATCAACTAGGTTCGTAATTTAACAATTTTATTAGTATTTACAGATGGAATACACTTGTTATTACGGCACATGAAAGTTCACATGTTCGATAAAAAACTTGTGCTTACGTTCAAATGCCTCTCCTGTGAAATGCGACATACGCCTAGTTTCCTGAAACGAGTCACATTTGTCCAAGTATGTATGACAAGGTTTCCAGCTTGGCTTGATAGAGCCGTTGTAGTGCACTGTCAGTGTTGGGACACCAGAATTTAGCTGTCTTAGAAATAGTAACATATCTTCCAGATAATTTCCCCTTTGCCAATATAATTCATCCATCCACCTGACACGTGTCATATCCAGAAGCTGTTTAACAGCATGATCCCTGAAAAGAGCTTCTGGACATCAGAACACGATTACTCACTTCGAACTGGACAAAGATTTTTTCTTTAATGAGTCCGAAGTGAAGGATATACTGCTTTGTTGAGACAAGGCCCAAATCTCTGGCATCCACGTGAAGAAAAGATGGAGGATAAAGGGGAGGAGGGCGGGCTGCCTTGTATGAATTCGCAGATGAGTAGGTAAACCACCACTACCCTCTGCGCAATCATTGGAAAAGAAACTGGCAATCTACGATTTAAGACTATCCTACCAGCGGGACATTAAAAACTGGAATATCTTATGTTTCACCGAGACGTGGCTAAACGACGACACGGATCAAATAGAGCTGGCTTGTTTCTCCGTGCTTCGGCAGGACAGAGCAGCTACGTCTGGTAGGACAAGAAGAGGGGGTGTGTGTCTATTATAACTGCTGGTGCGCGATATCTAATATTAAAGAAGTTTTGAGGTATTGCATACCTGAGGTAGAATACCTCATGATAAGCTGTATCACACTATCTACCAAGAGAGTTCTCATCTATATTATTCGTAGACATCTTATACAGCACTCAACAAGCTTTATATGGCCATCAGCAAACAAGAAAATGCTCATCCAGAAGTGGCACCCCTAGTGGCCCGGGACTTTAATGCAGGCAAACTTAAATCTGTTTCCCATCATTTCTACCAGCTTGTCACATGTGCAACCAGAGGGGGGGGACTCTAGACCACCTTTACTCCACACACAGAGATGCATACAAAGCTCTCCCTTGACCTCCATTTGGAAAATCTGAACATAATTCTCTCCTCCTGATCCCTGGTTCCAAGCAAAAACTAAAGTAAGTAGTACCAGTGACTTGCTCAATAAGGAAGTGGTAAGATAACTTGGATGCTACGCTACAGGACTGTTTTGCTAGCAAAGACTGGAATATGTTCCGGGATTCATCCATTGAGGAGTATACCAACTCAGTCACCAGCTTCATCAATAAGTGCATCAACGACGACAACGCCCCCACAGTGACCGTACATGCACATCCCAACCAGAAGCCATGGATTACAGGCAACATCCGCACAGAGCTAAAGGCTAGAGCTACTGCTTTCAAGGAGCGAGACACGAATCCGGACACTTATAAGAAATCCCGCTATGCCTTCAGACGACCCATCAAACAGGCAAAGCGTCAATACAGGACTAAGATTGTCCAAGTATTACTACACCGGCTCTGACGCTCGTTGGACGTGTCAGGGCTTGAAAACTATTACGGACTACAAAGGGAAACCACCCGCGAGGTGCCCAGTGACGCGAGCCTACCAGACGAGTTAAATGCCATTTATTCTCGCTTCGAGGCAAGCAATACTGAAGCATGCATGAGAGCACCAGCAGTTCCGGATGACTGTGTGATCACACTCTCTGTAGCCGGTGTGAGCAAGACTTTTAAACAGGTCAACATTCACAAAGCCGCTGGGCCAGACGGATTGCCAGGACATGTATTCAAAGCAAGCGCTGACCAACTGGCAAGTGGCTTCACTAACATTTTCAACCTCTCCCTGACCGAGGCTGTAATACCAACATGTTTCAAACAGCCATTGTCCCTGTGCCCATGAAAGTGAAGGTAACCTGCCTAAAAGATTACTGCCCTGTAGCACTCAGGTCGGTAGCCATGAAGTGCTTTGAGAGGCTGGTCATGGCTTACATCAACACCATCATGCCGGAAACCCTAGACCCACTCCAATTTGCATACCACCCCAACAAATCCACAGATGTCTCAATTGCACTCCACACTGCCCTTTCCAACCTGGACAAAAGGAACACCTACTGTATGTGCGAATGCTGTTCATTGACTACAGCTCAGTGTTCAACACCATAGTACCCACAAAGCTCATCACTAAGCTAAGGACCCATGGACTAAACACCTCCCTCTGCAACTGGATCCTGGTCTTCCTGACGGGCCGCCCCCAGGTAGTAAGGGTAGGCAACAACGCATCTGCCACAACAACCTCTCCCTCACTGTGAGCAAGACAAAGGAGCTGATTGTGGATTATAGAAAAACGAGGGCCGAACAGGCCACCATTTAACATCCTCAGGGCTGTAGTGGAGCGGGTCGAGAGCTTCCAAGTTCCTTGGTGTCCACATCACCAACAAATGATCATGGTCCAAACACACCAAGACAGTTGTGAAGAGGGCACGACAACATATTTTCCACTTCAGGAGACTGAAAAAATTTGGCATGGGTCCCCAGATTCTCAAAACGTTCTACAGCTGCATCATCGAGAGCATCCTGACCAGTTGCATCACCGCCTGGTATGGCAACTGCTCGGCATCTGACCATAAGGCGCTAGAAAGTGTAGTGCGTACGGCCCAGTTCATCACTGGGGCCAAGCTTCCTGCCATCCAGGACCTATATAATAGGCGGTGTCAGAGAAAAGCCCATAAAATCGTCAGGGACTCCAGTCACCCAAGTCATAGACTTTTCTTTCTGATACCGCACGGCAAGCGGTACTGGAGCGCGAAGTCTAGGACCAAAAGTTTCCTTAACAGCTTCTACCCCCAAGCCATAAAACTGCTGAACAATTAATCAAATGGCCACCCAGACTATTTACATTGACACCCCCTTTGTTTTTACACTAATGCTACTCACTGTTTATTATCTATGCGTAGTCATTTTACAAATTACCTTGACTAACCTGTACCCCCACGCATTGTACCGGTACCCCCTGTATATAGCCTCATTATTGTTTTGTAATTTTATTTAGTAAATATTTTCTTAACTCTATTTCTTGAACTGCATTGTTGGTTAAGGGCTTGTAAGTAAGCATTTCACGGTAAGGTCTACACCTTGTTGTATTCGGCGTATATGACAAATCAAATTTGATTACACAGGTGCACCTTGTGCTTGGGACAAAAAGCCACTCTAAAATGGGCAGTTTTGTCACACACCACAATGCCACAGATGTCTCATGTTTTGAGGGAGCGGGCAATTGCCATGCTGACTGCAGGAATGTCCACCAGAGCTGTTGCCAGAGATTTGAATGTTAATTTCTCTACCATAAGCCACCTCCAATGTTGTTTTAAAGAATTTGGCAGTACGTCCAACCGGCCTCACAACCGTAGACCACGTGTTACCACCCCATCCCAGGACCTCCACATCTGGCTTAGTCACCTGCGGTGAACAAACAATTTCCGCACAAACTGTCAGAAATCGTCTCAGAGAAACTCATCTGCATGTTCATTGTCCTCACCAGTGTCTTGACCTAACTTCAGTTGGCAAATGCTCACCTTCAATGGCCACTGCCATGCTGGAGAGGTGTGCTCTTCACAGATGAATCATGGTTTCAATTGTACCGGGAAGATAGCAGACAGCGCAGCGCGTATGGCGTCGTGTAGGCGAGTGGTTTGCTGATGTCAAAGTTGTAGACAGAGTACCCCATGGTGGTGGTGGGGTTTGGGTATGGGCAGGAATAAGCTACGGACAACTAACACAGTTGCATTTTATCAATGGCAATTTGAATGCACATAGATTCCATGATGAGATCCTGAGGTCCATTGTCGTGCCATTCATCTGCCGCAATCACCTCATGTTTCAGCACGAATGGCCCCATGTCGCAAGGATCTGTACACAATTCTTGCTGAAAATGTCCCAGTTCTTCCATGCTGTGCATACTCACCAGACATGTCACCCATTGAGCATGTTTTGGATGCTCTGGATCGACGTGTATGACCGCACGTTCCAGTTCCCACCAATATCCAGCAACTTCGTATCCCCATTGTCATGACGTTGGCCTGGGGGATAGGTTTATGACAGTCATAAATACCTCTTCCCCCCTTTTTCCTCTCTCTACCCTACTAAGGTTTGCAAAACCCCTTGGTTAACATAGAGATTCTGGGAATGTCAGAATGTGGGGGGAAATGAACTATATTCTGGTAATCCGAACAATTGAACATATGCAGTGGTACTTAATGAATATGATGTCAGTTCGGTTGTCATCTGAGACATTCTCATCAATGATAAGATGACAAACTCTACATTGGAAAGTCTATACATCAGAGTTATCAGACTCACATGGAATTGTTGTTCAATTTAAATGTTTGAATATGAAATTATTTGTGATCGGATGAAATGTGATTTTAGCTTCTAAAATGTGAGATGTGGGTTTTCATAAGTTAGGGCTGCTCACTCAGTGGCCCGCCCACGTGAAGAGACAGAGGTTGTAAACTATGACACACACCCCTTCTCTTCCTTCCTATATAAGCTCTTGACGACAACATAACTATCTGTTCCAATGAGGTAGGATGACGATCCTATGTCAGAATGGTTCAGATAAAACTGCAGAACGAAGCCAACATCAGCATGAGCTTTGGTTGCGAATGGTATGAACTTTGAACTCTTATTCACGACACCCCACCCCACCCTGACCTACCTACGTTTGCCCTACATGCCCTACCTAACCCTAACCTACCTCACCAGACCATATCCCACTCTACCTCACCCTATCCTACCCTTCCTCACCCTATTCTACCCTACCTCACCCAGAGGTTCTCTGTAAGGGAGCCAGGGTCTGCTGAATCATCAAACACCTTTCTCTCCTCCAGCTCTGTCAAGCACAATCAATAATTCGCATTCCAGTCTCTCTGCAAATGTCATAGGAAGGGAAAGCCTAAGAATAGAGATCCCAGATTCCCCACAAATTACAGCAGGAAAGGAGTAATGCCTCCCAAGAGACTGGCATAATTGGAAGGGATGATTTCTTTACCAGAAGCAGAAACGTTTGGGTCTTTTGAAGAACTGATTTGCTTGAAGGTACCGTTTTAGAAATGGGAGTCTTGACTGAAACCAGTAAAATCCAACCTCAAGTCAGCTCAACATTGAGAGGCTAGGCTATGTTCAATATCTGTAATGTTATGTCATGAATGATTCCCTCCTTGTGTGCATTTTACTTGTCAGTAGCTAGGTTTACATCCAATTGTCGACAGATTTTCACACGAAGATTGTATATTTGGAATAAAAACAATATGAGCATTTTCCCACCAGACACGTTTCCATCAAACTGACTTGTTGCAGATAAAAGGATGTGCGTGATGACGTAGTGCACATAAACATGACTTTTGCTGCTTAATTCTCAAGTACCAAATAAAGAAATACTATTTAAATGGATTTTCATCTTATTTCAACCGATAGTTTTGTCACAAATGTTTGCATTTTATAGCGAATGTTCCCATTCTGGTCTTGGCACGTGCGCTCTTGCCAGCAGCTCACAGATACAGTGCGGGTATAGATTATTATGGAAAATATTTATTTGTCAAACGGCAGCAAGCATCGATCATGTCACCATGTTTGTTGGAAAGGAACATCAAGCTCATCACCTTGTACTTCCAACACCCTGTGAAGATAATGTATTTATTAAATCTGTAGCCTAATAAACGGCATGCTTAACAAAAGAGCTTTCCCAAACGAGTCTAGTGGGAGGACCACACACCATATCATCGCGTCCCTCCAAGTTTACTTCGATATGATTGTTATTATATATATATTTGCGCATAAAGGCTTTTCCACTGCCATTTCTCGCATAATTAATTGTACTGATACAAAAAGATCCCACCTTGTCTAGAGTATTTTGGTTTGGTCGACATTTTGGAAAGTTTACCTGCAGGCCTGTCGTGAATTTTTTTGATCCAACATGTAATTTACTCGCATAAAAAGATTGGATGGGAACCTGGTTAGTGTCACAGATTTCTTGGATGCATTAAAGAGTTCCTCTGTTTGCATGGGAGCTCATGTGATACAATTGGGGATCGGTGTAGCCTAATGCGAATGGCACAAATATAGTGTAGACTGTAAAATGATAAGTAATAATAACTAAATACATTTTGGGAGAATTTACCCATGGTTGCTCTAGAAGGAAATAGCCAATTTTTTTATGAGCAGTGCTTGTACAATATTGCAGATGGATATTTTCGTGTTGTTCCTTGAAGCAGACTAGCGTCGACAATTCTTCCATTTCACAAATGTATGCACAGGGCAGCTACATTAGCTATGGAGTGATGTCTGTAAACTGTTAATTTGTTTGGTGTGTGAAACAGTGGGAATTGAAGTGTGAGACCGATCCTTGTGAAAAACTGTTATTGGATTTATTTATCACAATGTCTGGTGATTGTCTTTTATCCTTAATGCCCAAAGCCTCTCGTTCCTCCTTTGTTGCTTTCCACCCACAATCTTCTTAAATGGCTGCAAAAAGACTATAGTCCAACCATTTGCTCAAATAGTAATTAAGGAAATGCATTAATTGTACAGGGAAGAAGCCTTGTTTAATGTTTAACATTGCAGCACCATCATTATCACTGCACATGGTTGTGGCTGAGGCTGTATCTTGTTTTGTTCCCCTCACAACCACAGGAGACGCAGACGGGTCTAGGTTTTAGAATAATCCAACTCTTGTTGAGCTCTAATCTCTACAGCCTATCAAATGCACATTCTCAGTTTTCCCCTCTCACCTTGCGGCCGCTCAAGTCCTGTCATTTTATGTGGAATACTGTTTCCATGGCAACAGGGATTTAGGGGAGTCGCACATCAACGCGGCTGCTTCTGCTGTATGTGCACAGCGAGCAGATGTGCAGGAGAGATCCACACGACAATTCACAGCTCTCTCCACGGACGAGAGGAGACTGGGGGAGAGAGAGAGGAAGAGCTCAGTCAATAGCATTTCCTCTTGTTGCTCCACCGTTTATTTTGTGTTTTATCTAAATGAAATGGGGCTGTGAGTGAATTTTCTCCCTTTGGTCTCTCTCCTCCCCCCTGGGCCACGGCGACGCCCCTCTCTCCCTGTCCAGGGCTTCCTGAGCCGGCGACTAAAGGGCTCCATCAAACGCACCAAAAGCCAACCCAAGCTGGACCGCAACAGCAGCTTCAGAAACATCCTGCCGGGCTTCAAGACCACAGACAATGACAGGTGAGATGCTATTTATCAACCCCCTCCACACACCTACACACACACACAACACCTACACACACACACAGAACTGTACACACACAAACACATATTTCATTCTACAAACAAACACACTCATATCCACACACTCTTTACAAGGCTATTAATGTGCACTGGCTATCTTCCATTCACTAACCACTCTATGGTGTCAAGGTCAGTCAATTCTCACAGGAAAAATAAGCTTTGTATTGTACAATGGGCTAATCCACATACTGTACAGTGTGATGTCCTCCCCAACCTTCATATTGTGGGGCTGTGACACCTCACTGGTCGGTGGAATGACACTGTCAGTAGCATGGCTGCAGTGCTTTACGTGGTTCATGCAGTGCTTTACGTGGTTCTTAACCTGCACACACAGTACAGGCTCTTGTTGAGGTGGGAGGAATTGGCTGAGCTGTGCTGAGCTGTGCTGCGCTGTGCTGTCTGGAGATTTCATCCCTCATTACACCTGCCCATTAGCCTAGGTTTGGAGGAAGAGGAAATCTTTCTCATGGCAACCACAAGGCACTGGAGCATGATAGTGGCAATGCTTGTGTGAGTAGCTATCCTGGAGTATGATGCAGTGGACCGTACATGCTTGAATACGGTTTGTTACTTTTGAGGGTGTGTTTGTTTGTGTGGGTATGTTTGGAACTGGCATCCAACCTCCTGGCTCTAGTAGTGTAGACCAGTGTTTACTGTACCATCAACCGAATTTTGGTCTGCCTGGAGTACCCCTAAAGTACACACTCATGCATTTTACTAGTAAGCCTAAAGTCTCATGAATCTCCTCAAGTGCCCTCTGTGGATAGGCCAAGTACCCCCAGTCCTAGTACCCCTGGTTGGGAACAACAACTGGTGTAGACAAACAGACTGGGCGGGTGTCGTCAACACCAGTCACTGACAGGTCCACTCCACTCAATGAGCTCACACAATCCACTGAGTGAACGTTATAAATGGCCATGCAGCAGAGTGGTGCCACCTCCACTACACACTGTCATGTTTTGTTTCTATAGTGGCATGGACTCAAGTAGAGGTTGATGTAGCCTATATGCTTTATCTGTTCTAATGGGGATTTGATTTAGTTTCTGAACATGAACATGTACCCTAACAACCATTTCATTATCAAGACTGTATGAGGAGCCAATGTGGGCTTGTTCCTTATTCCATAGCTGTACATTATGTTGTGACATTGTCATTTGTATGGACCCCCTTTGTCTTTGAGGCATTGGTTTTGCTAACCCGGGACGCCTTTGCCTCGAAAGACTCACCCTACACAGAACAGTGAACTGAGAGAACCCCCCTCCCCCAGTGCTGTAGTGTTTCTGCGGTCCCTTCCGTCGCCTGGTTAGCCATTGGAAGGGTTTCCAGGTCATCTTTTAGTTCCAGCTCAGGGCAGTACTGTACAGTACAGGCAGTGGCCTACTTAATTACAGTGGCACACAGCTCTGTAACAGAGAGACACACTAATACCAAGAGACATGGGACCCTCGGGCCAGCCTGTGTCGCAAGCCTTCTCAGCTTCGTGTGTGTGTGTACTAGTGTCTTTGTTTGTTTTTTATTTAAAGCTTCAATATGTAACTTTTTGGGCGATCCGTCCAAAATATTGTTTTTCTCTTGACTATAGTCACGAATTCGGACTGATACTGTACTGTATGTACTATATTGCAATTGGCCGTGTTGAGCTAGTGATTTCTCAGTGTGACTGGCTGACTGGCTCAATGGCTGACTGGCTCAGTGGCTGGCTGGCTGGCTCAATGACTGACTTACCGGCTGGCTCAATGAATGAATGACTGACTGACCGGCTGGCTCAATGAATGACTGACTGACTGACCGGCTGGCTCAATGACTGACTGGCTGGCTGGCTGGCTGGCTCAATGACTGCCTGGCTGGCTGGCTCAATGACTGCCTGGCTGGCTGGCTGACTCAATGACTGGCTGGCTGGCTCAATGGCTGACTGACTGGCTGGCTCAATGACTAGCTTGATGGCTGGCTCAATGACTGACTGGCTGGCTGGCTCAATGACTGACTGGCTGGCTGGCTCAATGACTGACTGGCTGGCTGGCTCAATGACTGACGGACTGGCTGGCTGGCTCAATGACTGACTCAGCGGCTGGCTCAATGACTGACTGACTGGCAGGCTCAATGACTGGCTAGCTGGCTCAATGACTGACTGGCTGGCTGGCTCAATGAATGACCGACTGGCTGGCTGGCTCAATGACTGGTTGGCTGGCTCAATGACTGGCTGGCTCAATGACTGACTGGCTGGCTGGCTCAATGACTGACTGGCTCGATGACTGACTGGCTGGCTGGCTCAATGACTGACTGGCTGGCTGGCTGACTGGCTGGCTGGCTCAATGACTGGCTGGCTGGCTGGCTCAATGGCTGTCTGGCTGTCTGTCTCAATGGCTGGCTGGCTTAATAACTGATTGGCTGGCTGGCTCAATGACTGACTGGCTGGCTGGCTCAATGACTGACTGGCTGGCTGGCTCAATGACTGACTTACTGGCTGGCTGTCTCAATGGAATTACTGGCTGTCTCAATGACTGACTTACTGGCTGTCTCAATGACTGGCTGGCTGTCTCAATGACTGACTGGCTGTCTCAATGACTGACTGACTGGCTGTCTCAAGGACTGGCTGGTTGTCTCAATGACTGACTGACTGGCTGTCTCGACTGACTGACTGGCTGTCTCGAATGACTGACTGGCTGTCTCGACTGACTGACTGACTGGCTGTCTCGACTGACTGACTGGCTGTCTCGACTGACTGTCTCAATGACTGACTGACTGACTGGCTGTCTCTAACTGACTCACTCGCTCACCCAATGACTCAATGACTGACTCAATGACTGACTCACTGACCATGCATTCTACACTATAAATATATAGCCCACTGATTCGGAAACCAAATAAGTAGATTGTCTCTAGGAAATGCACTAAATAGATCAATCAATATTGTACTGTATGTCCTCAGAGGCATCTTGACTGTTTTAATATCAATGACTGACTGACCGGCTGGCTCAATGACTGACTGGCTGGCTGGCTGGCTGTGGCTCAATGACTGCCTGGCTGGCTGGCTCAATGACTGCCTGGCTGTCTGGCTGACTCAATGACTGGCTGGCTGGCTCAATGGCTGACTGACTGGCTGGCTCAATGAGCTTGATGGCTGGCTCAATGACTGACTGGCTGGCTGGCTCAATGACTGACTGGCTGTCTGGCTCAATGACTGACTGACTGGCTGGCTGGCTCAATGACTGACTGACTGGCTGGCTGGCTCAATGACTGACTCAGCGGCTGGCTCAATGACTGACTGACTGGCAGGCTCAATGACTGGCTAGCTGGCTCAATGACTGACTGGCTGGCTGGCTCAATGAATGACCGACTGGCTGGCTGGCTCAATGACTGGTTAGCTGGCTCAATGACTGGCTGGCTCAATGACTGACTGGCTGGCTGGCTCAATGACTGACTGGCTGGCTGGCTCAATGACTGGCTGGCTTTGACTGGCTGGCTGGCTCAATGACTGACTGGCTCGATGACTGACTGGCTGGCTGGCTCAATGATGACTGGCTGGCTGGCTTACTGACTGGCTGGCTGGTCCTGGCTGGCTGGCTGGCTCAATGGCTGTCTGGCTGTCTTTAATGGCTGGCTTAATAACTGATTGGCTGGCTGGCTCAATGACTGACTGGCTGGCTGGCTCAATGACTGACTGGCTTGCTGGCTCAATGACTGACTTACTGGCTGGCTGTCTCAATGACTGAATTACTGGCTGTCTCAATGACTGACTTACTGGCTGTCTCAATGACTGGCTGGCTGTCTCAATGACTGACTGGCTGTCTCAATGACTGACTGACTGGCTGTCTGGCTGGCTGGTTGTCTCAATGACTGACTGACTGGCTGTCTCGACTGACTGACTGGCTCAATGACTGACTGGCTGTCTCGACTGACTGACTGACTGGCTGGCTCAATGACTGACTGGCTGGCTGGTCTCAATGACTGACTGACTGACTGGCTGGCTGCTCACCCAATGACTCAATGACTGACTCAATGACTGACTCACTGACCATGCATTCTACACTATAAATATATAGCCCACTGATTGGAAACCAAATAAGTAGATTCGTAACTTTACCTAGGAAATGCACTAAATAGATCAATCAATATTGTACTGTATGTCCTCAGAGGCATCTTGACTGTTTTAATATCAATGACTGACTGACCGGCTGGCTCAATGACTGACTGGCTGGCTGGCTGGCTGGCTGGCTCAATGACTGCCTGGCTGGCTGGCTCAATGACTGCCTGGCTGGCTGGCTGACTCAATGACTGGCTGGCTGGCTCAATGGCTGACTGACTGGCTGGCTCAATGACTGAGCTTGATGGCTGGCTCAATGACTGACTGGCTGGCTGGCTCAATGACTGACTGACTGGCTGGCTGGCTCAATGACTGACTCAGCGGCTGGCTCAATGACTGACTGACTGGCAGGCTCAATGACTGGCTGGCTCAATGACTGACTGGCTGGCTGGCTCTGAATGACCGACTGGCTGGCTGGCTCAATGACTGGTTGGCTGGCTCAATGACTGGCTGGCTCAATGACTGACTGGCTGGCTGGCTCAATGACTGGCTGGCTGACTGGCTGGCTGGCTCAATGACTGACTGGCTCGATGACTGACTGGCTGGCTGGCTCAATGACTGACTGGCTGGCTGGCTTACTGACTGGCTGGCTGGCTCAATGACTGGCTGGCTGGCTGGCTCAATGGCTGGCCTCCTGGCTGGCTCTCAATGGCTGTCTGGCTGTCTGTCTCAATGGCTGGCTGGCTTAATGACTGATTGGCTGGCTGGCTCAATGACTGACTGGCTGGCTGGCTCAATGACTGACTGGCTTGCTGGCTCAATGACTGACTTACTGGCTGGCTGTCTCAATGACTGAATTACTGGCTGTCTCAATGACTGACTTACTGGCTGTCTCAATGACTGGCTGGCTGTCTCAATGACTGACTGGCTGTCTCAATGACTGACTGACTGGCTGTCTCAAGGACTGGCTGGTTGTCTCAATGACTGACTGACTGGCTGTCTCGACTGACTGACTGGCTGTCTCGACTGACTGTCTCAATGACTGACTGACTGACTGGCTGTCTCTAACTGACTCACTCGCTCACCCAATGACTCAATGACTGACTCAATGACTGACTCACTGACCATGCATTCTACACTATAAATATATAGCCCACTGATTCGGAAACCAAATAAGTAGACTCGTAACTTTACCTAGGAAATGGACTAAATAGATCAATCAATATTGTACTGTATGTCCTCAGAGGCATCTTGACTGTTTTAATATCAATCAGGTATTTACTGGCAGTAGTCCCAGGCAGGCGGAGATGAGCAATGTGGATGTGGTGCATAATAAAGACAGGATGAGGATTTGGCCTCGCTGTCAGAACGATATTTGCCACTCTTTGAGTCTCGGAGACTTGTGCTTAATTTGATAACTGGCATGTCGAATTTCATTCTGGAAGGTGAGGGAATTCCTCTTGTAGGATAGCCTATTATTAAAGTCCAAATCTGTACAATTTCCTGGTTTTCAATGGTCATTTAAATGAGTGATATACGGTATTTACCTATTGATTCTTGAATAATACAACTTATAAATGCCTCATGACTGGATCCATACACTTCCATTAGGGTCTACAATACATTTTGTTGTCTAATCACAAACTTATGTCATATCTCCCTTCCATCTTTCATTTCAAATGTGATTGATTTATTCCGATAAAGGTTATTTCATGAGTGTGTATAAAAGCTTACTAGCCTGTGATTTGAGAGTGAATAATAAGGTATGCCCTTTTACTCAGTCTGGTGCATCTGTTATCAAACATATTTGTCTCAAATACAATTTCAGCTGGAGGAGCTTGAGGCTTATCATGCAATCATCAGCTAACAATTTCTTATTGGTCAGTTTTTAACCTACACAAAACAACATTCCAAAAATAAGCAACATTCCCACATATACAAAAATCATTGTAGAACCTATTCTGTCAATACAGTATGTAGCCTTTATATAGGGCATTTTATTTTCAGAGAGATTGATAAGACTTGCAAGAGCCTTCATTCAGAGAAGAAAGAAAAAACACTCTTAAGGAAAATAACCCATTGTATCCCTACTGTCTAGACCAATGCTTTTCTCCACACCCACTCACTGCTGAAGCTATAAAAAACACCTAGCAGGGTCAGTCTTTTTCCAAATGTCAGGTCAAATTCCACATTTGAACTTTTACAGCAAATGCATTGTATTTGATAGCTTCTGTACTTATAACATGCAGCTGGCTTGTACACAGACCGTACGTTTGGTCCTTGTATAAGTGTCACGCCCTGGTCTTAGTATTTTGTGTTTTCTTTATTATTTTGGTCAGGCCAGGGTGTGACATGGTTTTATTGTGGTGTGTTTTGTCTTGGGGTTTTGTTAGGTATTGGGTTTGTGGCTTAGTGGGGGTATCTAGCATAGTCTATGGCTGTCTGGAGTGGTTCTCAATCAGAGGCAGGTGTTTATCGTTGTCTCTGATTGGGAACCATATTTAGGCAGCCATATTCTTTGAGTGTTTCGTGGGGGATTGTTCCTGTCTTTGTGTTTGTTGTCACCAGATAGGCTGTTTAGGTTTTCTCACATTTATTGTTTTTGTTAGTTTATTCATGTATAGTTTTCTTCATTAAAAAACATGAATAACAATCACGCTGCATTTTGGTCCGCCTCTACTTCACCTAAAGAAAACCGTTACAATAAGAGTATTTGATTTTGAACTGGCTCTTTCCGAGACCATCCGCCAAATGTTCCTGGCATCATGGCATCATGACTGGGCTTGGAGCAGAGCAACTTAATATTGCAGGCCTATACGGTAACTGCTGTCAGGAGCAGGAAGAAGGCGGGGAGGGGAGCTACTGCTTGACAGAGGCTGTCATCATGTCATGTCTCTGTTCCTTCTCAACACTGTCTGACATGGGAAATGACTCTGAGATCTTCTCACTGACAGCCTGCATGTTAATGCAGCCCGCTCTATTCCTATCAGGCTCTGAGCCTTCCAGGGCCAGCAGCAAACACCATGCCAGGAGGAGACGGCATTGTTGATTGATTACACTGGTGGTGCTGTACCGGGTTTCCCATCAGTGTTATGTCTTAACATTGAGCACACGTTTGTTGAGAATCAAATCCCAATGACTGCAGAGAAACAGGATTCTGTCTGCCGCAAGACAGATTTTTTGTCAATCCCACTAGCCCAGAAATGTCACGCTGAGCTACGTGAGATGACATCATAATGGGTGCAAGTGTTGTATTGGTGATGTTGTTGATGCTGAAGGTTACAGGTCAAGACAGTTGTAGTGGTGATGTTGTTGATGCTGAAGGTTACAGTATATGCTGATGCAGAACTACCAGAGGCCACTGTCCTGACTGAGCAGTGATCTGACCAGCCAATGGAAGTGGTAAGCTATAATGCTTACGGCAGTGAATCCCACTCATCGGCACAAAGCCCCTGTCTTGTTACTTTGGATTTATTTGATTTAAATGAGAGCTTAACCCAATCCTTAACCGTTCGGTGTGGTTCGTCGTTTCACACACGCACGCATTCACGCACATACTTATTCGTTCTGTGTGAGTATGTAGTCCTTACCTGTAATTGGTTAGCTAATCGTTACAGGGCCGTTAAGCAGGAGATGATCACCTTGTTGGACTATCAGTCCTGGTTTTAGGCTGTGATTTCTCCATCTCTCCTATTCTTTACTAAGTGGTCTTTGTTTTTATATGTTTTTACATTATGCCACCTTTAATATAGTACTACTTAGCAACCTATCTATATTAGCCTCCTCTGGAGTACTCTTCGTTTTAATGTGGAAGGTAAGCAGAAAGCCCTTAAGGTAGCAGAATTCTGTGGTGACGCGAGCAATGTGTCAAACAGTTGTGTGGCTCAAGCTGCGCTCACTTCCATGTAAGACTTCAGAGACACAATAATTTGTGTGAAAGGAGAAAAAAAACATATTGTGAAGTCTAGAAAATAAAATTGGCTGAAAATTGCTCACTTATCTGTGGAAAGTGTCAGTTGCCGGGGAAGCAAAGATACCATTTACTTTATGCAGTGTTGTCATAGAAACAATAAAAACCTGACAGTTATCAAGTGTGTATATTGTTAATTGTAGCATTGTGTGTGTGCCTCCAGTGACTGAAATTCTTCTCAGAGCTGGCTGTCAATGACTGTCCCTCTTCTGACAGTGTAGGGAAGATAATGGCCACTTATGCTTTACCCTTGTTCTCTACAACTTTAGTGAATGCTGCCTATGAATTCTGAATTCTTCTGAACAGAGCACAGCTCCAAAAGATCTGATTGACCAATTAGCCCAAAGCTGACAGAGCATACCATATGGCCTCTCCCTGTACTGTCCGCACGCACCCCCTCACTACTCCCCCGGTTGCAGGTCCCTGTGCAGGGAGCAGGCCGGTCTGTCACAAAGACACCAAGACAAAAGACCGCACACACGCACAAACACGCACGTACGTACACACACACACACACACACACACACGGCAGAGGGGGGCAGAGCTACATCACGCCACACAGCCTTATGCTGCGTGCACACAGACACACAGACAGAGAGAAGGATGGATAGGAGAGGGATAGAGAGAGAGCGCAAGACGGTCGACTCCGAGCAGTCCTCCACCAGCCAGATAGAGGGAGAGAAGGAGAGAGAAAGCAGTTGCCCTTAAAGGAGAGGAGTGGGGAGGAAGTAGGGCAGGCTGTCTCTCAGTGGGGCTAGAATAAAAAGCCCAGAGGAGACAGACTGGGAGGGGAGGGAGGGAAGGGGGTGGGAAGAGTGGAGGAGGGAGGGAAGAGAGAGAGAGAGGGAGGGTAGGAGAGCACAAGGCTAATAGCAGCTAGCAGAAGCCCACTGTGAAAGCTGAATGAGCACCACTACACGCTCAGTAGAAAATGGAACTCTGAGACAGCTCCCTCATCATCCCCCACCTCTTCCACGCCCTCGCTCCGATTGTTTCCGGGGATTCTGATAGAATGTCTGGTGAGTATTCCTCCACATCTAATGGACTGCACTGTCTTCATCTCAGTGTGTTAGGGACGCTTAACAATCTTCATTTACATATAGGTTTTGTGGGCTCGGCATCTCATTATCTGTCTATAGACATTGAGGGTGTTTCTCATGTTTGGATGCTATGTGGTAGTCTCTGTTTAGAGCTGAGCGATATGGACAAAAATCCATTAATCAACATTAATAAATAGAAGAAGATTATAATTCTTTGTTGTTTTTATCCTTTAAACTACTACTACTACTACTACTACTACTACTACTACTACTACTACTACTACTACTAGTAGTTTGATGGTTGTAGCCTTCAATTGTCCCATTAACAATAACCCATACTAGAAAACTTATTTCAATCCAAACTTTGCATTTCTCTAGCATAGGCTACTTATCATAATGAATCATATCAGCAAAATGCCTGCTTTAAGTGATCGGTATGGTCGGTGTCAATCATTTTCAGTTTGTGGTCCCGGCTCTTCTCTCTGTCATTCTGGTTCTGGTTTTCATTTACAGAGTCATATAATTTACATTTTGAATGATGGCGTGTCACATTAAATATTTGCTGCTAGTAGACATCTTAATTTGCTTTTAGCCAGGCAGCACAGTGTTCCTGTCACGCCCTGGTCAAAGTATTTTGTGTTTATCTTTATGTATTTGGTCAGGCCAGGGTGTGGCATGGGGTTTTTGTAATTGTGGTGTGTTTGTCTTGGGGTTTTGGTGGTGGTATTGGGATTGTAGCTTAGTGGGTTGTCTAGCAAGGTCTATGGCTGTCTGGAGTGGTTCTCAATCAGAGGCAGGTGCTTATCGTTGTCTCTGATTGGGAACCATATTTAGGCAGCCATATTCTTTGAGTTTGTCGTGGGTGATTGTCCTTAGTGTCTTACTTGTACTCTCTGTTAGTTTGCACTAGATAGGCTGTTTTCGGTTTTCATTACGTTTATTGTTTTGTCGTGTTTAGTGTTTAGTCGTGTTTAGTGTTTAGTCGTGTTTACGTTTTGTTTAATAAATATGGATCGCAATCGACACGCTGCAGTTTGGTCCGACTCTCCTTCATCACCACTAGAAAACCGTTACAGAATCACCCACCACCAACGGACCAAGCAGCGTGTTAACAGGCAGGAACCACAGGAGAGGCAACAGAGGCAGCAGCAGCAGGAGCAGCAGCAGCTGCAGTGGGAGAGGCTGCACCACCTGGAGAAATGGACATGGGAGGAAGAACTGGACGGTAAAGGACCCTGGGCTCAGCCTGGAGAATATCGCCGCCCCAAGGAAGAACTGGAGGCGGCGAAAGCTGAGAGGCGCAGATATGAGGAGGCAGCACGGCGTAGCGGATGGAAGCCTGAGAATCAGCCCCAAAAATTTCTTGGGGGGCTCAGGGAGAGTGTGGCAGAGTCAGGAGTCAGACCTGAGCCAACTCTCCCTGTTTATCGTGAGGAGCCAAGGAGGAGACCAGAACCAGAGACTGTGAAGGAGTTAATGGGGAAATTGGAGGAGAGAGAAATGAGGGAGTTGCTGTGTTGGTGCTTTTTGCATGGAATTCGCCCGACGGAACGTGTTGGGGATTTGATGGCACCTGGGTTAGCGCTCCATACTCGTCCTGAGGTGCGTGTTAGTCGGCTGGTGAAGTTGGTGCCAGCCTCACGCACCAGGCCTCCTGTGCACATCCTAGCCTTGCACATCCTGTGCCAACACTGCTCTCAAGATCTCCAGTACGCCTTCACGGTCTAGCCCATCCTGTGCCACCTCCACACTCCAGTCCTCCGGTAGCAGCTCCCGCTCCAGGCTTCCTGTGCGTGTCCTCGGTCCAGTACCACCAGTACCAGCACCACGCATCAGGCCTACAGTGCGCCTCGCCTCTCTAGCGCTGTTAGAGCTTTCCTCATCTCCAGCGCTGCCGGAGCCTCCCGCCTGTTCAGCGCAGCCAGAGCCTTCCTCCTCTACAGCGCTGCCGGAGCCTCCCGCCTGTTTAGCGCAGCCAGAGCCTTTCTCCTCTCCTGCGCTGCCGGAGTCTCCCGCCTATCTAGCGCTGTTAGAGCCTTCCTCATCTCCAGCGCTGCCAGAGTCTCCCGCCTGTTTAGCGCAGCCAGAGCCTTCCTCCTCTACAGCGCTGCCGGAGCCTCCCGCCTGTTTAGCGCAGCCAGAGCCTTTCTCCTCTCCTACGCTGCCGGAGTCTCCCGCCTGTTCAGCGCAGCCAGAGCCTTTCTCCTCTCCTACGCTGCCGGAGTCTCCCGCCTGTTCAGCGCAGCCAGAGCTGCCAGTCTACATGGAGCAGCCAGAGCTGCCAGTCTGCATGAAGCAGCCAGAGCTGTCAGTCTGCATGGAACAGTCAGAGCTGTCAGTCTGCATGGAGCAGCCAGAGCTGTCAGTCTACATGAAGCAGCCCGAGCTGCCAGTCTGCATGAAGCAGTCAGTCTACATGGAGCAGCCAGAGCTGTCAGTCCGCATGGAGCAGCCAGAGCTGTCAGTCTACATGAAGCAGCCCGAGCTGCCAGTCTGCATGAAGCAGCCAGTCTACATGGAGCAGCCAGAGATGTCAGTCTGCATGAAGCAGCCAGAGCTGTCAGTCTGCATAGAGCAGCCAGTCTGCATGGAGCTGCCAGTCTGCATGGAGCTGCCAGTCTGTATGGAGCTGCCAGTCTGCAAGGAGCTGTCAGTCTGCACGGAGCTGTCAGTCTGCACGGAGCTGCCAGTCTGTAAGGAGCTGCCAGTCTGCAAGGAGCTGCCAGTCAGCCCGGAGCCGCCAGAGCGGTCAGTCTGTAAGAAGCCGCCAGAGCTGTCAGCCTATATGGAGCAGCTAGTGCCGCCAGTCTGCCCAGCGCCGCCAGTGCCCCCAGTCTGCCCAGCGTCGCCAGTCTGCCCAGCGCCGTCAGTTTGCCCAGCATCGCCAGTCTGCCCAGCATCGCCAGTCTGCCCAGCGTCGCCAGTCTGCCCAGCGCCGTCAGTCTGCCCAGCATCGCCAGTCTGCCCAGCATCGCCAGTCTGCCCAGCGTCGTCAGTCTGCCCAGCGTCGTCAGTCTGCCCAGCGTCGTCAGTCTGCCTAGCACCGCCAGTCTGCCCAGCGCCGCCAGTATGCCCAGCGCCGCCAGTCTGCCCAGCGCCGCCAGTCTGCCCAGCAACGCCAGTCTGCCCAGCGCCGCCAGTCTGCCCAGCGCCGCCAGTCTGCCCAGCGCCGCCAGTCTGCCCAGCGCCGCCAGATCTACCAGTCAGCCAGACTCTTCCAGATCTGCCAGTCAACCAGACTCTTCCAGATCTGCCAGTCAACCAGACTCTTCCAGATCTGCCAGTCAACCAGACTCTTCCAGATCTGCCAGTCAACCAGACTCTTCCAGATCTGCCAGTCAACCAGACTCTTCCAGATCTGCCAGTCAACCAGACTCTTCCAGATCTGCCAGTCAACCAGACTCTTCCAGATCTGCCAGTCAACAAGACTCTTCCAGATCTGCCAGTCAGCCAGGATCTGCCAGTCAGCCAGGATCTGCCAGTCAGCCAGGATCTGCTGAAACCACCAGCCAGCCAGGAGCTGGTAGATCTATCTACCTGCCTGAGCTTCCTCTCACTCCTGAGCTTCCTCTCACTCCTGAGCTTCCTCTCACTCCTGAGCTTCCTCTCACTCCTGAGCTTCCTCTCACTCCTGAGCTTTCTCTCACTCCCGAGCTTCCCCTCAGTCCCGAGCTGCCTCGGTCCCGAGCTGTCCTTCAGTCCCGATCTGCTCCTCAGTCCAGTGGGATTCTGGGTGGGGACTACTAGGCCATGGTCGGCGGCGAGGGTGGACTATCCAGGGACGAAGGGAGAGGGGACTAAGACATTAAAGGAGTGGGGTCCACGTCCCGCGCCGGAGCCGCCACCATGGACAGACGCCCACCCGGACCCTCCCTATTGTTTTGAGGTGCGTTCGGGAGTCCGCACCTTAGGGGGGTTCTGTCACGCCCTGGTCAAAGTATTTTGTGTTTATCTTTATGTATTTGGTCAGGCCAGGGTGTGGCATGGGGTTTTTGTAATTGTGGTGTGTTTGTCTTGGGGTTTTGGTGGTGGTATTGGGATTGTAGCTTAGTGGGTTGTCTAGCAAGGTCTATGGCTGTCTGGAGTGGTTCTCAATCAGAGGCAGGTGCTTATCGTTGTCTCTGATTGGGAACCATATTTAGGCAGCCATATTCTTTGAGTTTGTCGTGGGTGATTGTCCTTAGTGTCTTACTTGTACTCTCTGTTAGTTTGCACTAGATAGGCTGTTTTCGGTTTTCATTACGTTTATTGTTTTGTCGTGTTTAGTGTTTAGTCGTGTTTAGTGTTTAGTCGTGTTTACGTTTTGTTTAATAAATATGGATCGCAATCGACACGCTGCAGTTTGGTCCGACTCTCCTTCATCACCACTAGAAAACCGTTACAGTTCCTTTGTGTCAGAATAGATGCACAACACTAGTTCACTCTGTAATGACATCTCAACAATGTTACTTTGAAAGGCACCCACAGATATGCTGCTATTCTAAAACCTATTGAAATATTCAATAGAGAAGTGGCAATCAGCTCTACCCGTGTGTGTGTGTGATGCATAGAGAGTCGTGGGGAGATATTTTCCTCAATCTTAATTCACAAGGAGCTCCATGTTGAGTATCAGGTCGTGTGCATGTGAAGAAGCTGAAACAGGGACCTTAGAGGTCTGAATCCAGACCAACACTACCTCCCTTAATGCAGCACAGCTTCTCTGACTGCAAAAGAGAAGAAGGATGTTGGAGAAAATATTAAGGGCTTTAATGATTTCTGCCATGGCATTGTTTTACTGGCCTGTAAAAAAGGCATTGTGATATGCCTGCTGGCGTCTCTGTGCCTGCCGCGCACACACACACGCTAGACAGAGAGGCCAATCTTTTAATGGAAGGATTCTGGAGTCTGAAGTAAAGTGTTGGTGCTCATTAAATCCAAACTCCTGTCACATCCAATTTCTGGAAGCAATCAGACATCTTCTTAGCAGTGGAACAGTTGCCAAAAGGAGGCGAAAACATGTCATCACCCTTCCCAGTCGCAGCACTTATTTTAAACACTAAAAGTGTTTAAAGACTTCAGTTTAGTGTGTATTTATTTATTCAAGATTTAAACTGATATGAATTTTAATATTTAGGTTGAATTTATTTGCACCAAATAAAACAATACAGATCAAATGAAAAAGTGTGCAGGTATGGTTTGGAAGGCCTTCCAGTGCATTTGGAAAGTATTCAGACCACTCCCCTTTTCCACATTTTGCTACGTTACAAGCTTATTCTAAAATGGATTTGAAAAAGAACTAATCCTCAACAATCTACACACAATACCCCGTAATGACAAAGCAAAAACAGGTTTTTAGAAATGTTTACAAATGTATTAAAAAACAAAAACAGACTTTATTTACATAAGTATTCAGAACCTTGGCTATGAGACTAGAAAATTAGCACAGGTGCATCTTGTTTCCATTTATATTTATAATGGAGCCCCATTTGCTGCTGCCAAGGCATCAGCTCCTCTTCCTGGGATCCAGCAAAATTAAGGCAGTTTATACATTTTTAAAACATTACAATACATTCACAGATTTCACAACACACTGTGTGCCCTCAGGCCCCTACTCCACCACTACCACATATCTACAGTGCTAAATCTATGTGTGTGTGTGTGCGTGTGTGTGTGTGTGTGTGTGTGTGTGTATGCATGTGTCTGTTCCAATGTTTGTGTTGCTTCACAGTTCTCGCTGTTCCATAAAGTTTTTATTTTATTTTTTAAAATCTAATTTACTGCTTGCATCAGTTACTTGATGTGGAATAGAGTTCCATGTAGTCATGGCTCTATGTAGTACTGTGTGCCTCGAATAGTCTGTTCTGGACTTGGAGACTGTGAAGAGACCTCTTGTGGCATGTCTTGTGGGGTGTGCATAGGTGTCCGAGCTGTGTGCCAGTAGTTTAGACAGACAGCTGGGTGCATTCAACATGTCAATACCTCTCATAAATAAAAGTAGTGATGAAGTCAATCCCTCCTCCACTTTCCGCCAGGAAAGATTGACATGCATATTGTTAATATTAGCTCTCTGTGTACATCCAAGGGCCAGCCGTGCTGCCCTGTTCTAAGCCAATTACAATTTTCCTACGTCCTTTTTTGTGGAATTTGACCACACGACTGAACAGTGGTCAAGGTGCGACAAAACTAGGGCCTGTAGGACCTGCCTTGTTGATAGTGTTGTTAAGAAGACAGAGCATTGTTTTATTATAGACAGACTTCTCCCCATCTTAGCTACTACTGCATCAATATGTTTTGACCATGACAGTTTACAATCTAGTGTTACTCCAAGCAGTTTAGTCATCTCAACTTGCTCAATTTCCACATTATTTATTACAAGATTTAGTTGAGGTTTAGGTTTTAGTGAGAGTTCCAAATACAATGATTTTAGTTTTAGAAATATTTAGGGCTAACTTATTCCTTGCCACCCACTCTGAAACTAACAGTAGTTCTTTGTTGAGGGTAGCAGTCATTTCAGTCGCGGTAATAGAAACTCTCACTTTATTCAGTCAGTGGCATGTTGTTTACGGAATTCAAAAGTACAATTCTCATCTTTCATAATTTGGTCCAATATACTTGGATGTGTAGTGTCAGCGTTTGTTGCTGGCATGTCATCCCTAAGTTTGCTTATCTTGCCCATGAAAAAGTCATTAAAGTAGTTTGCAATATCAGTGGGCTTTGTGATGAATGAGCCATCTGATTCAATGAATGAAGGAGCCAAGTTGGCTTTTTTCCCCAAAATATAATTTAAAGTGCCCCAAAGCTTTTTACTATCATTCTTGATATAATTTATCTTTGTTTCATAGTGTAGTTTCTTTTCATTTAGTTTAATTTAATTCCCATGATTTCTTAATTGCAGTATGTTTGCCAATCAGTTGGGCTGCCAGACTTAATAGCCATACATTTTGCCTCAAACTATTTTTCAATTCCTCATCAATCCAAGGGGATTTAGCAGTTTTTACTGACTGTTAGCACTTGGTGGTCTATAGCAGCATCCCACAAGAATGGGCTTTAGGTGAGGCAGATGAACCTGTAGCCATATTACTTCAACAGTATTTAACATTAGATCATCTCTTAAGCTTTACAGGAATGTGGTTCTGAATGTAGACCGCAACACCGCCTCCGTTGGCATTTCTGTCTTTTCGGTAGAGGTTATAACCATGTATTGCTACCACTGTATCATCAAAGGTATTACCTAAGTGAGTTTCAGAGATAGTCAGAATATAAATGTCATCTGTTACAAGCAAATTATTGACTTCATGGACCTTGTATTTTAGGCTACATATGTTAGTATGGCGTCTTTTTAGCAATTTTCTGGGTTGCTTGATTGTTTTTACTGCTTTACTGGGAAGCTTGTCAGAGGTAGACTTCCTCATGTTATTTACATTGGAGGTGATAGTGCAGGGCGAGCTGCGTAAAGTGGTCTTCCTACTATTGCACATCGCCTCAGTGCTAACAATGTAACTCTGGTTTATAGGCTCATGATTACTGCTTACAATAACTGTAGGATAAACAGATGTATTTGGTGCAATTAGGGGTACATAAATTAAATGACTTACATTGTGTTTGCCAATGCCCCTAAGATCATGTACATTTGATGCAGCATTATGACAACTCGTTGTCACAATGGTAGGAATTAACTGAGCTGGTCTTAGATCATTTACCAGTCATTGTTTCAACGCAGCCTTGATATGCGTGGACAGAGTCCTGGAGCCAAGATGATTTGGATGGACTCCGTCATTCCTATAGAGTATCTTCTGTTTCCAGAAGGTGTCAAAGTTATCAATAAAAGTGACTCCAGCAGAGCTACAGTAGTATTTTAGCCAGATGTGTAATGCCAGCAGTCTGCTGAATCTTTCACACCCGCGGCCCAACGATGGTACTGGACCTGAAATTATTGGCCGTTTTTGTAGTCTTTTAATGACAGTTATTGACTGTCCTTGAGATGTTTCTACAGCTTGATCCGTAGAGCTCTGAGACAGGATTGTTTCGAGGCATTTGATTTGGGGAATGGTCTCCAAAAAATGTCTGCAGCATTGAAGGTCCCCAAGAACAATGTGGCTTCCATCATTCTTAAACGGAAGAAGTTTGGACCCAACAAGACTCTTCCTAGAGCTGGCCGTCCGGTCAAACTGAACAATCGGAGGAGAACCAGGGACTGTAGTGACGCCTCTTGCACTGAGATGCAGTGCCTTGGACCACTGCGCCACTCGGGAGCCCGATGGTCACTCTGACAGAGCTCCAGAGTTTCTCTGTGGTAATGGGAGAACCTTCCAGAAGGATAGTCATCTCTCCAGCACTCCACCAATCAGGCCTTTATGGTAGAGTGGCCAGACGGAAGCCACTCCTCAATAAAAGGCACATGATAGCACGCTTGGAGTTTGCCAAAAGGCACCTAAAAGACTCAGACCATGAGAAACAAGATTCTCTGGTCTGATGAAACTAAGATTGAACTCTTTAGCCTGAATGCCAAACGTCACGTCTGGAGATAACCTGGCATCATCCCATACAGTGAAGCATGGTAGTGGTAGCATCATGCTGTGGAGATGTTTATCAGTGGCAGGGACTGGGAGACTAGTCAGGATCGAGGGAAATATGAACCAATGCCTGAGGTTATTGTCCTGTTAAAAGGTGAATTCATCTCCCAGTGTCTGGTGGAAAGCACACTGAACCAGGTTTTACTCTAGGATTTTGCCTGTGCTTAGCCCCATTAAGTAATTTTTTTATCCTGAAAAAACTCCCCAGTCCTTAACGATTACAGGCATACCCATAACATGATGCAGCCACCACTCTGCTTGAAAATATGGAGAGTGGTACTCAGTAATGAGTTGTATTGGATTTGCCCTAAAAATAATACTTTGTATTCAGGACACAAAGTGAATTGCTTTGCCAAAATGTTTTCAGTATTACTTTTGTGCCTTGTTGCAAACAGGATGCATGTTTTGGAATATTTTTATTCTGTACAAGCTTTTTCACTCTCTCAATTAGGTTTGTATTGTGGATGAACTATATTGTTGTTGATCCATCCTCTGATTCTCATATAACAACCATTAACCTCTGTAACTTTTTCAAAGTTACCATTGGCCTCATGGTGAAATCTCTGAGTGGTTTCCTTCCTCTCCGGCAACTGAGTTAGGAAGGACGCCTCTATCCTTGTAGTGACTGGGTGTATACACCATCCAAATAACTTCATCATGCTCAAAGGGATTTTCAATGTCTGCTTTCTTTCTTTTTACCCACCCATGGTGCCCTTTGCGAGGCATTCGAAAATCTCCCTGGTCTGTGTGGTTGAATCTGTTTGGATTCACTGCTCGAGTAAGGGACCTTACAGATAATCGTATGTGTGGGGTACAGAGTTGAGGTAGTCATTCAAAAACCATGTTAAACATTATTATTGCACACATTGAGTCCATGCACATTGAGTCCAACTTATTATGTGACTTGTTTTGCAAATGTTTACTCCTGGACTTATTTAGGCTTGCCATAACAAAGGGGTTGAAAATGTGTTCACTCAAGACATTTCAGCTTTTTATTTTGTATACATTTGTAAAAATGTCAACCAAAAAAACATAATTCCACTTTGACATTATGGGGTTGTGTGTGTGTGTGTGTGTGTGTGTGTGTGTGTGTGTGTGTGTGTGTGTGTGTGTGTGTGTGTGTGTGATCCAGTGACAAATATCCAAATTTTATATTTTTTAAATTCAGACTGTAATGCAACAAAATGTGGACAAAGTCAAGGGGTGTGAATACGTTCTGAATGCACTATACACATTAAAATACACCTTTTATTATACACGATACAAAAGCAAAATTAAATCAGAAAAAAACTGACGTTCTTCAGAGGCACAGAATAGCCTATTTCTGCAAAGCCTCCATGTTCGTTCTTTCCTACACTAGAACATGCTTTCTGCCTGTTATTTTGTGGGACATCTTTGCGCTAATGTTTTCTATTCGGAACTAGGGTCCTTCGCGAGGCACATTTCCTGTTAGTAGGGAGTGTTTGAAACATTTTGGAGGTGGCCGGGAGTTTAAAAAATAACTGTCAAAAAGCCACTTAGTAAACTGATATATCTGAGATAAAACTTGGAGATGGCTGCAGCAATGAATAACGATGAATAGGCTCGTCTTTATTCGCATCAAATATTTTGCAAATCTGTTTTTCCTTTTGATGTTTTAACTTTAACGGACTGGAACTGCACAACAGATGGCAAATCAACTGCATACAGGGGAGATAGTGAAATGCTGTACTGTGCATTTAATCTGGTAGTTTGAATACAGTGCAACACTGCTACGCCCAGCAAAGGTCGCTACTGGCAACCCCGAAGTCTGCATGAAATAGCCTACATCTGGTGTAATAACACTACAAAACAGCGTTATGCCTCTTACTCACTCTAAATGAGACTAGAATGAGACAGAAATAAGCATGAACTACATGGCAAGGCCACATGAGTTAAATGAAAGATTGAATGTAGAAAATAAAGTGTTCTTCATTATGCTGTTAGCATAGAGGGATCTGAAAACATTATAGCATAGAAATTTGAAGCTCGTGTTGACTGAGTTATATTCTTTATTCTGTGCCAGTCTATTGTATACATGCAGACATGTTACTGTAACCACATTTTCATTTTTTAAATATTTTTTTATATCTCCAGTATGTTCTGTGTTTAGTAATGCACTCCTTTTGACTCAGCCGAGTCACAAAGGCACTTGTTTCTCCGCACTTAATGGCCTTATTATTTCCTGTTATGTTATTCAGGCTCCTATAAGCCATCCAGTTCCTTGGCAGCATCACCGGATCTTCACTTTATAAGGCTTGACATCATCTACTTCCTGTGATTTGTCTGTGTTCCAAATGTTGATTCTCCCATTTGGGACACTACTAAGCCAGCACTGTGTTCTTAATCCCTTGAATGCTGGTGACAAAATCAGTGATACATGTATTTTTTCTCCAGATAAAATATCTCTGGGGTTTCTAAACATGAACAACAATATCAGTATAGAGTTGGATATTATGTTTTACTGATATTATTTTTAAATGATAGCGATGGGACCTGTCTGTACAGTAGTGCCACTTGCCTGGTGAACAGCAATACATATAACCTCATGAAATACTAGAGTAGAATATGCTATTGATAAATTACCCCTTCATACATCAAAATATCTAAATGTGCTAGTACTGTAAGTAGTATTTGCTTATGTTTTATGTGTTTAGCTCAAATAAGAATTCTACTGTCGTAGAGACACGAAAGTCCAATCTAATTTAATCGGCTGTTATGGAGTTGTGGGCGTACAGTTGAAGTCAGAAGTTTACATACACTTAGGTTGGAGTCATTAAAACTCATTTTTCAACCACTCCACAAATTTCTTGTTAATAAACTATAGTTTTGGCAAGTCGGATAGGACATCAACTTTGTGTATGACACAAAAAAAAATTACAACAATTGTTTACAGACAGATTATTTCACTTATAATTCACTGTATCACAATTCCAGTGGGTCAGACCTCTGAAAGAAAATTGTAGACTTCCAGAAGTCTGGTTCATCCTTGGGAGCAATTTACAAATGCCTGAAGGTACCACGTGTATCTGTACAAACAATAGTACCACAGACCACCAGCTTCCTGGCTGATGTTTTGGTCACTTTTGAATGCTGGCGGTGCTTTCACTCTAGTCGTAGCATGAGACGGAGTCTACAACCCACACAAGTGGCTCAGGTAGTGCAGCTCATCCAGGATGGCACATCAATGTGAGCTGTGGCAAGAAGGTTTGCTGTGTCTGTCAGCGTAGTGTCCAGTGCATGGAGGCGCTACCAGGAGACAGGCCAGTACATCAGGAGACGTGGAGGAGGCCATAGGAGGGCAACAACCCAGCAGCAGGACCGCTACCTCCGCCTTTGTGCAAGGAGGAGCAGGAGGAGCACTGCCAGAGCCCTGCAAAATGACCTCCAGCAGGCCACAAATGTGCATGTGTCTGCTCAAACGGTCAGAAACAGACTCCATGAGGGTGGTATGAGGGCCCGACGTCCACAGGTGGGGGTTGTGCTTACAGCTCAACACCGTGCAGGACGTTTGGCATTTGCCAGAGAACACCAAGACTGGCAAATTCGCCACTGGCGCCCTGTGCTCTTCACAGATGAAAGCAGGTTCACACTGAGCACATGTGACAGTCTGGAGACGCCGTGGAGAACGTTCTGCTGCCTGCAACATCCTCCAGCATGACCGGTTTGGCGGTGGGTCAGTCATGGTGGGGTGGCATTTCTTTGGGGAGCCACACAGCCCTCCATGTGCTCGCCAGAGGTAGCCTGACTGCCATTAGGTACCGAGATGAGATCCTCAGACCCCTTATGCTGGTGCGGTTAATTTGCAGATAAATTCATTAAAAATCCTACAATGTGATTTTCTGGATTTTTTTTCTTCTCATTTTGTCTGTCATAGTTGAAGTGTACCTATGATGAAAATTACAGGCCTCTCTCATCTTTTTAAGTTGGAGAACTTTTACAATTGGTGGCTGACTAAATACTTTTTTGCCCCACTGTATTATATACAGTATATATTTAATATGTTTTCACTGCAACTGCCAACCAACCACAGGAAGTCTCAGTAGCCCACTCTCAATGTGTAGACTGCCTGCTATTGCCTTCTGCCTCTCTGCTAATCATCAGATGAGGGGAGGTGGGGAGCCAGGGGGTCTGTGGGTAACTTGATTGGGTAACTGATTTAATAAAAAATACAAATGCATAAGAAATAAATGTGACTGGTCAATAATTATGTGAGTCGGGCCCAAGAGGGAAGAAAAATCCAACCACAGGAGCCCACTCTCAATGTTCAAAATACACCAGAGAGCATTATTTACCCACAGAGAATCAATAGTTTACAGAAATGTACTGTGGATGTATTTTTCTATCACAAGCACATACAAGTATCTGCATAAATTAAGGGAACACCAACAAAAAGTGTCTTTAAAGGATGTTTGGCCACCATGAGCTGCCAGAACAGCTTCAATTCACCTTGGCATAGATTCTACAAGTGGACCTAAACCATGGCAGGAAAATTCACCCCACACCACATATACTTTGTATCCGTTGTTTACTCAAGTGTTACCTTTGTTTTGGCAGGATGCCTACAGTATATGCCTACAGTCAGGAAGTCTGCAGTTTGTGCGGCATGCGCACCAAATATAGTCCACAGCTTGTTGCGTTGTGGCCATAGACATGGCAATTTGACTGTTAAAAATGGGTACACTAGCAATGGATGCCTTTACTGACTTTTTTTTTTTACTGCTTTTTCTCCCCAATTTTGTCATATCGAATTGGAAATTAGTCTTGTCCCATCGCTGCAACTCCCGTGCAGACTCGGGAAAGCCAGCCGCACCAATGCGTTGGAGGAAACACAGTACACCTGGTGACCGTCTCAGCGTGCATGCGCCCAGCCCGCCACAGGAGTCTCTTAGAGCACGATGGGACAAGGACACAGCCCAGTATTGAACCAGGATCTGTAGTAACTCAGCTAGTACTGCGATGCAGCGCCTTAGACCGCTGCGCCACTCGGAGGCCGTGAATTATATTTCTATGATTGGATGCTGTTGGTTAGCCTTTTGTAGATTTCAAAATACAATGGTGGGAAAAACGCACAGTTTGGAAAGCAAATAAATACTGCTGAAAAGAGAAGACTAATCTGCGTGTAGAACCAATAAAATAAAATAAAATTCTCAACTCCCAATTTGTCGCTAACAGCTGCACTGTTTTCAACGTAGCTCATCTTGGCAAACGGTTTTAGGGGGCAGGGGATATGAAAAAAATCAAAGCGGTCCTGGCCCTGTTTACACCTTGTATCCTTTAAGATCAATGGTCCAATGAGTTCATTGAAACAATGCTAATTTCATTAAATAATGGCCTTGTGTGTGTGCTTGGCCCCCAACAGCCTGCAGTGGCATTGATACGATCATTAGGTAAATGCTGAGCCACAGAACGCAAGTTGAATAGCTGCCATCAGACAAGCATGAATCTCTCTCTCAATAAGTGAATTAAAAATCAGAAAAGTTGTCAGCACAGTGCATTAACAGACTGCAACATGAGTTACAGAGCTAGCCTACTGCCGTGGAGTTTGGTCTAGAAATCCTGAAGCTTGCTTGCCATTGATTAGAAATATGCTTATAAAAATGTATATCATTGATCCCATACTATGGATACCGACCCATTCCTATTCAAAGACCACTATAACAGTACTGCATGGGAACTAGTACAACTGTGTCTATTTGTTTAATTTCATTTAGACTTATTGTAAGCGACTTTAAACTCACATTTGTAAGATAGTCACCAAGAACAAAATACATCCAGAGCTACCCATTTTAAAATGTTACCGACATGCTAAAAGTTTTCCCATAAGGGATCTAGCTTCTCAGAGAGGAAGGTTTATATTAGTCCGCTCAGCTCTGCCAGTTATGCCTTTCTCTCTGTATCATTCTCAGTATCTCACTCTGTCCCCACACTGATAAGTTGAGCTAGAGAATACAACGACACATTAATTACCTGAGGATTTTTTCCAGACTCATCCCCTGAGGCAGGAAGTAGAGCCATGTTTAATTCATGCAGCCAATGGAGAGCCAGGGGAGCGATGAGTCAGCAGATATCTGTTTGCTGCCCAGCAGGTGCTTAATTGCCCTGCTTATCCTCCTAGACATTGATTGTAGTGTGCATGTGTTAACCAACACCACTTACAGAACAACTGAAAAGATGAACATGCACTGTAGGGGTAAACTTTTCTTCTACTCTCTCTGTCTATATTATCTGTGAGACTTAATTGGCTTTTTGGCTTTTTCAGTCATTAAAATACAGTTGAGTTGTGGATTGAAGACGGAGCGTGTATTACGGATGCTATGATTTTTACGTACAATTCATATATGGAACCAATAAAACTAAAAGGAACCCTTGAAGTTACTTGGTTGCACAAATATCTTTATCTGTATCCACTCTCATGTTTTGCTGTGGGTAGTATGGCTTACTGTGGGTAGTATGGTACTGTAGTATGTTTTACCATGGGTAGTATGTTTTATCATGGGTAGTATGTTTCACTGTGGATAGTGTAGTAGTATATTTTACTGGGGGTAGTATGTTTACTGTGGGTTGTATGGTTTACTGTGGTGTAGTATGTTTTACCATGGGTAGTATGTTTACTGTGGGCAGTATGTTTTACTGTGGTGTAGTATGGTTGTATGTTTTACTGTTGGTAGTATGTTTTATTGTGGGTTGAATGTTTTACTGGGGGTAGCATGGCTTAATGTTGGTAGTATAGTTTACTGTGGTGTATTATGTTTTTTGTTGGTAGTATGTATAACCATGGGTAGTATATTTTACTGGGGGTAGTATGTTTACTGTGGGTTGTATGGTTTACTGTGGTGTAGTATGGTTTACTGTGGTGTAGTATGGTTTACCGGGAGTAGTATGTTTTACTGGGGGTAGTATATTTTACTGGGGGTAGTATGTTTACTGTGGGTTGTATGGTTTACTGTGGTGTAGTATGTTTTACTGTGGTGTAGTATGGTTTACTGTGGTGTAGTATGGTTTACCGGGAGTAGTATGTTTTACTGGGGGTAGTATATTTTACTGGGGGTAGTATATTTACTGTGGGTTGTATGGTTTACTGTGGGTTGTATGGTTTACTGTGGTGTAGTATGTTTTACCATGGGTAGTATGTTTACTGTGGTGTAGTATGTTTTATTGTGGGTAGAATGTTTTACTGGGGGTAGCATGGCTTAATGTTGGTAGTATAGTTTACTGTGGTGTATTATGTTTTACTGTTTGTAGTATGTATAACCATGGGTAGTATATTTTACTGTGTGTAGTATTTTTTACTGTGAGTAGTATGGCAGTATGCTTTACTGTAGGTAGTGTGTTTTACTGTGAGTAGTATGGCCGTATGCTTTACTGTGGTATGTGTGTTTTACTGTGGGTAGTATAGTAGTATGCTTTACTGTGGGTTGTGTGTTTTACTGGGGGTAGTATGTTTTACTGTGGGTAGCATGGCAGTATGTTTTGTTGTGGGTAGTATGTTTTACTGTGGGTAGTATGGTAGTATGTTTTACTGTGGGTAGTATGCTTTACTGTGGGTAGTATATTTTACTGGGGGTAGTATGTTTACTGTGGGTTGTATGGTTTACTGGGGGTAGTATGTTTACTGTGGTGTAGTATGTTTTACTGTGGTGTAGTATGTTTTACTGTGGGTAGTATATTTTACTGGGGTAGTATGTTTACTGTGGGTTGTATGGTTTACTGTGGTGTAGTATGTTTTACCATGGGTAGTATGTTTACTGTGGGCAGTATGTTTTACTGTGGTGTAGTATGTTTTACTGTGGGCAGTATGTTTTACTGTGGTGTAGTATGTTTTACTGTTGGTAGAATGTTTTACTGGGGGTAGCATGGCTTAATGTTAGTAGTATAGTTTACTGTGGTGTATTATGTTTTACTGTTTGTAGTATAGTTTTAGTATAGTATAGTTTTATTGTGGGTAGTATGTTTTAATGCGGGTAGTATGTTTTACTGTGGGTAGTATGGCAGTATGTTTTACTGGGGGTAGTATGGCTTTCTTGGCTTCTTTCACTTCAAGGATATCAATTGTTCTCTTGAGCTGTGTTATTGCCGTTCACCTTTAACGGTCTTGATGTTGGTCTTCTTCTCCCACTCCTACTATCTGTGACTAAGTGACCAGTAAGAATGCAACCTCCCTGATCTGCAGCTGTGCTCTGCCATTTGCCAGAGGCACTTTAAAGCATGGTGTTGGAGCAGCGTCCCCACCTGCTATACCATCAAAAAGACGTCCAAGCAGAAGAGCTACCAGCTGGGAGAGACTAGAGAGCCCAGTCATGCCAACCCCATAGAGCCAGATCCCGTGGCATCTGACAGGGTGTACCCACAACACCAGTCTGGTTTTGGTTCACATGCCTCCCCTCTGTGTGGGACATCGCACTGGCTGTTGCCTGCGTTGACACATTGTATGTGTGTGACTGACTGACCGTGTCTCTTCCTCTTCTCCCCCAGATCCCATCTGATGCCGAGGCTGAAGGAATCGCGGTCTCACGAGTCGTTGCTCAGCCCCAGCAGTGCAGTAGAAGCTTTAGATCTCAGCATGGAGGATGAGGTGTTGATCAAACCGGTGCACGGCAGCATCCTGGGCCAGGACTACTGCTTCGAGGTGAGCCCACCACCACCACTGCCTGTCATGACTGTCGCAGCTCAAGGCTCGCTGACTGCTCACTCATTTTAATAGTATTTCTTAGGATCCTGAACCTCTGTACATAATGCATTGTGTTTAAATATACTCTTCATTTCGTTGCCATTACATATGTCTAAAAACCTGCAGGTCTCTGACTTTCTGTCAAGCAGCCAGTGCCTTTGGGTAGTGTGTGTGTGTAGCTGGGCATTTGTTAGGGAGGAGGGTCTCCCCGCCCCTCCGCTTCCTGCCTGGTAGGGGCCTGTGTGTCTGTCTGACCCATCTGTTGGCATCTCCATGCTCCTGCTCTCTGTGGATCTGCTCTGAGAGGTGAGCTCCGAGGGGTCCCCATTCACAAGGATTTACTGCCTATTATGCTAAAGCACGCTGCCAGCTGGACAGACCATGGCTCTGTGACCGAGAGGAAGTCTGACGGGGTCAGCCAAAAAAACAACAAGCATTTCTCTCATGATCAAGTGCAAGAGGATTTCAATGGCTGTCCAGGCTTTGTTTAGTCTGGTATCAGTGTGCACTGTGCAGACCCTGCAGCGCAGCTTGTGTGTGTGTGTGTGTGTGTGTGTGTGTGATACCCAACCCTGCTTTAGATTGGGTATGTAAGCCATCATTGTAAATAAGAATTTGTTCTTAACTGACCTGCCTAGTTAAATAAAGGTTCATTCGAAAAGATTGATACAAGATTGATACACACAGGCCATCATATGGGTGTTTTTCATGATTCATAACCTAAAGGGCTTAATCATCTGCCATACTTTCACAGGTAACTACTTCCACTGGAACCAAATGCTTTTCGTGTCGGTCATCTGCCGAGAGGGACAAATGGATGGAAAACTTAAGGAGAGCTGTACATCCTAACAAAGTAAACCAAATGCTATGTAGCGTATAGGGCCCTCTGTGGAAGAAAATAATAACAGTACAATAGAATACATGTCAAAGTACCCAGGAAAAGTCTCACATGTTTGATGTTTTTCACAGGACAACAGTCGGCGTGTGGAGAACCTTCTAAAATTGTGGATTATTGAGGCCAAGGACCTTCCAGCCAAGAAAAGGTATTTCTGTGAGTTGTGTCTGGACGACACGCTTTACGCACGGACTACCTGCAAATTCAAAATGGACAATGTATTCTGGGGAGAGCACTTTGAGTTCAACAACTTACCTTCCGTCAAAAGTGTCACTGTCCACCTGTACAAGGAGTCGGACAAAAAGAAAAAGAAGGACAAGAACAACTATGTGGGCCTGGTCAACATTCCCGTCGGTGCCGTCACGGGACGCCAGTTTGTGGAGAAGTGGTATTCGGTGAGCACGCCCAACCCGAACAAAGGGAAAACTCCCGGACCTATGATTCGGCTCAAGTCGCGGTACCAGAGCATGAGTATCCTGCCCATGGAGTCATATAAGGAGTTTGCCGAGTACATCACCAATAACTACATGCTGCTGTGCTCCATCCTGGAGCCTGGCCTTAGTGTGAAGAACAAGGAGGAGATGGCCAGTGCCCTGGTTCACATCCTACAGAGCACCGGCAAGGCTAAGGTAAGGCCTCCTACTTTCCACAGAGGCTGTCCTACACTCAAACGATAGTGTGTTGTGTTCTCTGCATTTCCGTTTTCAAATGATAGTCCAAAATAGTAATATTGCCGAATGTCAAATATAAACACGACCCAGATCGAATTGATAGTAAAGACAAAGCTCTCCTATTGTAATCATTACAACTATGAGGGTTTTGATTGGTCACAGTCAGTGATACCATTGTCTCAGATAAGTCAACATCTCAGCTGCATATTGCACACAAAAGCTGCAAAAGATTAGGCAAGATAGTATAGGGGTCTGGGGTTTGAAAAGGAGTCCAGATAATGTTATCTTGTCTCCGTCTAGGATTGGGGTTTAAAAGTCAAGTTAGCCTCATATTTCTAGTCTTTGGGAGTCCTCCCACATGCTTACTATAAGCAGTCTCCTAGACCTAGAAGAATGTGAATGCTTCCTGTTTGGGTTGGGAGAGGGTCGTGTTTATTAGGAGTCAAACAGAAGAAAGTGAACGGAAACAGGGATGTACTACTGGGACTTTTCGTTTTCCGTTGCAAAATGTTTTCTGGTGTTCCCTGCTGTGGAAAGATAATGGGTACCACCCCTGCTTAGAGTGGGTAGTTGGGGGACTGTGATGACAACACTATATTGTATCAGCACTTTCTAATGAGGACTAGCTGAAAGGGGACTTGTGTACACTAACTAAGGGGACTTGTGTACACTGCTAATACCTCCAATTTAGGACAATGGGATGTGGACAAAATGTTACATTTGAAACATAAGCCTAGATCATTTGAATTCAGTCCCTGTTTTTCACCACTTGCCATACGTTAGGCTATGTGGTAAATAGTCCTTCTTAAGTCCAGGTAATCAATACATGCCATTCAGGGATTGTTGTTTGGTGTTTTTGAACCAACAGTAATGGAATTTTAAAATGTAGCTGAACTCCACACATGAAAATCTTCCCTACTACAGAGATCAAATCAAGCTTTCTTTATACAGCACATTTCAGACATTGCAACAAATGAAAATAAAGGCTGAAATATTTACGACACAAACTTGAGATAAAAAGCTAAAGAATGACAAATTGAACAACTAAAAAGCACCCTAAGGAAAAGCAAAGCTAAAAATGTGTTTTAAGATCTCTTTTAAATATGTCCACCAATATAGGTCATGTTAAGATGCCGTCCACGTTCCGTCTTTATTTCAAACTGCGCAGATAATCAGGTCTCACCATGCCTGGAGAAGTGTTTCACATCTCAGGAGCTACATGAACGTGATCTATCTAGTTGAAATCAAGGCTATATCTCATATGAATGAGGTTGTGATCTGGTACACGGCCACTGTGCTGTCTTCTCTCACACCAGTCCCAGGAAGGAAAGCGGTGTCAGCCCCCTGTGGTAATTAGCCTAGTCGTCCTCGTTAATTCCTGATCCGCTCCATCCACTCTTCAACTCCTGCTGTAAAACCATGCAGTGAGACTGAACGATAATGCGCGCGTGCGTGCGTGTGTGTTCGTGTGCACAAGGTCAGCACTTGTTATTGCGGAACTCTGTTTCAGCATAGAAACTTCTCTATAGATTTTGTCCCTCAAACTGTACTGCTGCTATGTAAATACCACTGTAATAATGCCGATGCCCCACAGAAGCGTCCTACTAGTCTTTGCTAGAACAGCAACAGGGCGATGGAGCTTCATTAAACAGCCTTTCTTACGTTGGCCTACGTTCTGCTCTGAGAAACAAGTGGAGCTTTGCCTCATTATGCATCTATCCAATGCCCTGTGGTGGCTCACACCCCCTCCTCATTTAATTTCCCTGTTTAGCCCTAATCCAATAGATGGATAGATAAGGATCCGTGGCTCTACGCTTTCACTTAGGTTCCTCCTAGTCTAGAGGCTCTCTTTCATTTTAAAATGACTGTTGCTATTGGCTTCATTTTAAAATGACTGTTGCTGTTAGCTACAACTTCAAAAAGACAAACAGCATAAGAGCTTGTTAGTGTGTTACCCACCTGGCATAGCGTGTTAGCTAGTGTGTTACCCACCTGGCATAGCATGTTATCCACCTGCCATAGCTTGTTAGTGTGTTACCCACCTGGCATAGCGTGTTAGCTAGTGTGTTACCCACCTGGCATAGCGTGTTATCCACCTAGCATAGCGTGTTACCCACCTGGCATAGCGTGTTAGTGTGTTACCCACCTGCCATAGCGTGTTAGTTAGTGTGTTACCCACCTGCCATAGTGTGTTAGTTAGTGTGTTACCCACCTGGCATAGCATGTTAGTGTGTTACCCACCTGCCATAGCGTGTTAGTTAGTGTGTTATCCACCTGGCATAGCGTGTTAGTGTGTTACCCACCTGGCATAGCGTGTTAGTGTGTTACCCACCTGGCATAGCGTGTTAGTGTGTTACCCACCTGGCATAGTGTGTTAGTTAGTGTGTTACCCACCTGGCATAGCGTGTTAGTTAGTGTGTTACCCACCTGCCATAGCGTGTTAGTAAGTGTGTTACCCACCTGGCATAGCGTGTTAGTAAGTGTGTTACCCACCTGGCATAGCGTGTTAGTAAGTGTGTTACCCACCTGGCATAGCGTGTTAGTGCGTTACCTACCTGGCATAGTGTTAGTATGTGCAGTCAGTGCATGTTAAAGACTTCTCTAGCCGCTCTCCAGGCCTGTTTGGGGGTAGCAGTATGGAGTGGGACAGTAAAACGCTTTTCACACTAGTGTTGTGCTGAGCTGAACTGTACTTTGCTGACCTGGAACATTTCCTTTTCACATTGCCCTTTCCCAGCATTGGTCCAACAACTATGGTGGATGTGTAACCGTGCCGGCCCGGGCCAGCTCAAATCAAATCACATTTTTATTGGTCACATACACATGGTTAGCAGATGTTATTGCGAGTGTAGCGAAATGCTTGTAAAGTAGTGTGCCTACATTTGACTGATACAGTAAATACTGTGCATACAGTAGCTGAAATGTCTACCTCTCTCTCTCTGGTACAGTCTTTGGGATTATGATAGCATGTTCCCTTTGATGCCCCATTAGCATGCATAGCCTAGCTAGCCTATCACCATGCCTTCCATAGAAATGACTGCTGTCAACCAAAGCAGATTACAGGAGCTCATAAAGAGGGAGTGTGACTGGTTAAGAAGGACACCGCCTGAGAACGACTGTATGTGTGGGCGGGGGGAAGGAAAGGAGGGGCTAACCACTTGATCCAATAGCACAGAATCGATAAGAGAGGAAGAGTCACTTGTCTGAGCTGCCTGTCTCTCTCTTTCTCTCTCTGTCCAAACTCACTGCTCTCAGTATCAATCAGGCTTAGGCTGTGCAGCAGTACACTTATTTATTTATGTAGAGACTGTTCAAGCGCTGCATTTCAGATCACATTGATAGGCTCATTTCCTTGCAATACACACTATCTAGATCTGTTCCCAGAACCAGGCTGGTTGCCTGGTTCCATGATACAGCTCTGATCAGCCTCTGCCTGCCCACTGGGCACAGACGTCAGTTCAACGTCTAGTTTTGATTTACATTTGGTTGAGTTGTCAACTAACGTGAATTCAACAGAACATGTCACCATGTCATTGGATTTAGGTTAAACGTTTGGTGAAAGAACATATGAAATCCCCTTACGTTGGTGACTTTTTCAAATCCAATCAGTTTTCCATGTTGATTCAACATCACCACATGTATTTTTTGGGTTGAAATTATATGGAAACGATGTTGATTCAACCAGTTTTTTTCCCAAACGGTGCCCATTCACTCACCTTATTACCAGTTGTATTTGTATGTTCTTGGCGGTGAATATATTATTTTATTTTTTATTTCACCTTTATTTAACCAGGTAGGCAAGTTGAGAACAAGTTCTCATTTACAATTGCGACCTGGCCAAGATAAAGCAAAGCAGTTCGACAGATACAACGACACAGAGTTACACATGGAGTAAAACAAACATACAGTCAATAATACAGTATAAACAAGTCTATATACAATGTGAGCAAATGAGGTGAGAAGGGAGGTAAAGGCAAAAAAGGCCATGGTGGCAAAGTAAATACAATATAGCAAGTAAAACACTGGAATGGTAGTTTTGTAATGGAAGAATGTGCAAAGTAGAAATAAAAATAATGGGGTGCAAAGGAGCAAAATAAATTAATTAATTAAATACAGTTGGGAAAGAGGTAGTTGTTTGGGCTAAATTATAGGTGGGCTATGTACAGGTGCAGTAATCTGTGAGCTGCTCTGACAGTTGGTGCTTAAAGCTAGTGAGGGAGATAAGTGTTTCCAGTTTCAGAGATTTTTGTAGTTCGTTCCAGTCATTGGCAGCAGAGAACTGGAAGGAGAGGCGGCCAAAGAAAGAATTGGTTTTGGGGGTGACTAGAGAGATATACCTGCTGGAGCGTGTGCTACAGGTGGGAGATGCTATGGTGACCAGCGAGCTGAGATAAGGGGGGACTTTACCTAGCAGGGTCTTGTAGATGACATGGAGCCAGTGGGTTTGGCGATGAGTATGAAGCGAGGGCCAGCCAACGAGAGCGTGCAGGTCGCAATGGTGGGTAGTATATGGGGCTTTGGTGACAAAACGGATTGCACTGTGATAGACTGCATCCAATTTGTTGAGTAGGGTATTGGAGGCTATTTTGTAAATGACATCGCCAAAGTCGAGGATTGGTAGGATGGTCAGTTTTACAAGGGTATGTTTGGCAGCATGAGTGAAGGATGCTTTGTTGCGAAATAGGAAGCCAATTCTAGATTTAACTTTGGATTGGAGATGTTTGATATGGGTCTGGAAGGAGAGTTTACAGTCTAACCAGACACCTAAGTATTTGTAGTTGTCCACGTATTCTAAGTCAGAGCCGTCCAGAGTAGTGATGTTGGACAGGCGGGTAGGTGCAGGTAGCGATCGGTTGAAGAGCATGCATTTAGTTTTACTTGTATTTAAGAGCAATTGGAGGCCACGGAAGGAGAGTTGTATGGCATTGAAGCTTGCCTGGAGGGTTGTTAACACAGTGTCCAAAGAAGGGCCGGAAGTATACAGAAAGGTGTCGTCTGCGTAGAGGTGGATCAGAGACCCACCAGCAGCAAGAGCGACCTCATTGATGTATACAGAGAAGAGAGTCGGTCCAAGAATTGAACCCTGTGGCACCCCCATAGAGACTGCCAGAGGTCCGGACAGCAGACCCTCCGATTTGACACACTGAACTCTATCAGAGAAGTAGTTGGTGAACCAGGCGAGGCAATCATTTGAGAAACCAAGGCTGTCGAGTCTGCCGATGAGGATGTGGTGATTGACAGAGTCGAAAGCCTTGGCCAGATCAATGAATACGGCTGCACAGTAATGTTTCTTATCGATGGCGGTTAAGATATCGTTTAGGACCTTGAGCGTGGCTGAGGTGCACCCATGACCAGCTCTGAAACCAGATTGCATAGCAGAGAAGGTATGGTGAGATTCGAAATGGTCGGTAATCTGTTTGTTGACTTGGCTTTCAAAGACCTTAGAAAGGCATGGTAGGATAGATATAGGTTTGTAGCAGTTTGGGTCAAGAGTGTCCCCCCCTTTGAAGAGGGGGATGACCGCAGCTGCTTTCCAATCTTTGGGAATCTCAGACGACACGAAAGAGAGGTTGAACAGGCTAGTAATAGGGGTGGCAACAATTTCGGCAGATAATTTTAGAAAGAAAGGGTCCAGATTGTCTAGCCCGGCTGATTTGTAGGGTCCAGATTTTGCAGCTCTTTCAGAACATCAGCTGAATGGATTTGGGAGAAGGAGAAATGGGGAAGGCTTGGGCGAGTTGCTGTTGGGGGTGCAGTGCTGTTGACCGGGGTAGGAGTAGCCAGGTGGAAAGCATGGCCAGCCGTAGAAAAATGCTTATTGAAATTCTCAATTATGGTGGATTTATCAGTGGTGACAGTGTTTCCTATCTTCAGTACAGTGGGCAGCTGGGAGGAGGTGTTCTTATTCTCCATGGACTTTACAGTGTCCCAGAACTTTTTTGAGTTAGTGTTGCAGGAAGCAAATTTCTGCTTGAAAAAGCTAGCCTTGGCTTTTCTAACTGCCTGTGTATAATGGTTTCTAGCTTCCCAGAACAGCTGCATATCACGGGGGCTGTTCGATGCTAATGCAGAACGCCATAGGATGTTTTTGTGTTGGTTAAGGGCAGTCAGGTCTGGGGAGAACCAAGGACTATATCTGTTCCTGGTTCTAAATTTCTTGAATGGGGCATGTTTATTTAAGATGGTTAGGAAGGCATTTAAAAAAAATATCCAGGCATCCTCTACTGACCTGATGAGATCAATATCCTTCCAGGATACCCCGGCCAGGTCGATTAGAAAGGCCTGCTCGCTGAAGTGTTTCAGGGAGCGTTTTACAGTGATGAGTGGAGGTCGTTTGACCGCTGACCCATTACGGATGCAGGCAATGAGGCAGTGATCGCTGAGATCTTGGTTGAAGACAGCAGAGGTGTATTTAGAGGGGAAGTTGGTTAGGATGATATCTATGAGGGTGCCCGTGTTTAAGGCTTTGGGGAAGTACCTGGTAGGTTCATTGATAATTTGTGTGAGATTGAGGGCATCAAGTTTAGATTGTAGGATGGCTGGGGTGTTAAGCATGTTCCAGTTTAGGTCGCCTAGCAGCACGAGCTCTGAAGATAGATGGGGGGCAATCAGTTCACATATGGTGTCCAGAGCACAGCTGGGGGCAGAGGGTGGTCTATAGCAGGCGGCAACGGTGAGAGACTTGTTTTTAGAGAGGTGGATTTTTAAAAGTAGAAGTTCAAATTGTTTGGGTACAGACCTGGATAGTAGGACAGAACTCTGCAGGCTATCTTTGCAGTAGATTGCAACACCGCCCCCTAGTTCTATCTTGTCTGAAAATGTTGTAGTTTGGAATTAAAATTTCTGAATTTTTGGTGGTCTTCCTAAGCCAGGATTCAGACACAGCTAGAACATCCGAGTTGGCAGAGTGTGCTAAAGCAGTGAATAGAACAAACTTAGGGAGGAGGCTTCTAATGTTAACATGCATGAAACCAAGGCTATTACGGTTACAGAAGTCGTCAAAAGAGAGCGCCTGGGGAATAGGAGTGGAGCTAGGCACTGCAGGGCCTGGATTCACCTCTACATCGCCAGAGGAACATAGGAGAAGTAGAATAAGGGTGCGGCTAAAAGCAATAAGAATTGGTCGTCTAGAACGTCTGGAACAGAGAGTAAAAGGAGGTTTCTGGGGGCGATAAAATAGCATCAAGGTATAATGTACAGACAAAGGTATGGTAGGATGTGAATACAGTGGAGGTAAACCTAGGTATTGAGTGATGAAGAGAGAGATATTGTCTCTAGAAACATCATTGAAACCAGGAGATGTCATTGCATGTGTGGGTGGTGGAACTAATAGGTTGGATAAGGTATAGTGAGCAGGACTAGAGGCTCTACAGTGAAATAAGCCAATAAACACTAACCAGAACAGCAATGGACAAGGCATATTGACATTAAGGAGAGGCATGCTTAGTCGAGTGATCAAAAGGGTCCAATGAGTGGAGAGGTTGGTTGGGGGTCACGGCGATTTAGACAGCTAGCCAGGCCATCGGTAGCAAGCTAGCATAGGATGGAGGTCTGTTGTTAGCCACCTCTTGCGTTCCGTCAGTAGATTAGTGGGGTTCCGTGTGGTAGAGGGGATTAATCCAAATCACACAACAACAACAAAAATAAAAACAATAGATATAGTTATAGAGGCCCAAGAAGAAAACAACATAATAATAATACAAATAAATAAATTGTCCGATTGTCTATTCAGATAGCAGCCGGTAAGACAGCTAACGGTTAGCAGGCCGCAGATGGGCATTCAGGTAACGTCGCGACGGAGGAGCCAGCCGGATCTCCTTCGGGTAGATAACGTCGGCAGTCCAATTGTGAAGGCCCGGTGGGGCTCCGCGTAGGCAGTAAAACGGGTCCGGATAGGTGACTGCAGCCCAGGAGTGATTGATGGAACTCAGGAGTGATTGACGGAGCTGACTAGCTCCGGAATAATTGATGTTTGCTCCGGAATCGACGAAAGCCGATAGCAGCTGGCTAGCTGTGAGATACGGGTATGAATGTCCAGAGAGCAGTTGAAATCCAGGGACATGGAGAGAACAATTGGTCCGGTATGTTCCGTTCCGAGCCGCGCTGCGCCGTACAAAACTGGCGATAGATTTTCGAGCTAAAGGATAGCTGATGACCACAAACCGTGGTTAGCTGAATACTAACGATTTGCCAGTAAAGAAGCTAACTAGCTTCTGAACTAGCTTCTGGATTAGCTTCTGGATTAGCTTCTGGGCTAGCTTCTGGCTAGTTTCTGACTAGCTTCTTGGAGTTTCTGGCTAGCTTCTTGGAGGATTACAGATTTGAGGTAAATAATACTTTTTTATAAATATAAATTGGTGAGGCGGGTTCAGGAGAGTGTTTTGAAGATGAGTTGATGGAAAATAAAAATTAAATGTATGTGAAAAAAGTTGTAAATATATATATATATACAGGACACGACAAGACGAGGACAAAAGACGTCTGAACTGCTATGCCATCTTGGTACAATATGGGGCGAGGGGACACCTTCCAATACTTAAAGGCATGCTTCCTTCCTCCTCCCTCCCTCCCTTCGGAGAATTATGGTGACATGATAGGATTGGTGAAAGCTACAGTATGTTGTGGAAACCTTGCTGTTAGCCTACCTAGCCAATGGGATGAGATCACTACTAGGAAGGAAGGAAGGGGGAGATTTATTTTCAAAGTATTGGAACAAGGCCTCACAGTTCTATTTTGCTTTCAGGACTTCCTGACTGACCTGATGATGTCAGAAGTGGATCGCTGTGGTGAGAACGAGCACCTGATCTTCAGGGAGAACACACTGGCCACCAAAGCCATTGAGGAGTACCTTAAACTGGTGGGGCAGAAGTACCTGCAGGACGCACTAGGTAGGTGACATCCAGACACTCTAAAGGGGACAGTGCTACTATTACAGCAGAGAGCAAAAGTATTTTAAGATAGAAGAGGAGCCATGAACACATGGAATAGGCCTGTGTGTTGTTCATTAAGTATCATTAAGTATTAAGTATACTTCTGGCTAGTATCTGGCCTTCAGAAAAACTCCCTGTACTCTCCACACACAGTACATTTTTAAGTGACTCTTCAGATCAATTATTCATTGTTTTTCTGGAACGTGACTGTTTCAGTGGTGGAAAAAGTATCCAGTAAAAATAAAGATACCTTAATAGAAAACGACTCAAGCAAATGTGGAAGTCACCCAGCAAAAAAGTCTAAAAGTATTTCCTTTTAAATACACTTAAGTATCAAAAGTAAATGTATTTGCTAAAATATACTTAAGTATTATAAGTATATTATTTTAAACCAGACGGCACAATTTTCTTGTTTTTTAAATTTATGGATAGCCTACAACACAGACATAATTTACAAATGAAGCATTTGTGTTTAGTGAGTCCGCCAGATCAGATGCAGTAGAGATGACCAGGGTTGTTCTCTTGATAAGTGTGTGAATTGGACTTTTGTCTGTCCTGCCAAGCATTCAAAATGTAACGTGTACTTTTAGGTTTCAGGGGAAATGTAAAAAAGTACATTATTTTCTTTAGGAATGTGAAGTAAAAGTTGTCAAATATAGAAATAGTAAAGTACAGATACCCCAAACAACTACTTAAGTAGTACTTTAAAATATTTTTGCTTAAGTACTTTTCACCACTGCTTTGTTTGAAGCCATGTTGAATGATTCAGAGCGTTGGTCTGTCCTTGATGGTTGACTGGCACTCTTATTAAAAGTATGTCACCAAAGATAATGAAAAGGGAATAAAATAATAATGTCAGAACTTGGGGCTCTTTCGCTAGCTGTCTAGCGATGTAAAACTTTGGTGAAAGACAATCAGTGAGAAAATGATTCATCAATCTAGCTGCGGGGTAGAGATTTGAATCTGTCATCTGATGTCCGTGGACTCAATTCAACAAAGGGAACAGTATTGTTTTTTACCATGTTTTGTCATGCGCCACAGGCTATTTAACACACCACATTATAATAATCCAATAGTCCATAAACAGTTATAGCAAATAACAGCAGCAGTTTCCTTACCTAGTACAATTAGTGGGTTTTCTATCAGTGTGCATTAGCGTGTGCCAACTAGCAGAACTGTACGATTTTAGTGCCAAAATTTAATCTGAATTTAATTTATTTTGCCTCTAAAATCACTTCATAACTGTAGGCCTATATGTACTGTAATGGAGATTGTGGTCAGGCCTATGTGCTGATCTCCCTCCCTCTCCCAGGAGAGTTCATCAAAGCCCTGTACGAGTCAGACGAGAACTGCGAGGTGGACCCAGGGAAGTGTTCCTCAGGAGACCTCCCTGAGAACCAGAGCAACCTGAAAATGTGCTGTGAGCTGGCCTTCTGCAAGATCATCGACTCCTACCGGTAAATAAACACACATCCCTCCCCCTCACTGCCAATAGAAGTAGCTAGCATTAGCCCTCATATTCTATTACCGAGCTTTCACCATCATCCAATGAAAGCTTGAATTGTGCAAATTACGTAAAAAATGAATGTACCTGTCAATGTTTCCATGCAGTGTTTTCCCGCGGGAACTGAAGGAGGTGTTTGCCTCGTGGAGGCAGCAGTGCAGCAGTCGGGGCCGGCCGGACATCAGCGAGCGTCTGATCAGTGCCTCTCTGTTCCTGCGCTTCCTGTGTCCAGCCGTTATGTCCCCGTCACTTTTCAACCTGATGCAGGAGTATCCCGACGACCGCACCGCTCGCACCCTCACGCTCATCGCCAAGGTCACGCAGAACCTCGCCAACTTCACCAAGTAAGTGTGGGTGTGTGTACTAGTGTGTTAATGATGCACGGGTTGACTTATAACCCACAGTCCCCGCGGTTATGTCTGCAGGGCAGGCTGGTTTAAATAGTGTGTGGGTGAAGAGCGGGTGGGTGCGGGCAGGTTGAATAAAGAGAAAACAATACCTTAAAAAATGCATAAATGTATCATTCTTGTGAAATTTATATCTATAGGCTACATTGATGTTTTTCTTTCAACTTTTAATGCTATCTGGAATTAGTGAGTACGCCTAAACTTTAGGGCCTAACTGTACGCTCTCCAAAGAGCCTTAGTTATTGTCGATCCACGGAGGCAAAAAGGACAATGTCAGAGTTTAATTCAATAAGAGAAAAGCTGTGAATGGAGAGTTGAAAATAAAGAGAAGGGAGGGCCAGAAAAGGAATGTTTGGGAAAGATTTGGTGTGATGATTGTGAGACGCTATACAAATTTGATCGTGCCAAGTTGGGGACTTCAAATAGGCCTATGACAAGTCAAGGGAACTGAAGCCTACTGTTCAGATGGGTTAAATGGAAACTGAAATCTGGACACTGACTGTAGGTCTATAACCTTTCACATAGCTGTAATAATATTACAGAAGAGCAGATTCTCTGACAGAGGAAATGATGCTTGTATCTAATTATAGACAAATTGACTTAATAACAAATTATAAGCAGAAATTATAAGCAGAAACATATCTAAATCAGGCGCAACAAATCCTGCAACCCCTGTCAAAAAATTGTTTTGCCGTCTCCGACGGTAGCCTATGGTGCATTTTCTATATTAGCTGTTTAGGGGCCTCATATTTTCACTTTATCACATATGAACTCAGCAAAAAAAGAAACGTCCTCTCACTGTCAACTGCATTTATTTTCAGCAAACTTATCATGTGTAAATATTTGTATGAACATAACAAGATTCAACAACTGAGACATAAACTGAACAAGTTCCACAGACATGTGACTACATAAATGGAATAATGTGTCCCTGAACAAAGGGGGGTCAGTATCTGGTGTGGCCACCAGCTGCATTAAGTACTGCAGTGCATCTCCTCCTCATGGACTGCACCAGATTTGCCAGTTCTTGCTGTGAGATGTTACCCCACTCTTCCACCAAGGCACCTGCAAGTTCCCGGACATTTCTGGGGTGAATGGCCCTAGCCCTCACCCTCGGATCCAACAGGTCCCAGATGTGCTCAATGGGATTGAGAACGGGGCTCTTTGCTGGCCATGGCAGAACACTGACATTCCTGTCTTGCAGGAAATCACGCACAGAACGAGCAGTATGGCTGGTGGCATTGTCATGCTGGAGGGTCATGTCAGGATGAGCCTGCAGGAAGGGTACCACATGAGGGAGGAGGTTGTCTTCCCGGTAATGCACAGCGTTGAGATTGTCTGCAATGAAAACAAGCTCAGTCCGATGATGCTGTGACACACCGCCCCAGACCATGACGGACCCTCCACTTCTAAATTGATCCTGCTCCAGAGTACAGACCTTGGTGTAATGTTCATTCCTTCGACGATAAAAGCGAATCCGACCATCAGCCCTCCCTGGTGAGACAAAACCGCGACTCGTCAGTGAAGAGCACTTTTTGCCAGTCCTGTCTGGTCCTGCAACGGTGGATTTGTGCACAGGTCTGAGGACCTGCCTTACAACAAGCCTACAAGCCCTCAGTCCAGCCTCTCTCAGCCTATTGCGGACAGTCTGAGCACTGATGGAGGGATTGTGAGTTCCTGGTGTAACTCGGGCAGTTGTTGTTGCCGTACCTGTCCCGCAGGTGTGATGTTCGGATGTACCGATCCTGTGCAGGTGTTGTTACACGTGGTCTGCCACTGCGAGGATGATCAGCTGTCCGTCCTGTCTTTCTGTTGCGCTGTCTTAGGCGTCTCACAGTACGGACATTGTAATTTATTGCCCTGGCCACATCTGCAGTCCTCATGCCTCCTTGCAGCATGCCTAAGGCACATTCACGTGGATGAGCAGGGACCTTGGGCATCTTTCTTTTGGTGTTTTTCAGAGTCAGTAATAAGGCCTCTTCAGTGTCCTAAGTTTTCATAACTGTGACCTTAAGCTGTTAGTGTCTTAACAACCATTCCACAGGTGCATGTTCATTAATTGTTTATGGTTCATTGAACAAGCATGGGAAACAGTGTTTAAACCCTTTACAATAAAGATCTGTGAAGTTATTTGGATTTTTATGAATTATCTTTGAAAAACAAGGTCCTGAAAAATGGACATTTCTTTTTTTGCTGAGTTTAATTGAGCGGTTGCAGGTGGGTCATTAGCAATTGCGGGTGACCCGCACACCACTAGTGCACATCCATAAAATGTGCATGTTTGTATATGTGTATGTTTGTCTGTTGGAAACCGCATCATTCCTTCTGTTTTTGTTTCTTTATCTGTCCAGGTTTGGTAACAAGGAGGAGTACATGTCCTTTATGAACCACTTCCTGGAGCACGAATGGACCAACATGCAGCGCTTCCTGCTGGAGATCTCCAACCCAGAGACCATCTCCAACACGGCAGGGTTCGAGGGTTACATCGACCTGGGCCGCGAGCTCTCATCCCTGCATTCCCTGCTGGCCGAGGACGTCTCTCAGCTGGATCAGGTACAAGGATTTACGCCACACTACTGGGATTTACTCTCCAATGTCACATTCTCACTACTTTCAGTAACCAAGCTACCGGATACTAGTCCTTTCCTATGGCTTGACAAAAATGGACATACCGATTTTATATGTGAAAATGATAATATACAAAATAATTAGTTCATAGGAATTGCATGAGACATATGCATGGGAGATATCAGTGTACATTATTATTTTGTCTCCTGCAGAGCACAGCCTCTAAGCTGGGTCCCCTGGCCCGTATACTGCGGGACGTGAACTCTGCGCTGACCAACCCATCTGGGGTCCAGGTGTCCACCCCCACAGATGGCATGGGCTCTCCTCCCCTCCCCCTCCCATTGGCAAGCTGCAGCCTCTCCACCGGCCTACCTCTTCACAAGATAGTCGTGGACAGCGAGCTCTCTGGGTAAGGGGACCACAGAATTCTAATGAGAAAGTGTTATTTATGCTTCGTATGACACACAATCTGCAGAGATCTGGAGATCTATGTGGGAGTTTACATGATCAGCATTTCAACATTTAACTTACAGGCCCAATGCAGTTGTTTTTATATTGCTATCAAGTAATTTCTGGGTAACAATTAAGTACCTTACTGTAAAACGTGTCCATTCAAATGGGCAAAAAACTCTTTCTCAAGCAAGAATTTTGTGTGAACTGGTAGTGGGAAGGAGTAAACCGAAAACTAGCTGTTATTGGCAGAGTGGTTTGGAACACTTTTTGTTATTAGTCTATTAACAAATTTAGACAACTCTCGCCCATGATACAAATTTTAACACTTTTACAGTGTCGGTTTCATGAGCTGTTGTTCATATGTGACCAGCCGGCTCGATTTGGTCTCATGTAGCAAATTTAGAAATGTTTTTTTTTACATTCGATAAAAGCAGAGACTCAGGGCTAGAAATGGAGGAATAATGGGAAAGTAATTCTGCTTTGAAAGTTAATAAACTTGTAACCCCACTTTTGAGAAAATGGCCCTTGAATATTTTTGTACACCTACTGGAGAGCTCTTCTTTGTCTACACCCATTCAGCATAGTTCACACCCTCTTAAGCCTTAGCCCAACCATCTCTTTAAGGAGGCAATATTCTAAACAGTATGGGTAGTACGGTAGTGTGCTAAACAACCAAAGATTTCAAGAATAAAAGCTGGTTTATACTACGTCTATCAACATGTCTGTATACAGTTGTCATAGTGACATCATGAACATTCCATTGTCATCTGACATCAAACTTGTCGTTATGAAAAAGTATAAACACAAAAACGACAGGCTGCATAGACATCGGCAGCCTGGTAGTCCAAAATAGCATAACTGGTGTATTTTAACACCAATAAACCGATACGTTTTTAAAATAATTCACTATGTCATTTTGGCGAACCAGGCAACTAAAAGCAACTTTCTAAACAATGTTTTAGTTCTAGTTTTTTAACTAGCTAGCTAACGTTAAGTTAGCTTACGGTTGTGAGTGTGACATGTAGCTAGCTCATAATGTTATTACCTCATAACGTTACTACCCTGCATGAATATACAGTTAGCTAAAGCTAACCAACTAGGTTCAATGTTAGCTAGCTAGCTAACATCAGGCTCTAACTAGCAATACAAATGGCTCTGAGATACGAATAATATTATCTAGCTAGCGAGCAAACGTTAGCTATCTAGCTAACAGTACAGTTTAACTTGCAACGAAAATTACTTTCTGAAAAAATGTGAACCGTATAATATCTGAAAATGTAGCTAGCTAGACTCTCTTACCCGTATACATGGATGAATGCTTCTCCCTCTCTTTCTCGGATGCCATGGTTGCACTTAGTTTGAGGATGTAATCCAGAGACAGGTGTTTTTTGCAGTTCTTCGTGATATATTTAAAAAAAAAAGCCTTATTAGAAAGGATTACCGCCACATACTGAGCAGCTCATGTTATAGACCAGGGGTGGGCAACTCTAGTCCCCGAGCACCTAATTGGTGTCACACTTTTTCTCCATCCCTAGCAAACATAGCTGATTAATGAAATTGCATTTGTCGTGGCAAATCGGTTCAAATACGACGCTTTCAAGAACTTTGTGAAATCAATAGGCTTTTAATATAAAAAAAGTATCGCAAGCCGGAGTGGTCCGCGGAACACACACACTTTTGCAGAGCACTCGCTCTGATTTATACACATACAACATATGAGTCCATCCCACATGCAAATGAAGTTACATCCCAATCCGTGCATCCTGCTTGTTCAGCCCAATAACGCCCATATCTGCTTTCCGTCAGATTATAATGATGACAAGACCCTTGCTTTTTCCCTGCACTCAGCTTAATGCGTTCTCCTGTTTGTGTGTTATCTAGGGTCAGCAGACTATGTGTCTCCTCTGTTTTTAGCGTGTCCAGCTATACTAAAAATACTATACATTCCTCTATGCTATAGGCTTGCTTTGTCCCTGCACTTAGCTCAATGTGTGTCTTTATCTCGGATCAGCAGACTATGTGTCTCCTCTGTCATTCCTTCAGCATCTCCATGTCCTAAAAATATGTGAGCTATGTCTATAATCCATCAGTTGGTCATTTGGCTGACCCCCTCCTTTGTATATCCCTCTGACCTTTGTATGTCCAGCTGTCCTAGGCGCCTATGTGTCGCCTTCTCTTCATGTGGTTGTCTAAGATCAGCAGACTATACATCTATGGCCTCCTCTGTTCTCCTCTCCTATACAATAGACAATGTATTTTACCAGAATGGCAAATGCACTCTATAAGTGTATCTCTCTCTTGTGTTACAGTATTTATGTTCCTCCATATATGTACATAATTTCTCCCATACATTCTAAACTGAAGAGCATGGTTAGGTGATTATTGGAGTCAGGTGTGTTAGCTGGGGCAAAACTGTGACACCAATCAGGCCCTCGAGGACTGGAATTGCCCACCCCTGTTATAGACAGAAGCGTGCTACATGGCAGACCAATCCGAACTTATCTCTTGGCATGTCCAGCCTATCCATTATCTCAGCCAATCATGGCTAGTGGGAAGGTTCCTGTCTGGCACAGCGGTCTAAGGCACTGCATCTCAGTGCTAGAGGTGTCACTACAGACCATGGTTCGATTCCAGGCTGTATCACAACCGGCCGGGATTGGAAGTCCCATAGGGCGGCGCACAATTGGCCCAGCATCGTCCGGGTTTGGCCGGGGTAGGCCGTCATTGTAAATAAGAATTTGTTCTGACTTGCCTAGTTAAATAAAAAATAAACTGACTTGACTTGTAATTTAACAATTGCATTCGTATTTACAGATGGCACATATGGTGTTATTAAGGTACATGAAAGTTCACGTTCCAGAACGTGCAAAAAAACGCACTTAGATTTTTTCAAATGTTTACGTTCAAATGCCTCTCCTGTGAAGTAGTGGTGCGCGACATTTGTCTAGCTTCCTGAAATGAGTCACATATGATATAAAACACTGGAAAACAGAATTTTGACTTCACTGGGCCTTTTAATAGATGTTGATTTTACAATTCATACGTTATTTTAACAGTCCTTTGAAAACCACAAGGATATTATCTTTACAGTGTCTCTGGTCTAAAACAACATTTCTCTCATTTGATGCCGTTGTCTTGGTGCAGGTTGGTGGATTTTACGAGGCTGCCGTCGCCAACCCCAGAGAACAAGGATATATTCTTTGTGACGAGGAACTCTGGCATCCAACAGTCTCCAGCCAGAAGCTCCAGCTACTCGGAGGCCAACGAGGCTGAGGTGCAGCTCCCCAACAGCAGCAAGAGTCTGTCCATGGTGGACCTGCAGGACAGCCGCAGCCTGGAGAGTACCCCTGGCCCCAGCCCTGGCTCCCCCAGCGACATGCTCTTCAACGACAACCAGTCCCCCGTCACCCCTGGGCCTGGGGGTTGGGCCGCCCGCACCCCACAGGGCATCATCCCCACCCCCGGCCCCGGGCCCACTCTAAGGAGGACAGGTCAGACCCCTACCACCCCCAGCACAGAGAGCAGCACCCCAGGGAGGCCCACCCAGCTCCTGGCCCCGCTCTCCTTCCAGAACCCTGTTTACCAGATGGCCACGGGGATGACCATGAGCGTGTCCCCGCGGGGTCCCCTGGCTGACTCGGGGTCCGATGGCCACAGCTCCGTCAGCTCTCAGGGCAACAACACAGAGGACACCCCCAAGCATCCGGGGGTCTTCCTCACCCAGGGGGTGGCCGTCAGTAGTGGAGGAGGCAGCAGCAGTGAGTTTACCACCCGCCGCCAGCTGTCACTCGGGGAGCACCAGCCCAACGTGCCGCGGCAGAACAGCGCCGGCCCTCAGCGCAGGATAGACCAGCCCCCTCCGCCCGTCACCAGGGGCAGGACACCACCCAACATGCTCCAGACAGCCTACCCCGGTCCGCGGCCCTCCAGTGGCAGCATGATGTCATCATCCCCCGACTGGGGGCCCAGTGGCGGCAACCGTCTGAGACAGCAGTCGTCTTCGTCTAAAGGGGACAGTCCTGAAACAAAGCAGCGCACCATGCACAAAGTGAGTAGAGCATGTAACATCAGGGGGGGTCTCACTGTGGGCATTTAGCATTTAGTTCTTGACACAATTACCATACCCTGGGGCGGCAGGGTAGCCTAGTGGTTAGAGCATTGGGCTAGTAATCGAAAGGTTGCAAGTTCAAATTCCCAAGCTAACAAGGTACAAAATCTGTTGTTCTGCTCTTGAACAGGCAGTTAACCCACTGTTCCTAGGCCATCATTGAAAATAAGAATTTGTTCTTAACTGACTTGCCTAGTAAAATAAAATAAAATAAAACCCTGTTCAAAGGCACTTCAATATTTTGTCTTGCCAATTCACCTTCTGAATGGCACACATACACAATCCATGTCACAATTGTCTCAAGGTTTTAAAATCCTTCTTTAACCTGTATGTTCATGTCATTGTCAGTCAAAAATCATTCAAATTTAGTAGAATAACGACAATGTTACAATGCAAACTCCCTTGCACTGCTTCGCAACACCTTTTTCTTAGTAGTTTAGGTGTTCTGGCCCTCATATTCCCATAATTTGCTTCTGAAGCCAGTTTTTTGTAAACAAGGTGCGGGAGTGGAGGTATTTATTTATTAAACTTTTATTTAACTAGGCAAGTCAGTTAAGAACAAATTCTTATTTACAATGACGGCCCTGACGACACTGGGCCAATTGTGCGCCGCCCTATGGGACTCCCAATCACGGCCGGATGTGATACAGCCTGGATTCGAACCAGGGACTGCCTCTTGTGACGCCTCTTGCACTGAGATGCAGTGCCTTTGAACGCTTCGTCCATGTGTGTGTGTTAACTATTTAACTGTACTAGAATGCTTAAAAGGAATTCTAGTGCATAATATTGGTAATCAGTACCAGGTTTGTTTTGGGGCAAGGAAAATATCAGATATTGGTGTCGGCCAAAAATGTCATATCGGTGCATCACCTTCAACAACACATCTGCCACGCTGATCCTCAACACGGGGGCACTTCAGGGGTATGTGCTTAGTCCCCTCCTGTACTCCCTATTCACCCATGACTGCGTGGCCTTGCACGACTCAAACACCCAAGTTTGCCGATGACACAACGGTGGTAGGCCTGATCGCCGACATTGATGAGAGGAGGTCAGAGAGCTGTCAGGGTGGTGCTAGGACTACAACCTCTTCCTCAAAGTGAGCAAGATAAAGGAGCTGATCGTGGACTACAGGAAAAGGAGGGGCGATTACGCCCCCATTCACATTAACGGTGCTGTAGTGGAGCGGGTCGAGAACTTCAAGTTCCTTGGTGTCCACATCACTATCAAGCTATCATCATCTAAACACACCAAGACAGTCATGAAGAGGGCATGATAACGCCTACTCCCCCTCAGGAGACTGAAAAGATTTGGCATGGGTCCTCAGATCCTCAAAAAGTTCTACAGCTGCACCATCGAGAGCATCCTGATTGGTTGCATCACCGCTTGGTATGGCAACTGCTTGCCATCTGAGGTTAGTGCGTCCGGCCCACTACATCACTGGGGCCAAGCCTCCTGCCATGCAGGCCTCTATACCAGGCGGTGTCAGAAGAAGGCCCTAAAAATTGTCAAAGACTCCAGACACCCAAGTCATAGACTGTTCTCTGCTATCGCACGGCAAGCGGTACCGGACCGCCAAGTCTAGGACCAAAAGGCTCCTTAACCTCTCTAGGACGCTAGCGTCACATCTGTCCAACATCCAGTGAGGTTGCAGAGCGCCAAATTCAATTACAGACATGCTCATTATAAAAATTCAGAAAACAAAACATATTTTACATAGGTTTAAAGATGAACTTCTTGTTAAACCAACCACAGTGTCATATTTATAAAATGCTTTTCGGCGAAAGCAACCTATCCCAGAACATAGCCCAGTTGACAAATTATTACAAACAGTAACCAGCCAAGCAGAAGCGTTACAAAACTCAGAGATAGATAAAATTAATCCCTTACCTTTGATGATCTTCATATGGTGGCAATCAGAAGACATTAATTTACTCAATAAATGTACCTTTTGTTCGATGAAGTCTCTTTATATCCAAAAACCTCTGTTTTGTTAGTGCGTTTTCTTCAGTAATCCACAGGCTCAAACTCAGTCAAAACAATCAGACAAAAAAAATCCAAATTGTATCCGTAAAGTTCATAGAAACATGTCAAACGATGTTTATGTTCAATTTCTCAGGTTGTTTTTTTAAATGATCTATAATATTTTAACCGGACAATAACATTGTCTATATGAAAGGTAAACAAGAAATGCACATGCGCCTGAAAAAACTCTGCGACACGTTAGGGTCCACTCGTTCAGACTGGTTTTACTCCCTCATTTATAAGAATACAAGCCTGAAACAATTTCTAAAGACTGATGACATCTAGTGGAAGGCATAGGAACTGCAAATGGAGTCCTAAGTCAATGGATACTGTAATGGCATTGAATAGAAAACTACAAAACTAACAAAAAAAACGACTTCCTGAATGGATTTTTCTCAGGTGTTCGCCTGTGTAACGGTTTTCTTTAGGTGAAGTAGAGGCGGACCAAAATGCAGCGTGGTTGTTATTCATTGTACTTTAATAAAGAAACTGTACACGAATAAACTAACAAAACAACAAACGTGCGAAAACCTAAAACAGTCCTATCTGGTGCAAAACAGAGACAGGAACAATCACCCACAAACACAGTGAAACCCAGGCTACCTAAATATGGTTCCCAATCAGAGACAATGACTAACACCTGCCTCTGATTGAGAACCATATCAGGCCAGAAATAGACAAACAAGACATCCAATATAGAATGCCCACTCAGATCACACCCTGACCAACCAAAACATAGAAACATACAAAGCAAACTATGATCAGGGTGTGACAGCCTGCTAAATCAGTTCTGTTATACTCACAGACATTATTTTAACAGTTTTGGAAACTTTAGAGTTTTTCTATCCAAATCTACCAGTTATATGCATATCATATATTCTGGGCCCGAGTAGCAGGCCGTTTAATTTGGTCATGCTTTTCATCCAAAATTCCGAATGCTGCCCCCTACCCTAGAGAGGTTAACAGCTTCTACCCAAAAGACTGCTAAACATTTAATCATATGGCTTCCCGGACCATTTGCATTGACCTCCTTTTTTACACTGCTGCAGCATAGTCACTTTACCCCTACCAACATGTACAAACTACCTCAATTACCTCGACTAACTGTACCCTGTATATATCCTCGTTGTTACTTTTTATCTTTTTTACTTTAGTTTATTTTATTTCGATTTTACTTTTTTTAACTCTTCATTGTTGGTTAAGGGCTTGTCAGTAAGCATTTCACAATAAGATCTAACCTGTTGTATTAGACGCATTTGACAATTTGATTTGATAAACTAGGAAGGCTGGTTTGATGTTTCGTTTGAAGAAGCCATGCTGTCTGCATTTTCTCTATCTTCTTGCTTGATTTTCAGAAGTGACTGTGTCGCTTGTGCTGTGTTGAATGCATTTAAAAAATAAATAAAAAATTCAACTTTATTTAACCAGGTAGGCTAATTGAGAACAAGTTCTCATTTGAAACTGCAACCTGGCCAAGATAAAGCAAAGCATTGCGACACAAACAACAACACAGAGTTACACATAGAATAAATAAGTGTACAGTCAATAACACAAAAGAAAAAAAAGAAAGTCTATATACAGTGTGTGCAAATGGTGTGAGGAGGTAAGGTAATAGATAGTAGCGGAGTAATTACGTAAGAACTGAAAACTGCTGTTCACAAATGCTCTCCATCCAACCTCACTGAGCTCGAGCTGTTTTGCAAGGAGGAATGGGAAAAAAAATTAAGTTTCTCGATGTGCAAAACTGATAGAGACATACCCCAAGCGACTTACAGCTGTAATCGCAGCAAAAGGTGGCGCTACAAAGTATTAACTTAAGGGGGCTGAATAATTTTGCACGCCCAATTTTTCAGTTTTGATTTGTTAAAAAAGTTTGAAATATCCAATAAATGTCGTTCCACTTCATGATTGTGTCCCACTTGTTGTTGATTCTTCACAAAAAAATACAGTTTTATATCTTTATGTTTGAAGCCTGAAATGTGGCAAAAGGTCGCAAAGTTCAAGGGGGCCGAATACTTTCACAAGGCACTGTAGGTCTATAACAGTTTGGGTCTAGAGTGTCACCCCCTTTGAAGAGGGGGATGACCGCCGCAGCTTTCCAATGCATGCGCAAGTGCAGTCTGGCTAACTACTTTCCCCTTAAGAAGATTCAGACAGATTACTAGACAGACTCGATCCTCCCAATCCGTATATGACATGAGACACATTTGACAGAAGTATTGAAAGTAACAAAAATTGGAGTACCCAACCGTGTGTTATGTTCTAGTATCGAAAATGTACAGAATTTTTGGTATACCGTGTAACACTAGATTTGATAAGCTCCTCTTACAGCTACCCCCCTACTTTTTTCAATTTCCACCTGAAGACATACCCAAATCTAACTGCCTGTAGCTCAGGCCCAGAACCAAGGATATGCATATTCTTGGTTTTATTTGAAAGAAAACACTCTGAAGTTTGTGTAAATGTGAATTGAATGTAGGAGAATATAACACAATAGATCTGGTTTAGATAATACAATGAAAAAACCATACTTAAAAAAAAAATTGTTGTATCATCTTTAAAATGAACAAGACAAAACAAACATTCAGATAGGATGATGGGGACAATTTCAGTGAAACACATAAGAGGGCAACAGTACTTGTGCAAAGTGTCAGAATGATAACTTCCAAAATGAGTGTGCTACATGACATTTATCATGAAGTCACCCAGGTGTCACACACAAGTAGCCCAAATGTACCCAAGTGGCCAAAATGGTGAAGTTGTACATTTTGAATGGATTAACTGTATACAAAATACCAAATTAGTATTCTAACACCCCCCCAAAAAAAAAAGAAATTGAGAAAAAACATGAAGAAAATATATATACATTTAATAAATAACACTTTCAATATTTGGAAGACCCTCAGTCCTCTACACAATATTGTGCTGCTGATGCCAGGTGCCATAGCAGTCTCTTTCTGCTGTAAAGCAGAGAGTCACCAAGCATGTGGTGCATGAGATGGGGTACTTCATCTTGCAAAGAACACAGCGACACCTCCATGCTGTGCCCTTTTGGTCCTGAGGCACATCCATGCATGCAGAAATAAATGTGGGCAGATAAACACCACTTGTGGCAGGAGCAAAAGGGACAGAGGTAGAGGGGCCAGAACGTGATACAGTGGTGCTGTAGCCAGCAAGCTCCTTGGTGAGCAGCTCTCTGAAGGCTAGCTGTGAGATGGAGAGCTCTTAGCCATTTCCTTGTGTAGGATGAATGCATTCACCACAGCAATGTCGATGAAACGATAGAAGAAGGTCTTGTACCATTTCATTGTCTTATGAAGAACATTGTAATAGCCTATCAGTGCATCTGACAGGTCCACACCTCCCATGCTCTTGTTGTAGTCCTTTATTGCAGTTGGAATGGGGACATTTTTTGCGGTCCATGCCCCAGTAGCGCTGAGACAACAGGTGTCCGGCTGGATGAACCAGCTTCAGTGGGGGATGGACACCTTGGCACTGGGGGCTCCCATTCGGAGTCAGTGTCACTGTGAAAGAAAATGTTCAGTTAGAATAGTTTCACATATGAGCCCTGTATCAACAGGTATAATAAACAGAGATATATAGAGTACAGGGAACATAAGGTTGAATATATTATTATAGACCTGCTAGATCTACTGTCTCATTTATATTATGACAGACCAGCTAGATCTACTGTCTATTTTATATTATGACATTTCAGCTAGATCTACTGTCTCTATTATATTATGACAGACCAGCTAGATCTACTGTCTTTATTATATTACAACAGACCAGCTGTATCTACTGTCTCCATTTCACTTTTGCCATTGTTGTGGGCCTGCCCTCCCCTCTTTAGCCTCAAATAGGCTATTTCATGTGGGGGTGGGGTGGGGTGGAGCAGCAGACACACGCATCTCGGCCATGCTCCCTCTAATCCACAATATGTGTATATATACACACACAAACATAGGCTATGGGTCATACACATACATACAAACATAGGCTATGGGTCATACACATACATACAAACATACCCCCACCCACAATGTATAGCCAATGTGTACTTTACACATTTCATTAAATGTTTATATATTGCTACTAAAATGTTTTAAAAAATCACAAATAATATTTTATATTATTAATTTCAAAGAACGGCATTAGCATGAGAAGAACTTACCAGTCCAAAACGATGTCCTCTCCGTTCAAAAAATATTCCTCCATTTGGGAATCAAAGCTATGCTAGCTAAATGAATGTCTCACTTTCCCGATCAATTTCTTCTTAAATTGTGTGTACATCTGTATATCTAGACTTAGATTTAGCTTTCCCTGACTTAGTCGCCATACTGATTGATATATAAACAGCTGAAGATGCGCTTTACCAAAATAGTGCTGTGCGTAACATGCGTGGCTTCCAGTATGAATCTTCAATGGCGAATGACCCTATTTACGCCAGAGTTTACTACATGGGTTGGTCTTCCAACACATAACCATTACATATTGCCGTTTACCTCAGCTCATTGGCTATCGACCAAGCTAGATTTCAAGACGATCAGTGGTCATTGGGTTAAAATACAGTCAATCAACGAAACAGATGTCATATCATTGGTGCACAATGATGTCATTACTTGTTGTCTTCAAATCGGTTTCTTTCAGTCAATACGTCCCGCGAAATGACCCACCAGTTTGGTTGTGTTACAAACAACCAGTTGATTGCAATGAAACCAAACATGAATGGATAAAGTGACGTTTAGTGTGTGTATTTAAATTGAATGAGACGGAATTCATGACACAAACAGTTCACAAAATGTTTTGTGTATAAAAATGGATTTTATCAAACAAAAGACCATTCACTGTGTAACAATGAGCATTGGGATTGCAAACAGAGGAAGATCATCAAAGGTAAACTATTTATTTTATTGCAATTTGTGATTTTGTTACGCCTGTGCTGGTTGAAATAGTTTTTTTTTTATGGGGCTCTGTCCTCAGATAATCGCATCGTATTCTTTAGCAGTAAATCATTTTTTAAATCTGACAACGCAGTTGGATTAGCAAGATTCTAGGCTTTCGAATTATGTGAGACACTTGTATTTTCATGAATGTTTAATATGACTATTTATGTAGCGATCACCGTATGTTGTCGAATTTAATCCCGCTAACGGGTTCGGTGCGCAGAGAGGTTAATGTCTATCTGGCAGAATTTGGATTGCACGTACTAGGTGTTGCAGGTAGGAAATTAGATTCTGATGAGGAATAACTCTCCATAACCAATGGCTGAACACCAGAATAATAACACACAGAGCCAAGCCCATTAGCGTTGCTAGCCTTACTTCATCTGTGGCCTAGAGGGATGAGCCAGGCGGGATATGACCTCGGTGGCGGTCTCCAGCTCACACTCACTGTGGTTGGTGAAGAGAGTATGGCTTTAATGCCCAATTGGCCTCAATAAGCATTAATAACACTCAGCCTCACTAAGCGAATAGCAAATCACCCAGGGCAGTGAGTCCAGAGGCGGTAACCTACAGGCCTCAGTGCTGAAGCCTGCGAACGGAGTAGACAGGCAGAATTAATTGTGTGACTGTGGACACCGGAGTGGTTATTAAATGCATGTTCCACTCAAGTAAATCAGTTTTGTCCCTGGTCTGAATAAACCCTCATTGTTAACAGATGGAGTATTAAACCAGCTAAACTCAACTGCACCCCTCCCCTTGGTAATATTTGGGATCTCTCTCCATGGGTTTGTGGTGGTCGTCAGGTCCCAGCCAGATTAGGAGGAGTGTGTGATGGTCGCCAGGTCCCAGCCAGAGTAGGAGGAGTGTGTGGTGGTTGCCTGGTCCCAGCCAGAGTAGGAGGAGTGTGTGGTGGTCGCCTGGTCCCAGACAGAGTAGGAGGAGTGTGTGGTGGTTGCCTGGTCCCAGCCAGAGTAGGAGGAGTGTGTGGTGGTTGCCTGGTCCCAGACAGAGTAGGAGGAGTGTGTGGTGGTTGCCAGATCCCAGACAGAGTAGGAGGGTTTTTTAGAGAACACACCAGGGGGCAGGTGAAAAGACGGGTTAACATATTGACTAACTGAACCATTTTTCTATTAAACAAATCAATCCCATAATTTATTAAAATCTTCTTTATCAAGGTTTTAGAGACTTGATTCCACGTTCTCGTAATTCCTTAATAACATTAAATAGACAATTCCAGATGGTTAATTCACCAATGCAAAAACAACCACCCCTGTGTCTTCCCCTTGCTTCACATGTGTTCCTCTGATCCCCCTAGCTGAATACACTGGCTCTGCTCTACTCCTCAGTGGCTTCCCATTGAAGGGCATGAGTACTCGAATGGACGTCAAAAGCTTGTTCTTTATCCATTTAAAAAAAACAAATGCTTTGACTCTAGTGTTCCATTTGTATATGTGCATTTGCAGGGCACTAGAAAAAAGAAACCAAGCAATCACACTGTTCTTTTCCCTAAATGCCCTTTCCCCTCCGTGTCACATTCCCTCCATTCCAACCCCTCCCTCCACACGTGCTCAGTGCGCACACAAGCTCCTGTTAGGCCTACAGAAATAACTGTCTATAAAAATATATCTAACTGATGGGATACACAAGCTACATTCCTTTCCAAATGATGACAGTTTTATCACAAATTCAAAATGGACAGGTTGATTGAAGTAGGAAAATGTGTTCCAACAACAAGCGGCAGTTTTTGAATAATTGCATCCCATCTATTTTCTGCTTAAGATACTTTTCGAAATGCTAGTGCCATTTAGAATTAGTTAGCCTAGGCTATAACCCCCCCAAAACATACAGGTTCCACACTGACAATATGCAAAAACATTAGTTTGACTAAGACAAAGAGTGTATTTTCATCAGAAGCATATGCCTACTCACTCACCAAACATATGTCATGGCCTTATGCCTACTCACTCACCAAACATATGTCATGGCCTTATGCCTACTCACTCACCAAACAGATGTCATGGCCTTATGCCTACTCACTCACCAAACAGATGTCATGGCCTTATGCCTACTCACCAAACAGATGTTATGGCCTTATGCCTACTCACCAAACATATGTCATGGCCTTATGCCTACTCACCAAACATATGTCATGGCCTTATGCCTACTCACCAAACAGATGTCATGGCCTTATGCCTACTCACCAAACAGATGTCATGGCCTTATGCCTACTCACCAAACAGATGTTATGGCCTTATGCCTACTCACCAAACAGATGTTGTTTATGCCTACTCACCAAACAGATGTTGACTCACCAAACAGATGTCATGGCCTTATGCCTTCACCAAACAGATGTCATGGCCTTATGCCTACTCACCAAACAGATGTTATGGCCTTATGCCTACTCACCAAACAGATGTCATGGCCTTAACTCACCAAACAGATGTCATGGCCTTAACTCACCAAACAGATGTCATGGCCTTTGCCTACTCACCAAACAGATGTCATGGCCTTATGCCTACTCACCAAACAGATGTCATGGCCTTATGCCTTCACCAAACAGATGTCATGGCCTTATGCCTACTCACCAAACAGATGTCATGGCCTTATGCCTACTCACCAAACAGATGTCATGCCTCATGCCTACTCACAAACAGATGTCATGGCCTATGCCTACTCACCAAACAGATGTCGTGGCCTTATGCCTACTCACCAAACAGATGTCATGGCCTTATGCCTACTCACCAAACAGATGTCATGGCCTTATGCCTACTCACCAAACAGATGTCATGGCCTTATGCCTACTCACCAAACAGATGTCATGGCCTTATGCCTACTCACCAAACAGATGTCATGGTTTTACTCACCAAACAGATGTCAATGCCTACTCACCAAATGGTCATGGTTGCCTATCACCAAACAGATGTCAAGCAAACAGATTAGGCCTTATGCCTACTCACCAAACAGATGTCATGGCCTTTGCCACTCACTCACCAAACAGATGTCATGGCCTTATTTCACCAAACAGATGTCATGGCCTTATGCCTACTCACCAAACAGATGTCATGGCCTTATTACTCACCAAACAGATGTCGTGGCCTTATGCCTACTCACCAAACAGATGTCATGGCCTTATGCCTACTCACCAAACAGATGTCATGGCCTTATGCCTACTCACCAAACAGATGTCATGGCCTTATGCCTACTCACCAAACAGATGTCATGGTTCTCACCAAACAGATGTCATGGCCTTATGCCTACTCAAAACAGATGTCATGGCCTTTGACTAAGACAAACAGATGTCATTTTCACTCACCAAACAGATGTCATGGCCTTATGCCTACTCACCAAACAGATGTCATGGCCTTATGCCTACTCACCAAACATATGTCATGGCCTTATGCCTACTCACTCACCAAACATATGTCATGGCCTTAATTCATCACTATGCAGTGTTCAATGTGGAATGTTCATCCATTTAAAAATTCAAAAGAACAGGCAGAATAAACTAAATTGAACGTCTGTATATCGAAAATAAGATATTTTATATCTCCGTTTCAAATTATCCCTCTTTGAGAATAACTGCTCCAGGCATGAGATGTGCATCACTTCACACTGGCAACTTTATTCATTTGGATAAATATTCTGTTATATTTTATTCTTATATTACAACATGTTTTTTTTACTATAAAATAGGTGTCTTGACTGTGATAAGGGCTCAGGAATTAAGAGCATCTGTCTACTAAATGAACAAAACAAGGCTATGCCATTACACAGCCATGGAGTTCTACAAGCAGGTTACTGCCTTTTTGAAGATTGTGTTTCAAGATATAATATAATAACCAGTTGATATTATGGTTTCAATAAATTCATCTTACATGGCACTTGCTTTTTTATTGAGGCAATTTAGCTATTAGGATTTGTTTGTAATGGTTATGATAAATAAGGCATTGTTGTGATCTGTTGGCATACTGTATAGATACAATGTGCGGGCCCAGTGCGGGCCTTGTGTTCTAAAAATATATATTCTCAGTTTGAGTACTCAAAAAAAGAAACGAGTACTTGAACAGCCAAAACATGTCAAATGGCCATCCCTATCCTATTGTAGCTTGTGATTTTCATCATGCAACATTTATTTACCCTGCCTCACTTCTTCTAACAATTACTTACCAGACGGCTTGTGTGTGTTGTGTGTGTGTTCCACCAGGCGTCCTCCCCTGTGAACCCCAATGCCCTGGACCGTACTGCTGCCTGGCTGTTGAATATGAATGTGCAGTATTTAGACCATGAGGGAGTTGACCCAGATACCAAGCACAGGGAAGACCTCAGAAACAAAGAGGAGCTCACCCAGACTGAAAAGGTAATGTCTAGCATCTTGTAAAACCTAGCATCTGCTACAACGCAACATCGCAATAATTTTCAGCACGGCTACTCTACTTCTTTAGAGGAGTAGCATAAAGTCAGAACATACTCATGGTTATTAACATGAGCTATCAATACGAGATTCTAAGGTTGTTATTAATGAAGTGAAAGTGTTGCGGAACCAAAAGCAAAAAACGGACAGAGGCACTGTATATCTCCCTACTAGCAGGTCTTGATTTGAATGCATGTGGCTAGGGTTATTTGCTGCTTAAAGGGTTATTTGCTGCTTAAGTGGTATGAAAATGATACTGTGTGCAGAGAAGCACCATGATATACTGTATACTGGTTGTGAAATTATAGTACACGAGTTGAATTAGCCTCTCTATTCTGACATTGTTGAAATGTAGGTAGACTGCCAGGTGTAGGTTGACGTTTATTGTCATGAATCTTGCCCTGGAGGCAGAACTTAGTGATTTCCACTAGATGTTGCCAACTGCAAAGTCATAATTGGCTATGTTGTAAAAATTCAAGAAAACTAAAATGTGCTTTTTGGTATTAAATTAAGGTTAGGTATTAGGCTAAGCAGTGTGGTTAGGGTTAGGCATTAGGCTAAGCAATGTGGTTAGGGTTAGGCATTCGGCTTAGCAGTGTGGTTAGGGTTAGGCATTAGGCTTAGCAGTGTGGTTAGGGTTAGGCATTCGGCTTTACAGTGTGGTTAAGGTTAGGCATTAGGCTAAGCAGTATGGTTAGGCATTTGGCTTAGCAGTGTGGTTAAGGTTAGGCATTAGGCTAAGCAGTGTGGTTAAGGTTAGGGTTAGATGTTGTGGCTGTGCCAGCTAGACCACTCTGCAGAGCTGCCTCCAGGGCAATATTCATGACAATAAATGCCAATCTGCTAGATGGGTATAGGCTGAACTGCACACACTTAAGCTCAAGAGAAGGAATATCTCAACAGGCAAGTGTGTGCCCTCCCCTCCCTCTGCCAATTTCCCCAGCTACTCCGATGAATTATACACCAGCAACATATTGCACTTGAACACACTTACAAGCTGAAGTTGCAAAACTACACAGACACATTTTCATCACACACATTGGATTTCAATTTGTAGATGTTTTTAAGAGGTGTTTTAGTGATTATTTCACAGTTTTCAGGTCTGCCAAAGTGAGAACCAAACACAAATCAAACTTCTGTTCATTATGTTCATTATTGTTGACAATTACTACCTGTAAATGCTCTTTTAGTTGAAGGGCTCTTTAATCTGTTTGTATTAAACATACACAATACAGTACTCAGTGCTGGAATGTAATATTTGAAGAATTTCTCATATTTCAATCCCTATGGTTTTAGACCGGGTTCTGTCTACTGTATGGTTTCTATGGAGTCTAGTTGGTACATTACACAACAGCAGTGTCTTTTTTTAATAGTTTGTTAAATGCTGTGGGATTTTTTCAGGAATATGTTTGGGATTCACTTGCTTGCAGAATTTCCCAGAGACAGCAGAAATGTACCCGAAAGCTTTGCAGGATCCCACATTTGAACCCAGACACATTTGAACCTAGCATGACTAGCAGCTTTGACTTGATTGTGTACCTGAGTTTTCATCCATACACTTGCATTAGCATACACTGTAAATTACAGTAGTTACTCCACAGAAGATGGTATGACTAATCTTCTGTCAGCAGTTGAGCCCAAGAAAAACAGAATCCATTTTTTTTATTTTTTTTTATTTAACTAGACAAGTCAGTTAAGAACAAATTCTTATTTACAATGACGGTCTACCAAAAGGCAAAAGGCCTCCTGCGGGGATGGGGGCTGGGATTAAAAATGACAAATTAAACAAAACACACATCAGGACACGAGAGACAACACTACATAAAGTGAGACCTAAGACAACACCATATCATGGAAGCAACACAACATGACAACAACATGGGTAGCAACACAACATGGCAGCAGAACAAAACATGGTACACACCATTATTGGTTACAGTCAACAGCACAAAGGGCAAGAAGGTAGAGACAACAATACATCACACAAAGCAGCCACAACTGTCAGTAAGAGTGTCCATGATTGTGTCTTTGAATGAAGAGATGGAGATAAAACTGTCCAGTTTGAGTGTTTGTTGTAACTCGTTCCAGTCGCTAGCTGCAGTGAACAGAAAGCATAACAAACAACCACAAACGGTCTCTTAGCCCACTGAATGGGGGCTGCTTTGAGAATGACAAGGGTGTGTGTGACACTGGTCTGTCTGCCACTCTGTCCTGTGTCCAGTACCAGCAGGAAATAGCCATCCTGCAGGACAGGCTGTGTCAGTCAGCCAAGAAGCTGGAGGAGTATGAGTGTCATCTGAAGGGCCAGGACGAGCAGACTCAGTCGATGCTGTTGGAGTACCAGGCGCGCCTGGAGGACACAGAGGAGCGTCTGAGCCGGCAGCAGGACGACAAGGAGCTCCAGATGAAGAGCATCATCACGAGGTGAGGTGTCCTTTACCTAAAAGTGGAGACTGGTGTGACTTTAAATCGGAGGACGGGCTCATTGTGGCTCGTTATAATGTCTGTGGCTGAATAAATGGAACGTTATTGAACAGCCATCAATACAAACATATCTTTGTTACTCTTTCAGGCTGATGTCAGTTGAGGAGGAATTGAAAAAAGATCATTCAGATATGCAGTCGATAGTGGACTCTAAACAGAAGATCATTGAAGCCCAGGTGAGTGTTTAGTGTCCACAAGAGATGTTTTGCCTGGCAATAGATGTTTTTTACACAACTGTCAATATAAAGTATTTACTCAAATATTTTATTCACAGATTTACTGTAACATGTCAGACTACGGACTTGAAGAGAACAGCGCCCTCTGGCTTTATAAATGTTAACAACCTCCTCAGATTGAAAATGATAGGTCTCACTCACTGCAAACAATCCAGCCACTGGAATTACTGTGACAAGTACAAAATGTACTGTATGTGGACAATCTACGTTTTTACTTCAGCAACATTCCTTTTCTGTTTACAATAGTGGCTGCTTGTTTTGTTTAAGTCATGTTGGTTTGCTTAGAAGCGGTAGTACAGTCGATCAGAGACATGTTATGAAGGATTCATTGGATTGTGTGATGACAACCCTCTTCTCTTCCTCCCTCTGTCTTTCTCTTCCTCCATCATTCTCTGTTCTTCCCTCTCTCTCCCTCCTCACACTGCAGGAGAAACGCATCTCCTCTCTAGACGCGGCCAACGCCCGCCTGATGAGCGCTCTGACCCAGCTGAAGGAGCGCTACAGCATGCAGACCCGTAACGGCATCTCCCCCACCAAGCTCCAGATCACGGAGAACGGAGAGTTTAGGAACAGCAGCAACTGCTAGGGAGGGGAGAGGGGGCTAAGCCCAACTCAATGACACTTGGGCTGGGGGAGGGAGGAGGAACTACCAACACCCAGCCACTCTCCAGAGAAATAGATTTATACTGTCCAAATCCATTATTTTCAATGGATGTGGTCAGGATCACAGAAAGAAGGGCTAGACTGACTGAAACTGTTGCTTAAAAATATAAAGGACTTGATCAGATTCAATCAAATTTATTTATAAAGCCCTCCTTACATCAGCTGATGTAACAAAGTGCTGTACAGAACCCCAGCCTAAACCCCAAACAGCAAGCAATGCAAGTTTAGAAGCACGGTGGCTAGGAAGAAACCTAGAGAGGAACTAAGCTAGGAGGGGTGGCCAGTCCTCTTCTGGCTGTGCCGGGTGGAGATTATAACAGAACATGGCCAAGATGTTCAAACGTTCATAGATGACCAGCAGGGTCAGATAAAAAATAATCACAGTGGTTGTAGAGGGTGCAACAGGTTAGCACCTCTGGAGTAAATGTTGGCTTTTCATAGCCGATCATTCAGAGTATCTCTACCGCACCTGCTGTCTCTAGAGAGTTGAAAACAGCAGGTCTGGGACAAGGTAGCACGTCCGGTGAACAGGTCAGGGTTCCATAGCCGCGGCAGAACAGTTGAAACTGGAGCAGCAGCACGACCAGGTAGTCCTGAGGCATGGTCCTAGGGCTCAGGTCCTCCGAGAGAGAGAGAATTAGAGGGAGCATATGAACATACTTAAATTCACACAGAACACCAGATAAGACAGGAGAAATACTCCAGATATAACAGACTGACCCTGGCCCTGGCCCTCCGACACAAACTATTGCAGCATAAATACTGGAGGCTGAGACAGGAGGGGTCGGGAGACACTTTGGCCCTGTCCGACGATACCCCCGGACACGGCCAAACAGGCAGGATATAACCCCACCCACTTTGCCAAAGCACAGGCCCCACACCAGTAGAGGGATATCTTCAACCACCAATTTACTATCCTGAGACAACGCAGAGTATAGCCCACAAAGATCGGCACGAACCCGGGGGGGGCGCCAACCCGGACAGGAAGACCCCGTCAGTGACTCAACCCACTCAAGTGACGCACCTGTCCTAGGGACGGCATGGAAGAGCACCAGTAAGTCAGTGACTCAGCACCCGTAATAGGGTTTGAGGCGAGGTAGAGAACCCAGTGGGAGAGTGGAGAGGGGAACCGGCCAGGCAGAGACCGCAAGGGCCCATGCCTTTCTGTTCACCTTCACACTCCTGGGCCAGACGACACTCAATCATAGGACCTATTGAAGAGATGAGTCTTTATTAAAGACTTAAAGGTTGAGACCGAGTCTGCATCTCTCACATGGATAGGCAGAACATTCCAGATCGACTTTAGAGAAAGCTATAACGTCTACACCTGGCTGCAAGACATCCTAAACTCGCTATCCTAGTACATAAAACAACAATTTATCGATTTAAGGTTGTGCTGTTATCTTAGAGCCTGTTTTGAAGTGATTTGAACAATTATAAGCTTTAATGTTTCTGGTTTCTCATCTACGCTTATAATTTCCAGTCACTGTGTTTATATAGCACCTGGTGCTTAGAGAGGACGCTCGTTTATGGACCCTGTGTTTTCAGAGTTTAGTAAACAGAGTAAGTACTTCATACTCACAGCCAAGCTGTTTCTTCCAGCAATAGTATAGTACAACACAAGTGTATAGTACATTGTAGCATCAATATTTGATTTTACTCAATGGCTGTTTTTTTATCCCAGTGTTTTTTTTTTTTTTACTTCAAAAGCATACAGTATATGTTGCCAAGTGAACAACTCTATCAGTGAAAGCCTCCTCTCATGTTGACAAGCTTTTGAAAACCGTTCTGGTTCGACTTTTCCCGAAAGCACGTCCCAATAGAAAGTGTTTCTATATTCTTCCTGTATATTTTACGTATACTCTGCTGTTCTTACCTCATCAGGACTACAGTAGCACAACAAACATGCTGTGTTTTAAATTGCTAATGGTAAAGAAAGAGCTCAGCTATATCATTTTTTGCATACTTTGTATATGCTTAAATATTAGTATATTTAGAGGTTTACATACCTCGTAGATGTATATAAAATGTTCACAGTATTTATATTGATTGTCTGGAAGGGGAATAGTATTTTGTACTGTATGTGTTCATTGTGTTAAACTCGGCTGTGCTAATATTGCAAGACAATAGTAAGAGTTTGATTGTAATTGTATGTCTACTTCAGTAGACAGTTCACACATCGTTTCCCCCATTATCCCCTTTTCATATGTGGGTTCTTTGTTAAAAATGAACAATTTATTGATGCTATTATATAATATTGATAAACATAGTTTACTGTTTTGTCCTCTGCGTATCTAAATTGTTATGTGTAGGCCAAACCTTCACTGTTTGCAATTTGACAGTGCTGAATAGAAAGGACTGAACTCAAATACCTGGCCACTCCTCTGCCCACTCCTCTGCCCACTCCCCTGGCCACTCCCCTGGCCACTCCTCTGCCCACTCCTCTGGCCACTCCTCTGCCCACTCCTCTGGCCACTCCTCTGGCCACTCCTCTGGCCACTCCCCTGGCCACTCCCTGGCCACTCCTCTGGCCACTCCCCTGGCCACTCCCCTGGCCACTCCCTGGCCACTCCCCTGGCCACTCCTCTGGCCACCCCCTGGCCACTCCTCTGCCCACTCCTCTGGCCACTCCCTGGCCACTACCCTGGCCACTACCCTGGCCACTCCTCTGGCCACTCCCCTGGCCACTCCTCTACCCTTGCGCTTCTGGAAGAGTCATTTCACTAACGGCTTTACACAAACACTCCTTCATTTAGAATACCTTCTATCCAAAGTGAGTGATGAACGTCTCTTCCGGGCAGTACATCCACATGGGGTTTTAGGCTGTAACTGAGGTATAAACCAGATTCATTGTCAGTTCAAGTTCCCTCTAGTGTTGATTGAAGCTATGAACATGGAGTGGACTTCAGGCCTTTTTTGTAGTCTTATTTAAGATGCAGGTAGCTAACTTTAGCAACCTTCAAAGGTGGTCTCAACAAGTGGCTTTGCATGACTTCTCAATTCTGACTTCTGCTAATTCTCATCTGAAAACACCAGTGGTCTGCTTTCAGGAAATTAGTCACCTGAATTACTGTGTTGACCTGTGTTTTGGTCTGTGGAAATGTTAAGCTTAAACATAATTCGATTTTTTTTATCAACTAGACTATTGTTAAAGTACGTTATGTTTTATAAAAAAAATGTAAAGTTATGTGTAAAATGGTATTTATGTTATGCTATAAATTATGTTTGTTTCAATCAGTTCAACATTATTTATTGAATATCTTTGTTTTTTGTTTTAATAAAATGCTGAATAGTATTTGTCAGAGTATGATGGATTGTGTTGAAGCTGCAGTTATAGAACATCTGCATTCTGATAGAAATGTGCTGCAGGTATAGAACATCTACATTCTGATAGCAATGTGCTGCAGGTATAGAACATCTGCATTCTGATAGCAATGTGCTGCAGGTATAGAACATCTGCATTCTGATAGCAATGTGCTGCAGGTATAGAACATCTGCGTTCTGATAGCAATGTGCTGCAGGTATAGAACATCTACATTCTGATAGAAATGTGCTGCAGGTATAGAACATCTACATTCTGATAGAAATGTGCTGCAGGTATAGAACATCTACATTCTGATAGCAATGTGCTGCAGGTATAGAACATCTGCATTCTGATAGCAATGTGCTGCAGGTATAGAACATCTGCATTCTGATAGCAATGTGCTGCAGGTATAGAACATCTGCGTTCTGATAGCAATGTGCTGCAGGTATAGAACATCTGCGTTCTGATAGCAATGTGCTGCAGGTATAGAACATCTGCGTTCTGAAAGCAATGTGCTGCAGGTATAGAACATCTGCATTCTGATAGCAATGTGCTGCAGGTATAGAACATCTGCGTTCTGATAGCAATGTGCTGCAGGTATAGAACATCTGCATTCTGATAGCAATGTGCTGCAGGTATAGAACATCTGCATTCTGATAGCAATGTGCTGCAGGTATAGAACATCTGCATTCTGATAGCAATGTGCTGCTGGTATAGAACATCTGCATTCTGATAGCAATGTGCATCTATTTCCCTCAACTGTTCTTGTTGCACCCAACCTGCACACAGAAAATCTCTTTGGAGGATTTAAATTGATTTTCTCTTTCAAAGCGAAAGGTGCGTCCTCCTGCTTTGGTTTTATTTTATTGAAAGGAAATAATATATACTGCACTACAATAGAAACCACAGATCAGTTCACAGTATAGTGCATCTTCGTTGTCTCCCAGTTCTTTTAGGGACATTTTGCCAACGATTTGCAAGAGAGTGACCAAAACTATTCTCTTTCCTTTTTCCTTGCCCTATATAATACTGAACAATATTTTTGCCATGTTGTTACTGCAAACTCCTTACTGCAAACATTTCTATGAATGTTAAAATAATAATTTTGTGTGTAAATGGTAACAAGAATAGGCCTATCATCGTAAAAGTAAAAACATGTATGTAATTTATGTAGAAATGCAACTACAATTAAAGATTTATTTCGCTAATTTAATCATGTAGTGTTTCTCATGTGGTATTTATTTTTACAAACTACCTGAAATGCTGTCATTGATCAGTGACATTTGTAAATATTGCCACCTAGCGGTATAAAGCAAGTACAGTAATTAAACCATTAGTATGCACAAAACAAGCAGCAGGCAAACTTGGTTGAATGGACATCAACAAGAAACCAGAAACTAATGACATCACTTGTCCGCTGGGATGAATCTAGAATTAATACACATCCCCCTCTCCAAGGATGTCTCAAGGAGAGCTGGGATATGTTAAAAAATATATATATTTATGTAATTTTACATTTGATTAGCAGATGCTCCTATTACATACATTTTCATACTTTTTTGCACCAATTTACACATTCGTATTAATACACAATAACCGAGCCGACAAGGTGATGGTCTATCTGAACCCTTGAGCAAGGCACTTAACCCTAATTGCTAATCGCCGTCAATAATGGCTGATTCCTGGTTGCGACCGCACTCTCCGAGGGTGTCTCAGTGGGATATATAAAAAAACTCAATTCCAATTCACATATGTATAATGCACACTTGTACATGGGTGAAATAGGACCAATATAAGCACCAATTGACCAAAAACACAAAGACAAATGCTCATCTTAGTGATCTGTCGTTATCCATACAGAGTAGACCCGGGATTCTTATCTAGACTGTTAATGCTCTGATCACTATCTGGTAGGTGGGCTGTTGACCAGACGACATCCCAGAGGTGGGAGGGTAATTCAGTCCAGAATATTTCTGATAGCCCTCATATGCAACCTCAGACAGTTCCACTGGCCTCTTCCTTCTTCTCCACAGCAGCAGACACATTGCACATATCATCCAGTGGGGTACATCACACACCCCATGGTACCTCAGCATACACTCTGACAGAGAGCCACACATTTGATCGTTCTGCTACTTCTACCTCCGAAGGTCTCTGATCTCAATGAGTTTGAACATTCAGGACAAGGCGTTCAATGATAAATCCCTTACATGTCTTCTTGCGGATAATACGAGGTCAGTATTATAATTTTCAGGGAGAGTTTGGGGTCTCTGCCTACCGAGTATGTTGCTAAGCAGATGTGCTTCCCTTTCCCCAATATGTATTTTGTTCAGATGTTCAGTTTCCCTAAGGAGAAATGATACATGAGACATATAGGTTGTGAAGTCAAATCCATTCTATCTGTATATTAGAGCTAATTCATCTGTTGTAAAAGTGTTCAGACAGGAAAATATGAAAACAGTAACAGTATCTCACCGTGTGCATGTCCAGGACTTTTGTTAAACAACAATCCTTGCTGTATTCTGAAGAATGTCATATTTCATTCAGTTCCCTTAGCTAAATATGCCTGTATGCTGCCACCCACCTCAATTACCATAATAATGTGTCACTGCAGGTCAGTCATTCTCTAAACGGAAAACATCAACATAAAGCGTACCTTCAGGTTGCGTTTTGCTGGAGAAATGGCAGTAGTTCCAAAAGCTACACATCCATCATATTAAATGATAGGCCTACTACTTGTGCTGCGATGTCTTGTGCTCCTAAGCATGTTTTGCATATTTATCTGTTTTGATTTTAAGTTAATCCTCGTGATTTTCTGGAGCATTCCAGTTCTGTCCCTTCTAAAAGACACTACAGTCCCAAGGGGTCTGAGAAGCCAGTCTGAGCCAGGTACACAGAACATAACCCGGCATGACAAATAGCAGCTCAAGGGCAATTCCATGATAATGGAATTACTCTCAGATACTCCAATTTTTCACTTTAAAATGCATTCCAAACAAAAAACATTGATTTCAAAGTTTAACAAACCATAGAACTAACTCTATGTGCACGGACTACTTTCAACAGTTTTTCCCAAAAACAAATTTACAGGAAGAACTGTGCGGATTCAAAGTTTGGTAACAGAATAAAAGTGAGGGAGATTTTACTGTAATTATGTTACCTACCTTTCCATCTCCACAGGTTTTCCAGTAAGTGTTTTTAAATTTTTTATTGTTAAGTGGTATTGTATGGTTTGTTAAACTTTGAAATCAATGGTTTCTGTTTGGCATACATTTTAGTCTCACTGTAATTTCGTTACCGTAGAATTGCCCTCAAGTAAATACAGTGGAAGGTGGAGGGGATTTACTGTACATGTTTAGGAACTTACATACAGGGACTTACATGAACCCATTGTAAACTTTTTATAGAATCTTACAGAAGCCATGGGCAATGTGGACTGCAGACATGTGGTGAAGTCTCTGTGCATAGTATTTTCTGTGGTTCAATGTGTGTAGGAAGGAGAGTGAAGAACACCTGATATTAATTTAAACATCCAGAATGGTGCAGATGTTACAAGTAGGGCTGATATGATTCCCTATTAAACATATTGGTTCTTCACCTGTATCTGTATGTTCTGTGGCTCTGCCACAACAAAATGCACAGAAATATGGATGTTGTCTTTTTATCAAGGGGTTGACATGTTTTCATCACTAGAATGGTACAGTAATAAGACCAAGACTAGTAGAACAAAACAGTATTCACCTGTCCTCGATGAAAAATGAGCAGTACTTTAGAAAGTGTAAGGCCTGCCTTGAGCATTTCTGCTTGGTCCTTTTCCAGTATCAGGGCCAGCCCCCACTCTTTTCAAAGATGGAACAGCTTATTTAATGTGAAGATGTGTGTCCCCTTTGGATAGTCAAAAATAATAAGCAAGAATCATTCAGAACTAGTCTAATGCTCCTAAATATTTATTAGCATCACATCCTACTGGACAATAATTGTATTGTTTCCCTTTTTGTTAAATTCAATGCAAGATAAGCACTACATTGATAAAGCAGATGGGTTTGGTGCAGTCACATGTAAACCCTACTGAGGATGGTCATCACACGACATAGAGCTGAATGACCAAGGTTGTGTTCAGCAGCCAAAAATGAAAGTAAACTTAAAAATAGAGTGAAACGGGTCAGTACTGTCCAATGAAAATGTTTGTTTTCAATTCTAACATTTTTGCTACAGTGTGCCCTAATGAACCAGACCCACCACACTACACAGAGCTGACCAGACTCATTTGCCTCCAGCAGTGATAGCCAGCAGGCTGTTTGTCCTCTTCATAATGTTGGGTACAAAGAGCAGTCCTGAGGCTCTCTCAATGCTCTCGATGGGCACCAGGAAGCGCTCCAGAGGAATCTTGTTATCCACAGGTGTGTTGGGCATCACATACGAGCGCAGCTCCACCTCTCCCCTCTGCTTCTCCAGGATCACCACCTTGAAGAAATGGGTGGGGACCGCCACATGGTTCCTCCCCATCACCTGGTACTTCACATACATTTTCCCATCTGGTTCCTGTCTATTAGCAGAGAGAAGGAACAGTTATGACTTCTGTATCATTCTCACCTTGGACCCCATTCACACAGATCATGATGCTTGCATAATGCCTGTTTGCAAAAGCAGATCACTGTGTGAATGGCGTTTTAGATGGCAACACTGAAAAATACCATTATGTTTGTTATGGAAGTCTGTTTCAAATGGCACTCACCTGGGCAGATAAAGTGGTCCAGTGCACACAAACACATTCATGTAGTGCTTGGTAAGTGAACGGCAGTACTGCTCCAAGTTGTTCCATGCATTTTGATTTAAATTTGGGTTCTAGGGGAAGACGAGGTGAATAAAAGAAACTTGAGTTTCTTGAACAGCCATTCATTGATTCATGCACTTTGCTCTGGAAGTGTAGCTACATGGGATTCAGAAGCCTTTTTGACTCATCATTAGTGTTTTAAACTGCACACTTATATTGCCACCTTTACCACTCGCACACTGTGTAACACTTATTCATCTTCACATTGCCTAATATGCCATGTTTCCCCACAATACATGACTTGCCTGTGGTGAGACATTACTGAGATAGAACGTGTCATCCATTGCCTTTTGATTCCATTTGTGATTGGCAGCTGCTGCCAAATGCCCCCTGTCAAATCCACTGCCTCTGTAGTCCGCATTGGTAGCCCTGTGGTATACGTGCACCGTATCATCCTCTTTAAAGTCGCAAAATTTCCTATCTGAAGGTCCTGTCAAGCCATCAGGACTGAGTTGCTCTATAACCCATGCAGCAGTCCTGTTTCTGGGATCATAAGATGTCACGTAGGACTCCCTCGTCTTGATATTGGCGAGAGATGGGAAGCCGTACTTCATTGCAGCTGTTGATCTGGACCCTACCATTTGACCGCCTAATTGGTACGTGGTAAGGTCGGTTCCTGCGTCCACACTTGGAATAGGAATAACGGGTACTCGATTGAGTAATCCATGGCTCGGATTTATGCATCTATTCGTCGAATCTCCATTCAGAGACGCACCAATAGCCGCTCCCACAGTCAAGGACACGCCGGAGATAAACCACTTAGAACAGATAACACGATACATTTTATGCACCGGAATAATTACCACAAACTATTACCAAGTCTTTACCGCTTTTACAACAATCAACTACATAAAAAGTTAATTTCATATCACACATTTCCACATGCTTGTTTCTTTTTCAATACTCGCTGTTATGGAATGGGCGCATGCATATGACGATTTCAGTAGCTTCGTCTTAAAGGTACATTACACAATTTAGTAGGCTCTAGTACAGCGTAAACTACGGTGCCTTCAGAAAGTATTTATGCCCCTTGATTTATTCCACATTTTGTTGTTACAGCCTGAACTCAAAATGGATTAAAAATATTTGTTTTCCTCACCTATCTACACACAATACCCCTTAATGACAAAGTGAAAATGTTTATATATTTTAGCAAATTTATTGAAAATTAAACATCACATTTGCATAAGTATTCAGACCCCTGAGTCAATACTACACCTTTGGCGGTGATTACAGCTTTGAGTCATCTTGGGTATGTTTGTATCAGCTTAGCACTGGATTTGGGGATCTTCTCCCATTCTTCCTTGCAGATGTTCTCAAGCTCTGTTAAATTAGATGGGGAGTGGCGGTAAACAGCAATCTTCAAGTTTTTCCACAGATTTTCTACATCATGTCCAAACAATTGAATTGGCCACAAGTGGACTCCAATCAAGTTGTAGTGACGTCTCAAGGTTAATCAAAGGGAATTCGATACACTTGAACTCAATTTGGAGTGTCATAGAAATGGGGTGTGAATACGTATGTAAATTAGATATTTCTGTATTTATTTTCAATACATCTGGAAACATTTCTAAAAACATGTTTTCACTTTGTCATTATGGGGTATTATGTGTATACATGGGTGAGAAAACAATTACATGTTATCAATTTTGAATTCAGGCTATAACACAACAAAATGTGGAATAAGTCAAGGGGTATGAATACTTTCGGAAAGCACTGTACAATTGTATGGCTCTGACTATACCAACAACATGTGAACGCATTCAGTTTGACAGAATACATTGGTGGTGGTAGATCATCTTTAATTAATCAATTCAGTCATTATAACATTTCTGCCTGTTGTCTTTTGTGATCTTAATAGAACAAAATATTAATGAAAAAAGCGAACTTACAAAACAAAGATCCTAATAACATTGAGTATAAGAGCAAAGCAGATCAACCTCTGTTTAAAATCATTTGTATTTCACGTTTTTGTTTTTCATCCGAAACTGAGGTTAATGACCCTCTACATTTTTACATTGTCGTATTTCTACGTTATTCTTAATGACAGAGGCCAGCCTTATGACCTTGATCTCAGGTGCATCATGACCCCTTCTGTAGTCCCATATATGTACTCAGGGGAGAGCAGCCGGGTGGGTTTGTTGTAGATAAGGTAGCAGTTGAGATGTTTCGCCTCTTGCCACGCTGCCTCTATAACATTAACCCTGTCTCTGTCCAGATGCTCCTGGCATGTCCTAGTCAGCTTGTGGACCTCCTCCACAGTCCCTCCAAACACTGCTCCGGCATAGTAGAAGTCCCCCTCATTCAGGGGCACAAAGGATAATGAGGCAGGTCTGCATTCGTAGGGGAACTTGTCCCGGCTCTCATAGTAGTAAGATAGGTGAACTGCAGCTACAAGCTGGCTGAGTGCCTCAGCTCCCCAGCACTGGTGAAACTTCATGTCCACATCCAGACAAAACAGGAAGTGGGCCTCTTTTCGAATCCTTTCTTGAATATAATTGGAATTATTTTGGGTAACAGACATATACAAAAAATGTACAATGTGGACCCAGAGGATATCACTTGAAAGTATTCATGAAAACACTTGTTTCCAAATTGGTAAAAACAATAATACATATAATGATTAAAAGGCAAGACAAAATGACAACCAACCATAAATACATTCATTTATATTGACATCCTAAAAAGTGACACTATTCACTGCACTTCCCCCTAACCTTAAAAATCAAACATATCCATTTCACATTAAAACAATCTATTAATTGAACATCATACCAATCCTTCAAAATAAATACACCTGACCAGCAGTACGGGGGCACAAGAGGCAGTGGAGTGGTTTCTCTTACTTAGACAATCTTGTCCAAATGAAAACCTTTGCCTGCTTTTTAAAGCTATTTTTACTTTTTCTTTACTTGGATCTCCAAGGGGAGGCTATTCCATAGACAAATGCCTGTATAGAAAAACATGCTCCTCGCTGTTACGGTTTTCTAGTGGTGATGAAGGAGAGTCGGACCAAACTGCAGCGTGTCGATTGAGATTCATATTTAATCAAATAAAGAAACACGAACACTACACAAAACAATAAACGTAATCAAAACCGAAACAGCCTATCTAGTGCAAACTAACCGAGAGTACACATAGGACACTAAGGACAATCACCCACGACAAACTCAAAGAATATGGCTGCCTAAATATGGTTCCCAATCAGAGACAACGATAAGCACCTGCCTCTGATTGAGAACCATTCCAGACAGCCATAGACCTTGCTAGATAACCCACTAAGCTACAATCCCAATACCACCACCAAAACCCCAAGACAAACACACCACAATTACAAAAACCCCATGCCACACCCTGGCCTGACCAAATACATAAAGATAAACACAAAATACTTTGACCAGGGCGTGACACTCGCAGTACTGTTTACTCTTGGGAGTTTACAAGACATAACACCAGGTCTGGTATTGAATCTGTGTTGGTTATATACCGTATCAATGTGGTTTTTCATATAACCTGAGGCAAGATTTTAAAAAATTTGTATAAATATGTAAAAAATATCTAAAAAATATTAAGTTTAAGTTGGTCCACACTGGACTCCAAAAGCAACAAGGCCACCTCCCAGAACTTCTGTACCCCTATGTGGGTCCTAGGGGGGGACATTCAGCATATACCTGACAACATTATTTTGCATGACATGCATTCTCCTTTTCAGCTTATTTATAGCCCACTATACCAAGCAGAGCAGGCATAAACAAAATGACACTGAATCAAGGTTGAGATAAGCAGTTTCCTAACTTTAATGTTAAAATATCTAGTGTTACAATATTTAAATTTGCTTGCCATTTTAGGAAGAATTTTAGCAGAAATCAGGTCTCCGGAAAGGGATTGATCTAAGGACACACCATGATAAGTTACACTTGTTTTAGATTCTATCTCTTTGCCTGCACAGTTTACCTTTATCTTGTCAGCCCTCAGCAATCTACATTTTGTTCCAAACAAAATCTATTAAGTTTTTCCCAAATGTGCGACAATTTGTTGCCAGTCAACCAATTCCTTACTCAGGGTCTCCTCTATGTAAAATGTATCCTTCCCTGATACTAAACTCAGCAAAAAAAGAAATGTCCCTTTTTCAGGACCCTGTCTTTCAAAGATAATTCCTAAAAATCCAAATAACTTCAAAGATCTTCATTGTAAAGGGTTTAAACACTGTTTCCCATGATTGTTCAATGAACCATAAACAATTAATGAACATGCACCTGTGGAACGGGCATTAAGACACCAACAGCTTAGAGACGGTAGGCAATTAAGGTCACAGTTATGAAAACGTAGGACACTAAAGAGGCCTTTCTACTGACTCTGAAAAACACACAAAAAAAGATGCCCAGGATCCCTGCTCATCTGCGTGAACGTTCCATGGGAATGCTGCAAGGAGGCATGAGGACTGCAGATGTGGCCAGGGCAATACATTACAAGGTCCATACTGTGAGACGCCTAAGACACCACTACAGAGAGACAGGACGGACAGCTGATCATCCTCACAGTGGCAGACCATGTGTAACAACACTTGCACAGGATCGGTACATCCGAACATCACACCTGCGGGACAGGTAAAGGATGGCAACAACAACTGCCCGAGTTACACCAGGAACGCACAATCCCTCCATCGGTGCTCAGACTGTCCGCAATAGGCTGAGAGAGGCTGGACTGAGGGCTTGTAGGCCTGTTGTAAGGCAAGTCCTCACCAGACATCACCTGCAACTGACTGGCTGTTACTTTTGATTTTGACCCCACCTTTGTTCAGTGACACATTCCATTTCTGTTAGTCACATGTCTGTGGAACTTGTTCAGTTTATGTCTCAGTTGTTTAATCTTATGCTCATGCAAATATTTACACATGTTCAGTTTGCTGAAAATTAATACAGTTGACAGTGAGAGGACATTGCTTTTTTTGCTGAGTTTAAGTATGGTTGAATCATCAGCATAAAGCAGGAGTTTGCTCTTTACTGTATCTGGCATATCATTAACGTATATAAGAACTACAATTTCTTATATAAAGAAAACAAAATGGAATCTATGAGGTACTCCACAGGGTTTTTCTTTGGCCTCTGACAGAACATCACCAACATTACATACTTGCAATAAACACAAGGGAGACAGGGAGCTGGTTTCAAGCGCAGAGTGCAACAGGTGTTTAGTGAAAGGGACCATAGGAGGAGGCAGGTAGCTGGGTCCAGGGGCAGGCAGAAGGTCATAAACGGTAGGTCCAAAAATGGCAACAGTACAGGCAGGGAATAGGCAAAAGGCATCGTGAGTGAGGCAGACTATCATACACGGGAGGAGAGAAGGACGGGAAAAACACAGCGCTCCGAAAAAGTGTGTCTCAAAACAAACAATACCTCACAGTGATGGGGTGTAAGGAACTTAACTAAATAGTGTGGGATAATGACATGCAGGTGTGTGAACAGGTGATTAGAATTCCGATGATTGGGATCTGCAGAGTGAGCTAGAGAGTGAGCTGGAAAGTGGGCTGCGTTCCGGGGATCTAAGTGTTTGGGAGTGTGAGTTGGACGCAGATGTTACAATACTTGTGTTTTGTTGATCAGATAAGACCTAAACCAATTCCCTGCTACATCATTTAGACCCATGCATTTCAGTTTCATCAGGAGAATATCATATTCCACAGTGTCAAAAGCTTTCTGCAAGTCTAACATGACCATACCTGTGTAGTTCCCCTTCTCACCTTTCTGCTTAATGTGGTCAAAAAGGTGGATAAGGCAAGAATCAGTAGAATGAGCTGTTCCAAAGCCAGATTGTAGTTCATAAAGAAGTTTGTGCTCGAGAAGGTATCCTTCAAGTTGATTAAAAACTAAATTCTCAACAACTTTGGATAAGGTGACACAGGCCTGTAGTTTTCTACATTTGTTTTACTGCTCTTCTTGTGGAGCGGAACCAACCGAGCTGTTTTGAGATCATTGGGAAATGTACCACTATGGTTTTCTTGATGAATTCCATCCTCCTGCCAGTGTGTAACCCTGATCCTGGTACCCAGGTTAAGGGACATCCCAGAGGCCATGGGTATGGCTGGAACCTCCTGGGTTCGGTCACTGAATATATAATAGTGGACTCTGAACCCAAACAAATAGTTTGGCTCTGCCGTCACCAAAAATGTCCCAAGGAAGCGAATGTACCTGCCAATCACATCAAATAAAATGTCAATTAAGTTCAAATAATAACAGGTATTATAATTCAGAAAAACATTGAAAACAACCCAAATTTGGTTTAATTCATTAATATGTATTTACTTTCCAACAGCAAAAATCATAGTTGCTATAGTTACGTTTTTGATACATGTTGTCAATGATGTCTAAATTGAAGGTGCACTCCCGGATGATGGGTGCCAACCACGACGCCGCTGTCAGAACGTCTGCTCTTCAGTTCTGCAGTGTCTGAGGAAGTCAGATCATTATCATAGTATTTTCTATCTTCTACATTTGGCATATTGCTTTTCTTTTTCTATTAGATTTCAGCAATTTATAATTTTACGTTTGCAAACACAGTGAATTAACTGTTACCTTGGATTCATACATTTGTGCTGTGTGTAGACACGTCTAAAAACAACAACAATTTATTTAATTCCAAGAATGGAAATGAGGTTTTACCTTACTGAAATGACATTGAATGACTCACCTGTCAGGAGAGGTGACCTCTACTTTTATTTGTCTCCAGGTTTCTTGGACATCCATTTTCTTTCCTTGCCCAATGATCGATTGATCCCTGACTCTGAAATGTCAATAATAGGCATAGTGCTTGAATATTAAACATATAATTTAGTGGAAGAGAAAGTTAAGAAGGGAACTGGACACCCAGAGTTAATAGCATGTGCTTGACGTTGACTGAAATACTGTAGGTGCCGGTACTCATTTTGGGTACTGCTACTGTTTATATTTAGGTACAGGAGCTCCACAATACTTTCGAGCTAATATTCTATAAGAGGTCACAAACACAAAATATAAATGATCACAAACACAAAATAGAAGATTTTGCATACCTTATTTTCTGACTGCGGTGCTCTTCTTCCATTGAGAATTTGTAGTGTCTCAATCTTATTTTGTTCTTTACAACTGTCATCCAACAAATCATTGGCTGCTAAAATCCAGTGCTGGGATCTTGTTAATTTTGGATGTGGGCTCTCACATTTCATATGTACAGTTTCAAAACAGAATTTTATGACACATATCCAGATATGATATCCCTTGCATACCAGGTTTCTGATGCTCAGGATAAGGATACATAGAAAATCATAATACTGTAGTATCAATGTCATGGTTTCATATCATAATACTGTAGTATCAATGTCATGGTTTCATATCATAATACTGTAGTATCAATGTCATGGCTTCATATCATAATACTGTAGTATCAATGTCATGGTTTCATATTGTGTGACCTAAATCAATCACCTAATTGTAGCTCTAGCATTGTACATGTTTTGTTAGAGACATACGTGATAATGCTCGTTTGTGATCTCAACGTGTAATGTAATAACAAGTCAAAATATCTAAAGCTAGGTTCCAGAAATGTGTTCCTCCAGAAGTATTATATTCACCTATTAGAGAGAGCGCAAGTGTGTGTGTGTGTGTTGGATAAAACCTTGGACTGAATTCTTCAACTTTCAGACCTTCAGGCTTTATTCCTGCAATGGCATCAGGAACATCATCTAACAGTCACATTCTCAGGAATTTTTACAATAATAAAAAGCTCATCACGGGTCATTTTCTTCAGAATGATAACGTTTACTTGGAACAAAAATAACAATTTCTACAAAAAAATATTCATACATAGATTTGTTTGATTTGGATAGGTTATACTCTCTCTCTTTGCTTCATGATTTCCATGCGACAATTGATTCTCCACCACAAGCTACTGAAACATCAACTCTGGTAAAAAAAAAAAAAGTTTACTTTTTCTCCACTTTTCAGTTCAACGATTGTTCCAGGAAACAAATAAACTATGCAGCAAAGTAAGGAAACGTGAATTTGAGAGTAAGATAAACTTGGCATTAGTAGGCCTCAGCAGTGATTACAGCCATCTCTGTTCAGAAAGCAAGTTGGGTAAGTGCAGTATTTCAGTGAGAACAAACTTAGATGTACGACAATACAATTCGCTCTAAACTTTTCTAAGATGGTGATTTTGTTTTTTGGTATAAGTTCTTTCAGCACTGGCATTCATAGAGAGAGAGGAACTCTCTCTGTCTCATCGTGGCGAAGGTGACAGGGGGGCTGGAGCCCTCAAACACTCTCCCAGAATGCAACAGCACAGTTAGACTGAGCTAAGCACTGCGAATGGCGGATCCCAAAAATGTAGCCAGGTGTACTCCAGCTGTCCCGGGTGTAGCTCAGCAAGCAGTGACTTGTCTAAGCAGGGCGTTGGCTAGAAGGCAACTCAGCATGGCAACCAGGCTGAGGTAGGAGGCAGAGGCACCGCTGCAGCCCCTCTCTCCCTCACAGAGCAGCTGCTCACACAGCAGGCCCTTGTACTCTGGCAGACACAGACACTTCTGGTTCTGGAAGCAGGTGCCTCCATTCTGGCACAGCAGCATGTCGTCGTCACAGACGTTGGCTACGAGGGGAGACAGGGAGGAGATGGAGAATAAGGAGGGAGGAAACTAAGTGGCCCGCTGAATGCCTCAAACCTAAAACAATACAGGATACTCTGGTTCTGGCAACAATTACTGTACATTAACAAGACACCTGTTCTGACCTTACCTGTACAGTTCAAATTTTCTCTTGAATTAGTGATAATACAGTCAAGTTTTGTAGATTGTTAAACAACCTTGCAAAGGACTCATGGCTCATGGCGCTCATATGGTGCTCACACATACACACACACACACTCCTTACGGGAGCAGCCTTGTCTCCAGCTGTATCCAGGCAGGCAGTCCTCGCACTTTGTCCCAGTGGAGCCATCCCTACACTGGCAGTACCCTGTCTCGTTGCAGCGGGCGTGTAAGGACCCCAGCTGGTTACAGTTACACTCTGCACAAAGGGATTAACAAGACATTGCTGTTTTAGTGAGGGTAGAAATACAGCACAGCACATCTAAATAAGCCAAGTGCTCATCAATCTAGTTGAAACAGCAGTGTCACTAGCCCTGGTCACATAGACCTACATCAGCATAAACATGTCAGTGGTATTATACTGCCCATTCTATGCACGCTTAATCATTTTACATGAAGGAACATTGTGTTTTAAAAAAAAACGCTTTTTTACTCCCTGACACATCTCTCAGCCTGAGGAAACTTTGACAGCCTGAGGCGTTGCTTTACCATTTCTCTGTAATATTACAGTATATTACTTTAGTACATGTATTATTACTTTAGTACATATTACTTTAGTACAAGGTAGGACAGGGGCGTCTTCATTCGCAACCAAACAGAAGGAAATGGACTGAAACGGGGGAATTTGTCAAGTAAGAAAAGTGCCTGATTTTGATTCCATTGCAAAATGTAGAATGTCCAATAGATCACAACAGTACTAACAGTATTGCTGTTGTGTATGATAGATCCTCCAGTAGGTGTCAGTGTGCCATTGTGTCATTCTTGCTCGGCACTGTGCATTACTTTGTGTAGTGATACTGTATTGATGTCGTAAAATGTTAATCAAGGGTTTATAAAGGGGCTGAAAAGTGTATACTTTCATAGACTATTTATTATGAGTATATATAAATCAGTAATAAATCATTCAACCTCATTGGTTGAATTTGTGTAATTGTAATTTTCTTGGTTTACAAATCATTTGTTTATAAATACACCTGAATGTTGCATGCTGTTTAAAATTGTCGACAGTTACATTTAATTTAGACACTGGCTGTATTCTTTATTTACAGTCATTTTTTCATCTCACCTATGATAAATGGGGAGTCGAATAGGATGCATGGCAATGGGCTCCACCAACACAATTCTAATATAGATGTGAAAAGAGCATTTAAAGTATACTTAACAACGTAACAGTTAACAACTTTAGACAGGGTACCTTCATGTATTGTTACATATGCTGCTTTACAAACATTGTATGCTGATTAATTTAGAGCCAGCAGGTGTATTTGTAATTCCTTAGCATTTTAGGCTACTATGGTATGAATCGCAATGTTTTCAACCTTTTCTGAATAAATGATTAGCTAGCTATAATGATTCTATTTAGCTGTTATAGGCTCAAAGGATCATGCTTTAATACTCTTGACCTGCAAGGGGTCATACAGGAGACATCACAGATTTGCAGGTGATTAGTAGGGATTGAAGGTAATACGCAATGATACATCTGTCTTGTTTTGCCTTTATCAAACATTTTCCACTGTGCATATCATTGTGTAATGTACATTAAGGAACTGATGAGAGGTCCTGACCTATACAAACGTTGTCATCGTCCAGCTCGGCAGAGATATTCCGGAAGTATCCCAGTCGACAGTGCTGACAGTTCTGCCCCCTAGTGTTGTGTTTGCAGCTGACACAAGTCACGATGTTGATAAAGTCAATATAACTGCAGCGGTTCGAGTGGCCATAGCACTCACAGTCTGACAAGGGGAAAGAGCGGAGTAGGGTTAGTGGAGGAGGAGGAGGAATGGTCCTATTCAAACAATTCAAACTCAGAGGTAGCACTCAAAGTTATTCACTCTACACTCTTAGAAAAATGTTTCCAAACGGGTTATTTGGCTGTCCCCATAGGAGAACCCTTTTTGGTTCCATGTAGAACCCTTTTGGGTTCCATGTAGAACACACTGTGGAAAGGGTTCTATATGCAACCCAAAAGGGTTCTACCTGCAACTAAAAAAAGGTTATTCAAAGGGTTCACCTATGGGGACAGCCGAAAAACCCTTCAAGGTTCTAGATAGCAAATGTATTTCTAAGTGTACAACTTAACTGTTTCACTCATTATACAAAAGCCAAATGGATAAGACATAGCAGGATCCATAGGCCTGAATTATGCTGAGTTCAGAAACCACTTCCTGACTTTGTGGCCCCATGGGAAATCCATTGACCTCAATAAGTCAAAATCTGCATTATTTAACCAGCTAACAATCCGGCCTCAATACTGTACATTGATTTACAGAGGTGTAACGTAATTAATGGTAGCGAAAATACACCAAATAAGTTGTTTTAATTTTGTTTGCATTACAGTCTTGATCAATTGATTGTCATAATGGAGCTTATTATGCATTAGCAGTTTGTTCCATTATACTACAAGAAGTTAAATAATGTTACATTTACAAGGAGATTTAGATTATGGTCTAGTTGTTTAATCAGGCATCATGTTACATCTCTTTGTTTAGAGGGGATTCATTATTGACACGTTATTTTGAAGATGCTGCTGGTGCAATATGAAGGCCTGCTGTGCCACGGAGGAGAGCAGTGGGACGGGGGGGGCAAGAACAGCTTATCAAATATGAATGGGCCAATTACCCTACAGTTTGTTGAAAGAATGGCCACTGTCTCACAAATGAATCCACAGTTCAAACAGACATCCACACTAATCACATTACGCAATCAATGGAAACATAGACGCTATAGGTTGTGTGATTTCATTAAGTTCACAATAAAAAGGAACGACAGTATTACTAAAATGGAACGGAAATTAGTTGCTTACCTTATGAAACAAACAGAACACCAAAATGCAACAAAGAAATGCATGGAAACAACAAAAGATGAATGAAGGAAGGAAAATAATTGGCAAACTTTGGCCATTTTTCCACAGTTGTCTTGTCCAAACAGATCTAATGCGGGAAATGATTTCTTACCTTGAAACTGGACGTATGCAACCTTAGACTGGCTGTATTTGGACCCACCAGGAATCAACAGTTTGACAACCGCTTGAGAAATAAAGCATATATTTAACTGAGTTATAGCTAATACTAACATGCCCATGTGAACACGCCTCTACTACGTAGTCGCTGAAATATAATGACCACTAAAACCAAAATGTCTGCCAAACACAAGAGGTTACGACCCGCTAATAGTGAGTCACTGTCAGACATCTCACAGGATTCACAGGCAAAGACAACATACAATCCATAAATAGTTATCGACCATGTAAATCTACCCATTAACACAAAGCATTGTGCATTACAGCGTTCAGTAATTAACAAAGCATAGCTATTTACTGTTCTACCAGAACATCATCTCATTCCGAAACAGACAATCCACCTCACCAGCAGTAAGAGGCCTTACTAGGGATGTGTATATTAGGGAACACAATGGAAAAAAACGTGTACTGTTTTTTTACAACTGAAAACAAAAATTAGCTTCTGTCTGTTTTCTTCAGTTTTAGTGCCTAATGAACACCACCCTGAAGTGATAGTAATCACCGGCCAAAGTTAGTTTTCAATACTGGTTCATCTACAGCTGATGAGTGGAGTCTAAGTGGTGACAGAATCACCCACACAATACTATGTGGCCCATTCTGTAACATGTCAACAACAAAAATACATTAGGTTTTCACACACACACACACACACACACACACACACACACACACACACACACACACACACACACACACTACTCCTAATGCATGTTAGCAGCCTGGTGCTTTGAGTCAACAGACTCATGAAACCATGGATCAGGTATCTTACTGGGACATGGGCTCAGCCCAAAAAATGTCTCAATGCTTTTCTACTCCTATTTGGTCCATCAATTATCTATTTGCACTCTGACCCCCCAGTGGGGATGTTTTCCTATAGCAACCAGGCGACTAACACGTCAACTTCAACCCCATTGCTGAGTCACCGTGAGTGGGTTCAGGGAATTCAAAATGGATGGTTACCGACACCGCTACAAACTGACATGCTAATGATAGCAGAATTAGCATAAAGTACAAACACTACTAGACTAACACTACTAGACTACTGTTGATCAATATACCTTTTTTTGTCTCTTTCTTTTTCACCTTCCCTTTGCTTTCCCATTTGGCTTCAGTTTTGGGGGTAACTATGTACACCAGAGAGATTGTGAGAGATCAGAATAAATAGCAACTTCAAACTGTTTACTCATTCTTTATTAGTGTCGAATGAACCTTTAGGTATTATCCCCTCAACTATTTGAGGAAGCCATTAAGGCAACACCCTGTATGAAGGTCTTACCTTACTGACACGACTGCATATTAGCAGCATATAGACTGCATACACAACTGCATATTAGAGTATCATTTTGTTCATTCTAAATGTGGTTCCTTCAATATTTGCAGTGTTACCATAGTTTACTGATGGAATATGCATAAACTTATAAATGGAAGAAAAAATATATATCACAATGTACCTGTTTCCTGTTTAACATTTTCTTCTTTATTTTCCCCTTTCTCACTATCCCCAGTATCAGGAGCTGGATCACCTGAATCGGGAGCTGGATCAACTGAGTCAGGAGCTTGATCACTTGTGTCAGGAGATGGGGTTGCTGAAGATGAGTCTGGAGCTGTAGTAACTACATCAGGTGCCTGGATAGGATCATCAGATGTTAAGGTATCTGTGTCAGGGGATGGAACAGCTGCATCAACCAGTGCCCGGGAAAGAGTTTCAGGTGCTGAAGTAACGGTGTCGGGAGGTGGAGGAACTGCTCCTGGTATTGAAATAGCTCCAACAGATGTTGAAGTAGCCACGTCAGAGGTGAGTGTATCTCCATTAGATGCTGGAATAAATGTAGCAGATACTGAGGTATCAGCATCAGGTGCAGAGGTAAATCCATTTCTTAGTGGTGTTACTATATCAGATACTGGAGTAACTGTGTCCGATGCCAGAAAGGGCACACCAGTGAATTCATCAGATGCTGAAGTAACGGTGCCAGAAGTTGTGGTAAATATGTCAGATGTTGGAGTCACTGTGTAAAATGTTGTGGTACTGGTGTCAGATGCTATTGTACTGGTGTCAGATGTTGTGGGACTGGTGGCAGATGTTGTGGGACTGGTGGCAGATGTTGTGGGACTGGTGTCAGATGCTGTGGGACTGGTGTCAGAAGTCACTGTGTAAGAAGTTGTCATTGTGCTGTCTAGTGTTTGAGTAAATCCATCTGATGTTGGAATGGTTGCATCAAATGTGACGTCAGCTGCTTCAGATGATTGAGTAACTGCAATTGTGTACAGAATCATGAGTTGTCAAGATGGCATATTAACCACTATATCTATAATATATTGATGTTGGCTCGCTGGCATTGTCCAGTGACATTGCCAACTGTTCCCCCATTTCAGTCAGTATCAGTAGAAATGGAATACCCCATGCCCTGATATCATCACTTCCATTGCATCTGCCCTGTGGCCCAACCTCAGGCACAGTGCTCTGTGCCTCCATCCTGTTATGGTTTCATGTATGTATCTATCTCCACTGGCTCCATAATTTTGCCATGACCGGTCTTCTCTCGGCTTGTGAAATATTTAGCAGCTGTTCATTCAATTGTTATTCAGAAATAGATCAGAAATGCTTGAGCTTTGACCCCCAGTACAGTAATGCTGGCTCAACCTTGTGCTCCAGAAAGAGATGATGTTACACAATGATAGCGTATTTCATGATTTATCGCCCCTGGCTGTTGATTGTGTCCAGTATAGCACCAGCTGGGCGGGCAGCACACAATGCACCGGTGGATGCACACAATGCACCGACCGGTGGATATAATCAGACCCTTGCTAAGCAGGAGGAAGGTGCTAAGGGGGCAACAAACAGAATAGCCATTTGATTTAAAAGTAAAATGCCACAAAGCACTTTGGTGTTGTTTTTATTGCAGGTGATTGGAAACGTTCTGTTGCATTCTCTTTCCTATCAAACATTCCCAAGGGAATCAAAGTAGCTACATTCCTCTGTGTTCTAGAAATCCCTGGGATAAGATCAACATGCTGCCAGTTCCTGAGAAATAGTGAGCCTGCTGGGTATTTCATCTTCCAAACAAGAGAGTAGAAAACACCTGGCCAACTTCTCACCTTCAGTATTTACAAACGGTCACTGCCAAAATAGACAAAAAACAGCATTTAATGATAGAGTTACCTTATCATCATTGGTCCTGTCAAAGTATGCATTCCATACTCTCCAAACTCCCCTATTCACTTCCACTGTCTCTTTATATCTGGGGGTTACAAATGTGGGCTCTGTACGGTGAGTAAAAAAACAAGCCTCTGTTCTAATACTCACCCAGCCTCTGAGGGACGCAACTAAGTGTAAGCTAGTAGCTGACACAAGACAGGAACCCCTGAAGTGTAAATACCCTAGCACATGGAGATGTTAACAGAGCAGCATCATGGCCCACATACCGTATCGTGCCTTAAGGACTACTTTAGCCCAGTAATCATGTTTAATCTCTTTACCCCAGTGCAACCTACGGGGAGATTAAGGCACTCTATGGCCTCCAGCAGTCGTGATCCACACTGAAAGAGGTTAATGGGTGTAAATAGGGGGTCTACAGGCTTCTTTGAGTTTTCTCTGACAAACAGTGAGGATTTCTGATCCTCTTGCCTGTCACTCTTACACATCTGTTTCAAGTGAGGCGTGTTTCACTATCCTTATAGTCCCGAACATTTTGTAAAATGTACTAAATGATAGGTCATAGAAAAATCTATGACTATCAGTAGGTCCAAGGTGGATGCATTGCAAGAATAGTCTAACCAATATTCACACTTTTGGATCTATAAACAATATCAAAAAGACATTTACAGAAAAAAGGTGTCAAAGCTAATGTAGTGTAAAGGTGCAAGGTCAGAGGTCAGGGATTCCTCCGGTGTATCTGGGAACTTACCTTTCGGCTGCGCATTCACTGTGGTTGTGGGGAGTGTTACCTCCAGGGGTGGTGAGGTCACTGTGTTTAAGGATGGACGATCTGTCTGGTCGGGACTGGCAGAGACTGGCACAGTGGCTGGTATAGTGGAGGTTTGGTCAGTTGCCACAAGCAACACTTGAGGGAGTAATTGGAGAGCATTTATTGAGCCAGTAATGAGGTAGTTAGGTTGAGAGGTTTATTGTGTATTCATAAGGTAGGTATTCTTTCATTAACTTCAACAGCCACACACCAATGCTCTCCAGATGTTGTCTAACATCATATTACAACTGCAATCCTAGTGTTTGCCTAGTGAGACTAAAAGTATCCCGACTAAAATACTTTGAATTCATATACAGTTTGAGGTCATCATACTCTATACTACTACTACTACTACTACTACTACTACTACTACGAGACGTGTGTTCATCTCACTAGTTTCCCACCTGGTGTGTCAGCGAGGGAGTCCCTGAGCTGCGTGCTGGATGTGGGACCCACCACAGCTGTCACTGTGTCAGTGATGCTGCTGGTGTCTATTTGGCACAGAAGATGATGGGGGTCATACAGTGTCTCGTAAGGGTCTGACATTTTGAAGTATTCTAACAATGAACGCTATGCTTCTAACTAAAGGTACATTGGCTGAGAGACAGAAATACAAGCACACACACAAATTAATGAACGCACATATAAAACACACACGTACATGCATGCAAACATGCCTACACACACAATATTGGTTTCTTTGCGATTGGCCTATAACCAAATAATGTTTTTATTATCCCCTATGTACGATATTTCAAATCATACTAATATTATGCATCAACGTCAACATGGTTCAGGTATAGCACTAAGCGTGGAGTGAGACGTGGCAGAGAGGAGCGACTCGCCCTCCTCCTGTAGATGGGCGCATTGGGATTCAGTGGGGCGCACTTGGAACAGTGGGAGTATTCCTGCTGTCTGGCATGCTGATGTTTTATTAACGCAGAATCCCTCCCCAGTGGTTGATCATTAGCACATGGCCAAAAGGACACACTCTCAATTCAATCTTTACTTAAAAAGAGGCCCAATTATCAGCCGGGAAGAGTTAATACACACTGGGCACCAGGCACAAGCGCATATCATTAAGGAAATGTTTGTGCATGTTCTTTGGGACAACTGCTGGAGCATATCTTAATAGCATCCATGTGGGGAATTCAATTCTGTTCCGCTTTTTTATGATCTGTATTTGCATATCTGAATACTACTGTAAAGTTAGTTGTTGGAAGGATTGGACCAAGGTGCAGGGTGGAAGGCGTTCATCCTATTTATTAATGTGAACCAGCAGCAAAACAAATAAAGAGTAACAAAACAAACGTGCAGCTTTGTAGGGCTTAAAAGCAACAATACAAAATCAAGATCCCACAAACAACAGGTGGGAAAAGGCTGCCTAAATACGATCCTCAATCAGAGACAACGATAGACAGCTGCCTCTGATTGGGAACCATACCAGGCCAACATAGAAAAGAAAAAACTAGACTACCCACCCTAGTCACACCCTGACCTAACCAAAATAGAGAAATAAAAGGTTCTTTAAGGTCAGGGCGGCAGGGTAGCCTAGTGGTTAGAGTGTTGGAATAGTAACCGAAAGGTTGCAAGTTCAAATCCCCGAGCTGACAAGGTGCAAATCTGTCGTTCTGCCCCTGAACAGGCAGTTAACCCACTGTTCCTAGGCCGTCATTGAAAATAAGAATTTGTTCTTAACTGACTTGCCTAGTTAAATAAAGGTAAAATAAAAGTGCGTGACAACTACGTGCCAAGAGGAACATTATGGCTTCGTTAGGGTGGGGTATTATTGACAAATGGCCGTGCTGAAATCATATGTCTGCTGGAGGTGAATTTACCTGTGGTAAACTATCTGGGCTACATGGGACTCACACGTATGTGGAGCAGAGCTAGGTACTGAGGCAAGTCACAATTCATATGTACTGCAGCTGTGGGGTAACACTTACTATCTGCCTCAATGGACAACCAGTTTAGAGAATAATGTTACCAGAGAAGATCTGTTCTCTGAATGACATCCCTAGATCATATATCACTCTCAGCCTCTTGATGGTGGAGTTACACTGATGTGTCTGTGTGTGCTTGCGTGTGTGCGTGTGTGGGTGTGTGCTTGAAGGTGATGTAAATCACTACAATGTGCCATTGGTTGAATTTGTCATCGGTCATCCATAAATGCAATGAATTTCACCTTGTACATACAGTGCATTCGGAAAGTATTCAGACCCCTTGACGTTTACCAGCCTTATTCTAAAAGTGATAAAAACAATTCCTCTGCAATCTACACACAGTACCCAATAATGACGAAGTTGAAACAGGGTTTTAGAAATGTTTGCATATTAATTAAAAATTAAAAACAGAAATACCTTATTTACATAAGTATTCAGACCCTTTGCTATGAGACTCGAAATTGAGCTCAGGTGTATCCTGTTTCCATTGAGCTGGCCACCTGGCCAAACTGAGCAATTGGGGGAGAAGGGCCTTGGTCAGGGAAGTGACCAAGAACCCTATGGTCACTCTGACAGAGTTCTAGAGTTCCTCTGTGGAGATGGGAGAATCTTCCAGAAGGACAACAATCTCCACAGCACTCCACCATTCAGGCATTTATGGTAGAGTGGCCAGATGGAAGCCACTCCTCAGTAAAATGCAAATGATAGAACTGCTTGGAGTTTGCCAAAAGGCATCTAAAGACTCTCAGAACATGAGAAACAAGATTCTCTGGTCTGATGAAACAATATTGAACTCTTTGGCTTGAATGCCAAGTGTCACGTCTGGAGCCTGGCACCATCCCTACAGTGAAGCATGGTGGTGGCAGCGTCATGCTGTGGGGATGTTTTTCAGCGGCAGGGACTGGGAGACTAGTCAGGATCGAGGGAATGCTTAACAGAGCAAAGTACAGAGAGATCCTTGATGAAAACCTGCTCAAGAGCACTCAGGACCTCAGACTGGGGAGAAGGATCACCTTACAACTGGACAAAGACCCTAAGCAGACAGCCAAGACAACGCAGGAGTGGCTTCGGGGCAAGTCTCAATGTCCTTGAGTGGCCCAGCCAGAGCCCAGACTTGAACCCGATCGATCATCTCTGGAGAGACCTGATAATAGCTGTGCAGCAAGCAACACTCCCCATCCAACCTGACAGAGCTTGAGAGGATCTGCAGAGAAGAATGGTAGAAACTCCCCAAATACATGTGTGCCAAGCTTGTAGCGTCATACTCAAGAAGACTCAATGCTGTAATTGCTGCCAAAGGTGCTTCAACAAAGTACTGAGTAAATGGTCTGAATACTTATGTAAATGTTATATTATCGTTTTTTTATTTTTTATAAATTAGTAAAAATTTCTAAAAAACCTGTTTTTGCTTTGTCATTATGGGGTATTCTGTGTAGTTTTAGAATAAGGCTGTAACGTAACAAAATGTGGGAAAAGTCAAGGGGTCTGAATACTTTCCAAAAGGCACTGGTATAGTAAATCCTATCATAACCGTCTTGTGATTGTTTTATAGTATTAATATCTAAAAAGATTGTCCTTGGTGGGGAATGTATTGTACACACCACTATTTGTGGTGAGAATGGAGGGATATAAATATTCATCACTCATCCCTCCATCATTCCAACCTTTCTCCCTCCCGGAGACAGGGAAAGATTCTTTCATCGGGAGGAATCTCACCTTGGAGAACAACGCAGCTGTGATACAGGGATCATGTGTGGAATTAATATGATATAGAATGATACAGCCATCCTCTGTTATACCCAATCTTTAATCACCTTTAATCCTATGGTTGGGACTGACTACACACCTGGAATTGATAGGAACCCCACCAAGATCTGTATTCATAAAGCGTCTCAGAGCAGGACTGCTGATCTAGAATCAGGACCTCCCCTGTTCATAATCTTATTCATTATTTCTTAAAAGTCTAAGCCGTTGGGGGTGGTCATACTATGGATCATTTAGCTATTTGATTTAAATGTTAGGGCCCCTTTAGGTATAAAATATATATATTGAATTTGGCCTTTACTACTATAGCCCAGAGAAACGCTTTGAATAAAACATTCATAACAGTCAAAAAATAAATAATAAGAAACACGGTTTTGAAGTGTTTGTCTTATATCTAGGAGATATAAGACGTGCAGAGGCCCATTATCAGCAACCATCACTCCTGTGTTCCAATGGCAGTGGTCGGTAATCCAGAGTAGGGGCAAAGGCACCAGACGGCAGGAAGGCTCAGGGGCAGGCAGAGAGGTCAGGCAGGCTGGCTCAGAGTTAGGACAGGCAATGGTCAAAACCAGAAGGGCAAGAAGAGAGACTAGGGAAAAGTATAAATACCCAGGGAATAAGTGGGGAAGATGGGCCACACCTGGATGGGGGGTGGAGACAAGCACAAGGACAGGTGAAACAGATCAGGACGTGACACCTTCATCCTTTAAAACTGGTTCCGGTTACCTTCAGACAACTCCCGTGACACTTGTGGAAAACGGATACCAACATCGTGAGAGTCTCCCCTTTCCATAGAGTGGTCATAATAGTTTGTAGGTGAAACCATTCGGAGGCTACATACGTTTTCATGAGAATTTCGGATTTTCGGGATGTCTCATGGAATGACAAAACACCTCTAGCTCTGCCACCATTCACCGCAGATGCGGAAGTGAGAATTTGGCGGATGCTGTGAATTTAGACCCATCCTATTAAAAACAAAACAGGTCTCTCTAGTTCAAACTGACAGATTTTAACGGGGACTTTTTTTATTATGTTACTTACACGCAATTGACTCTAGATTTTATAATACAAATAATCCAAACTGTTCATAGATCAGCCCTCCAACTCAAGAAAACGCTGCCTTTGTACTTTAACAAACAAGTGAGAATTGTCTAATGAACAACCACGTCGAATTAATTTGGAGAAAAAAATATGACTGCCAAGCATCGTAGGTGGATGTAGAGTAGAATCTACTCTCATGCCATTAATTTTGAGCAAATTCATAATCGTCTACTGGGTACAGATGTAGTCTCTTAATTTGATCACTGTTTTGTTGCTGATAATTTTCCTGCACAGCAGGAAATGCAAACTTGTAGTCTATTTATCAACCTTAGCAAAAAATGTCCATTATAATCCACATAATAATCCACATTTCCTGTTGTTGCAGGATACGTTTTCTGCTGTAGCAAACTGGCTCAAACCATATGAAATCTCCCTCTGATCCTTTAACTTATTGTGTACATAATGTTGCTGCTACTGTCTCTTATGACCGAAAATAACTTCTGGACATCAGAAAAGCGATTACTCACTGGAAGAATCGTTTTCCTTTAACGAGTCTGACGAGAAGGATATCTTGCTTTCACTGGAACAGGCCCAGATCCACGCCTGCGTGAAACTGTATCATCTTATGTTTCACCGCGACATGGCTGAACGAAGAAATGGACAATATGGAGCTGGCTGGATTTTCCATGCACCGGCAGAACAGAGATGCTACCTCTGGTAAGACGAGGGGCGGGGGTGTGTGTCTATTTGTCAATAACAGCTGGTGCGCGATGTCTAATATTAAAGAAGTCTCAAGGTATTGCTCGCCCGAGGTAGAGTACCTTATGATAAGCTGTAGACCACACTATCTACCAAGAGAGTTCTCATCTTTATTATTCGTACCCATCTATTTACCTCCACAAAGCGAAGCTGGCGCTAAGACACCTCTCAACCAACTCCTATAAGGCCATAAGCAAAAAAGATAATGCTCATCCAGAAGCGGCGCTCCTAGTGGCCTGGGAACTTTAATGCAGGCAAACTTAAATACGTTTTACCAAGTTTTTACCAGCATGTCACTTGTGCAACCAGGGAAGAAGAAGAAAAATCCTAGACCACCTTTACTCCACACACAGAGATGCAAACAAAGCTCTACCCCGTCCTCCATTTGGCAAATCTGACCACAATTCTATCCTCCTGATTCCTACTTACAAGCAAAAACTAAAGCAGGAAGTACCAGTGACTCGCTCAATACGGAAGTGGTCAGATGACGCAGATGCTACACTACAGGACTGTTTTGCTAGCACAGACTGGTACATGTTCCAGGATTCATCCAATGGCATTGAGGAATACACCACCTCAGTCATCGGCTTCATCAATAAGTGCATCGATGACGTCGTCCCCACAGTGACTGTATGTACATACCCCAAACAGAAGCCATGGATTACAGGCAACATCCACATCGAGCTAAAGGCTAGAGCTGCCGCTTTCAAGGAGCGCGAGACTAATCCGGGCGCTTATAAGAAATCCCGCTATTCCCTCAGACGAACCATCAAGCAAGCAAAAAGCGTCAATACAGGATTAAGATTGAATCCTACTACACCAGCTCTGACGCTCGTCGGATGTGGCAGGGCTTGGACACTATTACGGACTACAAAGGGAAACCCAGACATGAGCTGCCCAGTGACGCGAGCCCACCAGATGAGCTAAATGCCTTTAATGTTTGCTTCGAGGCAAGCAACACTGAAGCATGCACAAGAGCACCAGCTGTTCTGGATGACTGTGTGATAACGATCTCGGTAGCCGATGTGAACAAAACCTTTAAACAGGTCAACATTCACAAAGCCGCTGGGCCAGACGGATTACCAGGACGTGTACTCAAAGCATGCGCGGACCAACTGTCAAGTGTCTTCACTGACATTTTCAACCTCTCCTTGACAGAGTCTGTAATGCCTACATGTTTCAAGCAGACCACCATAGTCCTTGTGCCCAAGGAAGCGAAGCCATAGTCCCTGTGCCCAAGGAAGCGAAGGTAACCTGCCTAAATGATTACCGCCCCATGGCACTCATGTCGGTAGCCATGAAGTGCTTTGAGAGACTGGTCATGGCTCACATCAACAGCATCCTCCCGGACACCCTAGACCCACACCAATTGCAACTGGATCCTGGACTTCCTGATGGGCTGCCCCAGGTGGTAAGAGTAGGGGGCCCCTCAGGGGTGTGTACTTAGTCCACTCCTGTATTCCCTGTTCACCCACGACTGCGTGGCCAAACATGACTCCAACACCATCATTAAGTTTGCTGACAACACAACAGTGGTAGGCCTGATCACCGACAACATAGAGACGGCCTATAGGGAGGAGGTCAGAGAACTGGCAGTGTGGTGCCAGGACAACAACCTCTCCCTCAATGTAAGCAAGACAAAGGAGATGATCGTGGACTACAGGAAAAGGCGGGCCGAACAGGCTCCCAATACATTGACGGGGCTGTAGTGGAGCGGGTCGGGAGTTTCAAGTTCCTTGCTGTTCACATCACCACGAACTATCATGGTCCAAACATACCAAGACAGTCATGAAGAGGGTACAACAAAACCTTTTCCCCCTCAGGACACTGTAAAGACTTGGCATAGGCCCCCAGATCCTCCAAAGGTTCTACAGCTGCACCATTGAGAGCATCCTGACCGGTTGCATCCCCGCCTGGTATGGCAACTGCTCGGCATCTGACTGTAAGTCGATACAGAGGGTAGTGCGAACGGCCCAGTACATCACTGGGACCAAGCTTCCTGCCAACCAGGACCTATATAATAGGCGGTGTCAGAGGAAAGCCCATAAAATGTCAGAGACTCCAGACTGTTTTCTCTGCTACTGCATGGCAAGTGGCACCGGAGCGCCAAGTCTAGGAACAAAATGCTCCTCAACAGCTTCTACCCCCAAGTCATTAGACTGCTGAACAGTTCATAAAAATCGCCAAGGGACAATTTACATTGACATACCCCCCTCTTGTACACTGCTGCTACTCACTGTTTGTTTGTTACCTATGCATAGTCACCCCACCTACATGTACAGATTACCTCAACTAGCCTGTACCCCTGCACTCTGACTCGGTACCGATGCCCCCTGTATATAGCCTCATTATTGTTATTGTGTTCCTTTTTATTATTACTTTTTATTTTTAGTCTACTTGGTAAATATGTTCTTCTTCTTGAACTGCACTGTTAGTTAAGGGCTTGTAAGTAAGCATTTCACGGTAAAGTCTACACTTGTTGTAATCGGCGCATGTGACAAATAAAGTTTGATTTGATTTGTGTCACCACAGAGAAAGGTATCAGAGAAAGGTGCTTAAAAATAAACATGGATTACCTTTCCTCTTTAGTATTGATATTGAGCATATTCCATAATTCATCAGGACAGATGGGGGGAGACATGACCAGAGCCGGATTAAGAAATATTTGGACCCCAAGGCTTTGTTTTTTTTACAGCCCCAAAACACCAAACTGTGTGTTTTTCCAGTAATTGTATTTTGAAATCTGCAAAAGGCAAACCAACAGCCGCAACCAACCATGGAAATATATATCCTTTACATGTTTTGTTTTCCGGCCCGTTCGGCCCCCCACTGGCCTGTGCTTTAGCCCCGGTAAGCCTCTGCGTTAATGTACGTGTCTATAGGTTTCCAATTATGAAATAAAAAAATGACTAATTTCCTCCCATGAGCTTAGAATAGTTCAAGCTATCATGAACATTTTAAACATCTCAGAGTACAACTATGAGTCCTTGACATTAGAAAGACCCATTTCAGTGAAAGCTAAATGGACAACTGACCCTGAAGTTCTCCACTGTTAACACCATGTCACTTTCCCAATGGACAGTAGCTGGCGTAATCACAGTACAGTATCCTGTCCTATGCTGTTCCCATGGGGATTGTCCTTAGACTTTACAACACTCTACAAACTAGCCTAAAATTTCTCTATTTTCAGACAGCTAAACTAAAAGATTTCCTCTGGGCAAGTGTATTGTGGAATTTTACATTTTCACTTGTGAGGTTTTGAAGTCACTACTGACAGGGAACACACACTGTAAAAACTCTCACACTCAGCGCCTGTGAGATTTTGTCACTTCACGGCAGTAGACAGAGCCATAAGGTGGTTCCAATCTACTGAGCCGCACGCACACACACGCGCACGCACACACACATCATCAGAAATCACTAGGCCTGTGTCCAGCCTGACATTATGGGAGATCCAGTTCTATGGAAGTATAATTCAGCACAAATTCTCTCTCACACGCACACACAGAAATGAACGCATACAAATACAAACAGAAATGTGCATGAATGCAAACCATCACACACAAACACACACATACAGACACGCACAGAAAATGTTTATTACAAATAACGACATCTTTACTCCTCTGATAACACAACACACAAACAGATATGAATATGTTCTATTCTTTCCAGTATGCTATGCATCACAAACTACTGTAGTGGTGTTGGTAAAAACTATGCGTGAGATATACAACACTCATACTCAACCAGCCACTTTACTACTACAAACTAAATGACCAAGATTCATCAACTCCTCTCTTCTCCTTTGCCTTTGTGCTACGTCAACACTATAGTATACTTCCCTTTCAGCTTTGCAGTACTACGCATTTCCTGGTCATCAGGAATGCACCGGGGACACATTCTACTGTATGTGCTGCTTTAGTAAATGTACTCTGGTTTAAAAGTCAATAGGAGGCAGGAGGTTGATGAGCTCTCAGGATGTCTGCGTCTCAAATGGCACCTTGTGTCTGTCATATACCCGAGTTATAATAAGTGCGCTTAAATGGAACGTAATTGCTTTTTTAATGCGACTTTCTCTCAACGCGTATCAAATAAATGAATCAAATAAATGAAGGTGTATCTACAGATACACCGTATTCTGACCTTGACTTAAATTCCCTCACAGCTCCACCACCTTTACACACGATTAAATTATGAATAAGGTCGAGCAACCTGTTGGTTCCAAGTGGAACGTCATCTACATTATTTTTTCAGATAGAAATAACACCATTCTCCATGCACTGTATTTTACAAATTGATAAGAGCTATTAATAAGAGCTGGGTAAATGAGACATCTGTTTGGATAAGGGGATTGAACATTTAGTGACAATTGTTTTAGATCTATTTGACCATATGATCACTGGAGATTAATGTGAAACCAGTCACATGGTGGCAAACTGAAGCATATCAACATGTCACCATTTCCACAGTGACGTTTATAATATGCTGGCCTTATAATTTTTGAAATGTGAAATGTGGAGACCCAAGCAATAGGCTTCTGTAGCCTATCGCAAATGACAGTGTAGCACCAAACCTACCAAGTTGATTCATGATTTTTTATAAAATCGCCAGACTTTTCACTGTATTTAAAAAAAAACACTAGCCATTATCGGTAGCCACCGTCAGTTATACCAACGTACATTTATAACTGTCACTGACTTTAGTGTTAGTTTCCTTACATTTTGCCTCATTCTATTACATGGTTAGTTTACCTTTCTTTCCTCTGTCACTTTTGTGTGGTTGTTCCTGAGGATCGCTAGCAATAGTGGCTAACATATTACAAGTTGTGCAATAATATGAAACATTCTAACCTATTTGAGTCATTATGGAACGCAGACCATACATAGCAGTTTAAACATGGATCCTGGTGCACGGCTCACAACGACTGGACCGTTGTCATCACAGTTCCATGATTAGTGAGGATTATTAGGGTAGATTTATGGGACTACCGTTCAACCCCTATTGTATGCTTTCTCCCCATCCAATAATTCATGGACTGAACAATTGAATATGGCAGCTTTCCGGATGAATCAAACCACTGTATTTTTTGATTTACCAATATATTTAGTGCATAAAGGCTCTCCAAATGTATTTATTTTTAATTCATAAATACTTTGCTAACCCTAAATAATATAAATATTATTGTATAAATAATAATAATAATAATATTTTGAAATGTACCAATTGGTGCTGAAAGGAGAGGAATATGCATTTAGTCCTACATGGTTTCCTCTTATTGATCCGTAATATTCTGAAATGTTTTCCTGTATATTTTCTAACTAAGGTAGACTACCCCATATTAAATGGATGGATTGAGATAAATGTACTGAAAACCTTATTGAATGAAAACTCCACTAGAAATGATATTGGGAGGTTTTCAGCAGTTTAATTAAATTCATTCAGAGCACGCAAGGGAACCACGCCTGCAAAGCCTGTTACGCAGCTACAAAAGGTACGTCTGAAGACCAACTTCTGAGAAGTGCGTAGAAAAGGCATACATTTCCTAAGTCTGAATCGGGCCCATAGTGCACTACTTTTTACCAGGGCCCATATGGTTCTGTAGTAGTAGTGCACTATATAGGCAATATAGGGAATAGGGTGCCATTTCGGATGCAGCCTATGTTCCTTTTAGACAGGCACTCTGCCTGGCTGTCAGACACTCCAACCATAGTTGCTCTCCCACCTTCTATACTAGTGGTAAATGTGGGCAGTTGGTCTGTGGGTGGATTGGCTGTAGTTGCCAACGCAGGTGTGGTTGTTGGCGGGGGCTGGACTGTTGTGGGGGCTGAGAGGGCACAACACCAAGAAGGTAGAGAGAAAATCAAATTATATCAACAAATGCATAAACATGGGAATATCCGGATCATGGATATACCATCAAATCAACCCATTATGTGATTGCGCTTGCCATCACTTGCCATTGTACAGAGCCATCACTTGTTTGGCCGTTGTGGAGAACACCTTGCTTTCAACAATATGGTTATTCCACCACAGCTATGGCTGTACAGCATCTCTTATACAGATGTACGATCTTCATTTGGAAAAACTTTCCTGCAACACAGGAAATATAAAACTTACAGTGCTTCTGAGGTTTAAAAAGGCTTCTGAAGTTACATTTCCACTTTGAAATTTCAGACTTGATTTTCCCTTACAAAAAATGTATCAACCCCTACAAAAATGTCCATTAATTATGATCCATATAATAATTTACATTTCCTGTTGCTGCAGCATTATTGTCCTGCTGTGGCAAACTGGTTTAAATTAAGATCTTACATCGTTAGGTCTGCACAGAACCCACATGCACTCACAGTCCCTCTCACACCATGTCCTTGGCTAGCCCTCATCTACAAAACCTGTTACACTGAAACACTTTGAAGCCCCTCCCCCCATTTGAATTATAGACCGGCACTGAGGGATATAAAACTGTGGAAAAATGTGTTGGGAGTGTGATCATCATGATTACCATGAAGGGACCCACCACAACACCAGAGGGGAGGGACATAAATGATATAATATGATAGACAATAAATATGATTTTTTAAAGTATGGCATACGAACAGAGAATGAAAAAGGAATGATAACAAGCTCTATCCCGTTTGATTAGGATTGTTACTTACTGCCAAGAGTCCCAGCAGCCTCACCTGACAGACAGACAGACAGAGAAAGAGAGAGAGTGAGAGAAACAAATGGAGATTTACTCATTTATTTTTGAGAATAAGTGTCTTTATTTATATATTTTTATTTTTAAAGAGATCAAGGCTTTTCAGCTTTCAGTGCTTAATGTACAGAACATCAGGCACCAAATCTGTCATTGGAAGCGGCAAGCCCCCTTTCCCGCTGTAGTTTGTGAGTAAAGAATAGGGTGCTTCTGCATACAGTGTCAGTGTACATCTGTAGAATTCCTCAAGAAAAAGGACTTCTCTCTTGTGAAATGTGACAGCTTCGGCTGCACCACTCTGTGGCTGTATAGAGCAGATGGCCCAAATCATTTGTCAGCCATTACCTCATCCATCAAGTAACGTGCCTGGTACAGTATTTTTGGTATAATATGATGTTTGAAGTGTACAGCTGTCAGCTACGTACAGGTATTGGGGGATCCGTTGGGGGTGGGTAGGTAGGATCCAGGTTTCCATGACTTGGCTTTGAAGCCCCTCTCACAGCGAGTGCAGTCCTGGCCCGTCGTATTGTGCTCACAGTCACACTGCAGGCTGCCCTCCCGAAAGGTGCACTGGCCAGCATGGAGGTTACACTTACACCTATGGCACGATTGGGGGGGGTAGAAGCAACGTCAATCCACAACACTGTGATGGCCTCACTTGAACAACTCCTGCGCTAATCATGCATGATCAAGTACACCTTGCGGTTAGTGACACAGTTTTTGATCAATATTATTTTTTATAAATTGCATTCCTGGATAAATTGTGGTGTTAAAGAGTAAGCCTAAAGAGTATGATTTATAGCACATTGTTAATTTATTGTGGGCTCAAAGATGAGTATGATGAGAGAGAGAGAGAGAGAGAGAGAGAGGGGGAACAAGAGATAAAATGTTCTTGAAGATCGTGATTGACAATCAGCAGTATGCATTTGCATGTTTTATAAGTGGCAAGAGCTAAATCTTTCAGGGAAACAGAATCAAATAAATAGATAAGAAAATAAAAAGTATCAGGTCAAACAACATTTCCTGATCTCGAGAAATTACTAGGCCATTTACATCCAAATCATTTTTTGAAGGGGTAAGATTGAGATGGCGAGAGAGGTGGCAAGCAGGATAGCATGGTAATGGTGACATTTGAATAACAATAATAATCAGATGAGGGAGTCACTTCCAATATAAAGTGTTCCACTCTGGTGAGCCGACCACCCTTCATTTGCATGAAATATTCATAGGACGGACCTCCACACCTCCACAAGGATTTGTATTTTTGTATTTTATTACGGTTCACCATTAGCGGCTGCCCTGCAGCAGCGACTCTTCCTGTGTTCCAAACGAGATTAAGGCAATTACATACAAAATAAAACAGTACATCACATAACACATTATTACACACTACTCAACCACAACATCTCTACAATACAACACATTATAACACAATAATCTACCACATCTCTACAATACAACACATTATAACACACTACTCTACCACAACATATCTACAATACAACACATTATTACACACTACTCTACCACAACATCTCTACAATACAACACATTATTACACAATAATCTACCACATCTCTACAATACAACACATTATTACACACGACTCAACCACAGCATCTCTACAATACAACACATTATTACACACTACTCTACCACAACATATCTACAATACAACACATTATAACACACTACTCTACCACAACATATCTACAATACAACACATTATTTATTACACACTACTCTACCACAACATATCTACAATACAACACATTATTACACACTACTCTACCACAACATATCTACAATACAACACATTATTACACACGACTCTACCACAACATATCTACAATACAACACATTATAACACAATAATCTACCACATCTCTACAATACAACACATTATTACACACTACTCTACCACTACATATCTACAATACAACACATTATTACACACTACTCTACCACAACATATCTACAATACAACACATTATTACACACTACTCTACCACAACATATCTACAATACAACACATTATTACACACTACTCTACCACAACATATCTACAATACAACACATTATTACACACTACTCTACCACAGCATATCTACAATACAACACATTATTACACACTACCACAACATATCTACAACACATTATTACACACTACTCTACCACAACATATCTACAATACAACACATTATTACACACTACTCTACCACAGCATCTCTACAAGACAACACATTATTACACACTACTCTACCACAACATATCTACAAGACAACACATTATAACACAATAATCTACCACATCTCTACAATACAACACATTATAACACAATAATCTACCACATCTCTACAATACAACACATTATAACACACTACTCTACCACAACATATCTACAATACAACACATTATTACACACTACTCTACCACAGCATATCTACAATACAACACATTATTACACACTACCACAACATATCTACAACACATTATTACACACTACTCTACCACAACATATCTACAATACAACACATTATTACACACTACTCTACCACAACATATCTACAAGACAACACATTATAACACAATAATCTACCACATCTCTACAATACAACACATTATAACACACTACTCTACCACAACATATCTACAATACAACACATTATAACACACTACTCTATCACAACATATCTACAAGACAACACATTATAACACAATAATCTACCACATCTCTACAATACAACACATTATAACACACTACTCTACCACAACATATCTACAATACAACACATTATAACACAATAATCTACCACATCTCTACAATACAACACATTATTACACACTACTCTACCACAACATATCTACAAGACAACACATTATAACACAATAATCTACCACATCTCTACAATACAACACATTATAACACACTACTCTACCACAACATATCTACAATACAACACATTATAACACACTACTCTATCACAAAATATCTACAATACAACACATTATTACACACTACTCTACCACAACATATCTACAATACAACACATTATTACACACTACTCTAACACAGCATATCTACAATACAACACATTATTACACACTACCACAACATATCTACAACACATTATTACACACTACTCTACCACAACATATCTACAATACAACACATTATTACACACTACTCTACCACAACATATCTACAATACAACACATTATTACACACTACTCAACCACAACATATCTACAATACAACACATTATTACACACTACTCTAACACAGCATATCTACAATACAACACATTATTACACACTACCACAACATATCTACAACACATTATTACACACTACTCTACCACAACATATCTACAATACAACACATTATTACACACTACTCTACCACAACATATCTACAATACAACACATTATTACACACTACTCTACCACAGCATCTCTACAATACAACACATTATTACACACTACTCTACCACAGCATCTCTACAAGACAACATCCATAATACAGCAATATAACAATATTACAATGTGTAGAGTGCATGTGTCTGTGACTGTGTGTGTGCCTCTTCACAGGATGCACTGTTCCATAAGGTGTAGTTTTATATGTTTTTTTGGTCTCTGATTTTACTGCTTACATGAGTTACTTGATGTGGAATAGAGTTCCATATAGCCATGGCTCTGTGTAAGTACTGTGCGTTCCCCATGGTCTGGATTTTGGGACTGTGTAGAGACCCCTGGTGGCATGTCTTGTGGGTTATGCATGGGTGTCTGAGCAGTGTGCTAGTAGTTTAAACCGCAAGACAAGTAGTGATGCAGGAATGATTGACATGCATGTTATTAATGATGTTAGCTCTCCATGAACATTTAAGGGCCAGCCGTGCTGCTTTTGTCGGTAACAGGCTGATTGGTTGGCAGTTTGAGCCAGTAAAGGGTGGTTTACTATTCTTGGGTCGCAGATATCTCGTCTCCTCGCCTCTCTTTGCCTACTCATCTCCTCTGATCTACACTTACTGTGCCCTATAGCTAGCTAGACTTCCATTGAAAAACCTGATTGAGATTACAGTGAACTTCCTGAACTCTCCAAAGGATTGCTCTTTGTCTGTAGATGTCCAGCAAACACAACGACATTGTGTCAACATTGTCCAACAACCCATACTGTTATAGGCATACAAAACATTTATTCTGGATCTTCTCAATCAATTCTGGGTGAAAATACAGTAGAATCAGAATTTGTTATTTGGTACTTAGCATACCCAAAAAACTGCCACTTTGATACCATGAAGATGTACAGTCGTGGCCAAAAGTTTTGAGAATGAGACAAATATTAATTTTCACAGTCTACTGCCTCAGTTTATATGATGGCAATTTGCATGTACTCCAGAATGTTATGAAGAGTGATCAGATGAATTGCAATTCATTGCAAAGTCCCTCTTTGCCATGCAAATGAACCGTATCCCCAAAAAACATTTCCACTGCATTTCAGGCCTGCCACAAAAGGACCAGCTGACATCATGTCAGTGATTCTCTCGTTAACACAGGTGTGAGTGTTGACGAGGACAAGGCTGGAGATCACTCTGTAATGCTGATTGAGTTCGAATAACAGACTGGAAGCTTCAAAAGGAGGGTGGTGCTTGGACCTTTTCGGGTGCGTTTTAATCAGTGAATATGTCATCACACTGTCTTCAACATTCGCCTAAAATGACATACCCAAATTTAACTGCCTGTAGCTCAGGACCTGAAGCAAGGATATGCATATTATATATACCATTTGAAAGGATAAACTTTGAAGTTTGTGGAAATTAGAAATGAATGAAGGAGAATAACACATTTGATCTGGTAAAAGATAATACAAACAAAAAAAACACGCGATTTTGTATTTTTTTCTGTTCCATTATCTTGGAAATGCAAGAGAAAGGCCATAATATAATGTTTCACTTTAGGGGCAATTTAGATTTTGGACACTAGATGGCAGCAGTGTGTGTGCAAAGTTTCAGATTGATCCAGTGAAGAGTTGCAATACTGTACAGTATTTTGTATCAAGTCTGCACAAATGTGCCGAATTGGTCAATTGATATACATATTCAAGTACATAACAATACAGAACATACAAAACTGATAGGCTAATACAAAATTTAAGTTTACACACTCGCAGGAATGTCATACATGATGGTTCATTAGCTTATACACTAATTTTTACACATCTAGATGGCCGGGCGGGGTAGGTATGGAGCCAGAAACAGGGGTTCAAACTGTTGAACCCAGTTCCTACATTTGAATATAACATTTATTTTATCAAACAAAACTATGCTACATTTTTTTCTCTTGGACTCTCAGGTTGACAAATCAGAGCAAGAATGCTGAATGTATTACTGAAAATTACTGTACATTATTTACCTTTGGAGGTTAATGTATCAAACCAGTTGCTGTGATAAGTTATCTTTTGTTGTGCACTCTCCTCAAACAATAGCATAGTATTTTGTTCACTGTAATAGCTACTGTAAATTGGACCGCGTAGATAGATTAACAAGAATTTAAGCTTTCTGCCCATTTAAGACATGTCTATGTCCTGGAAAGTTTGCTGTTACTTACAATGTCATTCTGATAATGGGTTTCCAGCATGCATACAAAGAAGGGCATTCTACGAGTACGGTCTTCGCATAAACGACAGATGATTGGTTAAAGAGTATGGATGACAGGAAGTTAGTTGGTGTACTGTTGCTAGATATCAGTGCTGCTTTTGATGTAATTGATCATGAACTGTTACTAGGTCAACTCAAATGTTATGGTTTTAAGTCTGCAGCTCTATCCTGGATGGAAAGCTATCTATCCTGGAGATGGCAAAAAGTGTTCTTTAATGGTAGCTTTTCAAACAGTAAATATATACACTGTGGTGTTCCTCAAAGAAGTTTCCTAGGCCCACTTCTCTACTCTATCTTTACTGATGATTTACATTCAGTAATGAATACATGGGTGATAATGTATGCTGATGACTCTAGCATCACAATGTAATGAGCTAACATATGTACTGAGCAGTGAACTAAGAATGGTTTCTGAGTGGGTTGATATGAACAAATTGGTTTTGAACATTTCTAAAACTAAATGTATTGTATTTGGTTCAAGATATATGCTTGCTGATGATCCCCAATTGAATTTGCCGATGAATAGAATGCATGTAGAGCAAGTGAAAAAACTAAACTACTGGGTTAATCATGGTCAAAACACATAGACACTATTATTATTAAGATGGGTAAGGGAATTGCTGTTACAAGAAAATGTTCAGAGTATGTAACATCTATGACTCTGAATCAGGTGATTAAATCCCTTGTCCTATCACACTGTCCAGTTATATTGTCATCTGCAGCAAAGAAAGATATAAAAAAAACTCCAAATGGCTCAAAACAGGGCTGCCAGATTAGCTCTTCATTACTCTATCTGTATGAATATTATCCAAATGCATCAGAATCTCTCATGGCTTCACATTGAAAACAAATTACTGTCCAGTCTTCAGATTCTGTTTTAGGAATGTTATATTTTTTTTAGAAAACACCGTTTTTTTTCTGGACAGTTAGTACATCCGAGCATCACGATAACCGCCAAACCAGACAGGCAAGGACAAATCACTATAAATCTACAGTTTTATATAGAGCCATAGCTGAATGGACCTCTTTACCAATCCACATTTCTCAGGCAAAAAGTAAATCCACCTTCAAGAAAAAACTAAAATAACATATAACGCTATATACCATATCACTGGACAGGAAATAGAAAGCATCAACTGAATGTTAAATGTGTTTCCTGTCAGGTATTTTAATTGTCTGTATTGTCTACTTGTTGAATGTTTGTGAAGTCTTGATTTGTGGTTCTTTGTAATGTCTTGTTAATTGGTGTTGGACCCCAGGAAGATTAGCTAGCGTTATGGTGTTAGCTAATGGAGATCCTAATAAAAATAACAAATTAGTCAAATTAGCGCACGTTAGCATCAACCGTCCCGGTATAGGGACACCGATCCCGTAGAGGTTTGTAATTAAAGGTTAGATATACTTTCCTCCTGGTAAAGATAGATACAAGGGTGGATCATGTGAAGATGTGGCTCTTTCTCATTTCAAACTGAACACAATGAGGAGGATAATTGACAGACAGCCTGGTTTCATTCTAAACCGATTGACTTCAATTAAGTCTGTTTTCAAAAGCCCCTCTGGAAACTGTTGGAGTTTCTCCCACCCTCTTGAGACCTGTAAGCCATAATTAAAAACTTGGCGACAATCGCAGGGCTTTTTCATCCCAGGGCTCCTGGAGACAGAACTCCCATCAAGTGCCTCTTCATTACAAATAAATCAGCAGCCCACTTCGTCTCAGTGCCTTCTGTGAAAACCCCCGGCGCTCCAGCTTATCACTAGGTCCTCCACTTTAGCTACACTATTAATCAATTACAGAACTATTTGGGCAGTTAGCGATCTCCCACCAAACATCTATGAACAAAGATAATCTTATTCACTCCTTAACATGCTCGTGGAAGTTGCTCATCAACTATTTGGCAAGAAAGCTCTAAACATTGAATAAATACAGTCTTTCCCAAACTATTTCTGGCTTTCATAGGAACATTTTCCATCCTCCTCCACCATGTATGTTTACAAATACTGCATGAACATTTGCATCCGCTGGATGGTCCCTTATTACTGTAACAAAGCCACTGTGCCTTATTTAATGACAGAGACCCTACCCAAGCCCTATCCCTGATTGTAATGCTTCCAGGAGAAAGTGCAAGCTCTAAAAAACATCTGATGCAAAAGAGATCTGTCTTGTCTGATGGCAGAATAAATGCCTGCTGGCATATTCTAAATGTGCTTAGTTATGGACTGTGAAACACTATGCAATGTGCACACACTAGTAGGCAGACTGGTATGCATCACCATCAACATGAATATTACAAATTATTGACACCTCACAAAAGTGCAAAGTGGACAGTAAAGCCCCATGATTAAACATGGAGAGTGAGCCAAGGACAGGATGAATCATTTGCTACACTGTAAAGGACAATATGGACAAGGTCGCTCTGTCTTTGACAAAAACATATTGTTTTCCCTTCTCCTTTGAGAAGTCACTGAAGCATGGGGGTGGCTGCGGAATAGAGAACAGACCCTCACACCAAGCTGTATACTATATATTAGTGGCTCTGCTCACACTACACTCTACATTCAGGAAGTATCCTGCCTTCACGCAGTGGCTGTCACACACACACGTACACAGTCACACATGTACACACACAAGCACGCACACACAGTCATTCATTACTGAGACCACGTTAATTTTCAAGCGCAAAAATAGTGTGTGGAAAATTATGCTTTTGTCAAGGTGTGAGGATGTGTGCGTTGGATTTTCAAAGTGCCTTTAGAAACCCCCTTTATGATTGTGAAGGAGCCTCACTCCTGTGCTCTCGGAGGAAAATGCTCTCCTTCCTTCCCAGAAACAGGGCAGCTATATCCGGCTGCTGCAGGGCAACACCCCCGCTGCCTGGGCTCATGAGCTCATGTTAAGGGCCAGCGCCAGCCAGGCCCTGCTATTGGGCCAGGATCAAACCCCCATCCGGCCATCTGGAGAGGAAGAAGAAACAGGACCGTACATTCTACATATTTTTTAACAGGGAAGACATATTGAGACCTAGGTCTCTTTTTCAAATGGGCCCTGTATAATACAACATAACTATACACATTATAAACAAAATACTGTATATATGCATATTTACATACACATTAAAATAAAAAAATCCAGTCATGGGAAGCACAAATAAAACATTACAAACCACCTGGAAATACAGCATTCCTCCCCACATAAGTCCCCAATCAATACTTTAAATTGCCCAAACGGCACCAGAACATCAAGATGAAATGTATTTGGTATTTTGTTCCAGCAATATGGTGCATTAAAACTAAAAGCAGATTTACCTAGCTCGGTGGAGACCTTAGGAACCTCAAGAGTTAACCAATCCTATGAACAGGTTAGGCAACACAGGTGTATATACTTCAATAGCAAAGTTATATAAGACAGAAGTTTATGAAGTAGGGCCTTGTAAACACGAAGGAAGTAATGCAGAGATCTGTGGGTCTTTTAGCGAAGTCCAGCCAACCTTTTGATACAGGATGCAGTAATGAGTATCAAAACTGTGACCTGTAACAAAACAAAGAGCATATGGTACTGTAGATGGCATCCAAGGGATTAAGAATAGTAGAAGCTGCACTTAAATAATATCACCATAATCAAGAACAAATAAAAAGGTTGACTGAGAATGTGATTCCTACTACTTAGAGAAGGGCACGCTCTGTTTCTGTAGAAAAAGTCTACTTTAAATCTTAGCTTCTTAACCAGCTCATCTATATAATTTTTAAAACGTCAAATCCATATAAATCGAAATGCATAAGTATTTATATGCGGGAACACATTCAATTGGAGAACCATCTAATGAGTGAACATGTAGACAATCTGAAACATTCTTACGAGAGTTTAAAAACAACGTGTATTTGGTTTTGCCCCTATTAAGCACAAGTTTTAAATCAGCAAGGGATTCCTGCATAGCTATAAAATCTGACAGTAGTTTTGACACAGAACGGATCTTGGCATGGCACCAGCCCTACGCACGGTGTCCCCGGTTCGCCAGCACAGCCCAGTGCGGTCTGTTCCACCTGGCCGCACTGGCCTGGCTACGGGGAGTATCCAGCCAGGTAAGGTTGTGCAGGATCGGTGCTCAAGACCTCCAGTGCGCCTCCACGGTCTGGTCTATCCGGTGCCTCCTCCACGCACAAGGCCTCCGGTGGCAGCCCCACGCACCAGGCTGTCTCTCCGTCTCCTTCCTCCAGGTGCTCCCGTCTGTCCAGCGCTGCCAGAATCTCCCTCCTGTCCAGCGCTGCCAGAGTCTCCCTCCTGTCCAGCGCTGCCAGAGTCTCCCTCCTGTCCAGCGCTGCCAGAGTCTCCCTCCTGTCCAGCACTGACAGAGCCGCCCGTCTGTCCTGAGCTGCCAGAGCCGCCCGTCTGTCCTGAGCTGCCAGAGCCGCCCGTCTGTCCTGACATGCCAGAGCCGCCCGTCTGTCCTGAGCTGCCTGAGCTGCCAGAGCCGTCCGTCTGTCCTGAGCTGCCAGAGCCGCCCGTCTGTCCTGAGCTGCCAGAGCCTCCCGTCTGTCCTGAGCTGCCAGAGCCTCCCGTCTGTCCTGAGCTGCCAGAGCCGCCCGCCAGTCAGGAGCTGCCAGAGCCGTCCGGCAGTCAGGAGCTGCCGGAGTCGCCCGGCGCTGTCGTAGTCACCCTTCACGCCGGAGCTGCTGAAGTCTCCCGCCTGTCTGGCGCTGCCGGAATCTCCCGCCCGTCCGGTGCTGCCGGAATCTCCCGTCCATTCGGGGCCCGCTGCTAGGGTCCCCAGTCCGAGGTCGGCGGCGAGGGTCACCGCTCTAAAGGCGCCACTGAGGCAAGGAAAGAAGCATGCAAAGACTATGGTGGAGTGGGGTCCACGTCCCACACCAGAGCCGCCACCGCGGACAGACGCCCACCCAGACCCTCCCATATAGGTTCAGGTTTGCGGCCGGAGTCCGCACCTTTGGGGGGGTACTGTCATGTTCTGACCTTAGTTCTTTTGCTATGTCTTTGTTTTAGTATGGTCAGGGCGTGAGTTGGGTGGGTAGTCTATGTTTGTTTTTCTATGTTGTGGTTTTGTGTTTGGCCTGGTATGGTATGGTTCTCAATCAGAGGCAGGTGTAGTTCGTTGTCTCTGATTGAGAATCATACTTAGGTAGCCTTTTCCCACCTGTGTAGGGTGGGTGATTGTTTTCAGTTATGTGTATGTCAACTTACAGAACTGTTTCGTTTCACTCTCCTTTTGTTATTCTGTTTAGTGTTCTCTGTTTAATAAATATAATGATGAACACTTACCACGCTGCGCTTTGGTCCTCACCTCATTCCAACGACGAGCGTTACAATAATAGTATCAGTACATCTTTATGTACTTAAAAAAAGCAGATTTAAATTCATCAATCATGATGGCCTGAGTTCAATCACTAAGATAATCATAAAACCATGAACAGGTGTCAGAGCTCAGGCCTATTGAGGACAACTTATTCAATAAAATAACCTGATCAACAGCATCAAAAGCTTTTGACAGGTCCACAAATAAAGCAGAACATTTAATTTTAGTGTCTAAAGCATGGACAAGATCATTAACTGGTTGCTCTATGAGTGCTATGCTCAGGCATAAACCCTGATTAGTTTACATTCAAAATACATTTCTAAAATAAAAAATAGCAAAGAACTGTGATGGAAATGTTATACTTGTGCTTTTCTAATAACTAATTTCTGTGTTCTATTCATGTGCTGTTCTAATAACAAATGTCTGTTTTCATGCAAGTGACTGATTGAACGAATCCTCACTTATCAGTATCTGCAATTTGGTAGTACGCCCAGACCTTGTTTGGAGAACGAAAGACATCTCAGTTTCACAGTCTCAGCTTAGAGAGAAGAAGCTTTGTGAGGTATTGGTCAGTCACATGAATGAAGCAAATATGAATGATTAATTAATTATGAATAAGCTAATTCATGCAAATATGACTTGTCAGTATATAAGGGAACTAACAGGACTGCCCCATTAGAGCTCCTGACAGATGTTCATCAAGCTTCTTGGAACATCTCCAGCGTGCTGACAATAAACAATGATTCATTTAAGATTGACTTCGAGTGTCCCTGTGTAAGAATTTCCACAACAGTACATTTACCAACGATTCAAGAATCTTAGCTAGACAAGGAAGCCTTGAAATAGGTAGATAATGATTAAGATCACTACTATCCCTGTCCTTATGGAGTGGCAGAACAAGAACTGATTTCTGTACTTTTGGAATATTTCCTGATAACAATGTTAAATAAAAAAATCTAGGTACTTAAGCAGACCAGGATCCAATTGGTCAGCCCCTGTGGATTTCTTGTTGTCTATTGCTAGTAAAGCATCCAGGACTTTTTTCTTCTGTAAATAGCCTAAAAGAAAAGCTTTGACTATCATTTCTCTGAACATTCACCAAATTTCCCCTATCAGTATCCAGAACAATATCATTGTGAATAGGCTTAGAAGTTATTTCAAAGAGACAGTCCGCTGAAATAAAATGGTAATTAAATGCATCAATGATGTAATTTTTCCCTTAATGAGGCCAATGTCTGAATACATTTTTTTGTGGCAGAGAGGAAGCAGACCCGTCAGGGATGTGACAGTTTTCCAGAATTTAGCCAGGTTCCCATTACAATCCAAAAGAGTGGTTACATAATGCTCCCGAGTGGCACAACATTTTAAGGCACTGCATCTCAGTGCAAGAGTGTCACTACAGTCCCTGGTTCAAATCCAGGCTGTATCATATCCGGCTGTGATTGGGCGGCGCACAATTTGCCCAGCATTGTCTGGGTTTAGCTGGGGTAGGCCGTCATTGAAAATAAGAATTTGTTCTTAACTGACTTGCCTAGTTAAATAAAGGTTAAATAAATAAATAAAACATAATAATCAGATTTAGCCTTTCTGCTTTGTCTTACACAATCATTCCTCAGTTGCTTAAACAATTGCCAGTCTGTGCCTAAGTCTATGTTCCTGGCCTTGACCCAAGCATCATCTCTTTTATGAATGACTTCTGATAATTCCGGAGTGTACCAGGCATTCGATCTACCTTCAAACCTTACTTTTATGAAGGGAGCATGATTATCCACAATAGTATTGAAGACAAAGCTAAATCAGGCTCAAAACTAAATCAAGTTCAGGGTTCGCTGAAATACAATCAAGGTCACTAAAGTAAAGATAATGTGAAAAAAAGCTTGTTCACTTACGTTTTAAAGTTCCTGTTTGTGATGACACGAGGCTTACATTTTTTGTATTCTCACATCTCTGTCACGCCCTGACCATAGAGAGCTGTTTATTCTCTATGTTGGTTGGGTCCCACCACAACAGGACCAAGCAGTGTGCTCGGGAGGAGATGGCATCCTGGTCTTTGAAGGAGATCAGGGAGAGAATAGCCTGGACTTGGGAAGTAATAATGGCAGGAGACAAGAGCCTGCCATGGAAGTAGGTGGAAGCAGCGAAGGAGGGACAGTGACGAAGTCAGGGAGGAAGGCCACAGAAACCCCAATAAAAGAATTGGGGGAGGCACATGGAGCAGTCGGCGGAGCCGAGGAGTGAACCAGAGCCAGTCTGGCAGAAGAAGAAGAATTTGGGGGAGAGAGAAATGGGAGAGTTGTTGAGTTGGTGGAGGATGCACAGAATTAAGGAACATGTTGTCAGTTTGGTGCCACCTGAGTCAGCTCCCCGTACTCGTCCTGAGAAGTTTGTTAAAGTTCTGGAACAATTGATGCCAGCAATACACACCAGGTCTCCAATGCACCTTCACAAACCAGTATGTCCTGTGCCAGCTCCTCGCACTCTCCCTCAAGTGCGCTTTCCCAGTCAGGTCCGTCCTGTTCCTGCTCCTCGCATTCGCCCTTAGGTGCGTGTCACCAGCCGGGTGCCACCTGTACCGGTCCCAAGCATCAGGCCTCCAGTGCTCCTCCACAGTCCAGTACGTCCTGTGCCTCCTCCCCGCACTCGCCCTGAGGTGCGTGTCATCAGCCCGGTACCACCAGTGCCGGCCCCACATACTAAGCTTCCGGCGACAGGTCCCAGTCCAGAGCTTCTGGCGACAGTTCCCAGTCCAGAGCTTCCGGTGACAGTTCCCAGTCCAGAGCTTCCAGCGACGTTTCACAGTCCAGAGCCTCCAGCGACGGTGTGCGGTCCAGAGCCACCAGCTATGGTCTGCGGTCCAGAGCCTCCAGCGGGGATTCCCAGTCCGGAGCCCTCGGCCATGATCTACGGTCCGGTGCCTCCGGCGACGATCCACGGTCTGGTTCCTCCGGCGACGATCCACGGTCCGGGGCCCCCGGCGGGGATCCACGGTCCGGAGCATCCGGCGACGCGCCCCGCACCGGAGCCGCCTCTGATGGTAGATGCCCACCCGGACCCTCCCCTATTGAGTCAGGTTTTGCGTCCAGACCTTTGGGGAGGGGGTACTGTCACGCCCTGACCATAGAGAGCTGTTTATTCTCTATGTTGGTTGGGTCGGGGTGTGATTTAGGGTGGGTTATCTAGGGGAATTGTATTTCTATGGTGGCCTGATATGGTTCCTAATCAGAGGCAGCTGTTTATCGTTGTCTCTGATTGGGGATCATATTTAGGTAGCCATTTCCCCCATTGTGATTTGTGGGATCTTGACTATGTTTGTGTGTAGTTGCTTTCTGCACTGCATGTAGCTTCACGTTTCATTTTTTCGCTTTATTATTTTTTGTGCTTTAAGTTTCTCTTCTAAATGAAAGGATGGAAACATACCACGCTGCATCTTGGTCCACTCCTTATATCGATCGTGACAATCTCTAACACAAACAACTGGGAAAAGGTCACTAATGTCTTGGGCGAAGACACCAGTTGAAACATATTTCTTTGGTGTATTCATGAACACAAGCTCAGAGTTTACTTTGAAGGATCTTTAGGGTTCGGCTGTGTATGCTTAGTCATCATCTGGGTTAGGTTTAGTTCATTACAAATGTATTTTAGATTGTCTGAAGAATGCATTTCTTCATAATTTAAGTCACCCAGGATCATTTCTGATTTAGTAAAATAAGACAACTAGTTAACTCCTCGAGTACACAAAGATTAGCAGAGGGAGGTTGGTCGACCACTACAACAGTTATGGATACATTTTTCTCCAGACAAAAGGCTTAAATATGGTAGCAAAACATTTCAGTAAAGAGACAGCAAAATATATTTTTTGAAGAATAATCAGTCTACCCTGTCTGTCAGCTCTAAACACATTATAACCCTCAATATTAATATCAGAATCCAGAATGTCCCCAGAGGTCCAAGTTTCCGTCAGTACCAGAGTGTCTGGATTCGTCTGCATAGCCCAAATCTTGATGTAATCCAGTTTAGGAAGTAAAATCCTGATGTTCAGATGCATCAACCCAAGTCCTTAACGATTTTTTAAAAAGTCACATGGAGTCTCCAACTCAATCAAGCCACTGTACGTTCAATAGGCGGTTGCAGACCCTGTTTGATGGTTGATATTGATATAGTTGGTATGGCTATAAGATTGCATAGAACTACACCATTTGGTATATCTATCCCTATTAGTATTAGAGGAAGGAAAAGACATTTGAATGACTTTTCCAATGACTTTTCTAAAGTTAGCACCAAAGGGCCTGAGGCCCCAGCCTGAGGCCCCAGGCCCCAGCCAGTCAATATGAGGAACTCTCAGTGTAACCAATGATAGAATGTTATAAACTGACTTACATGGGCTTTGGTTGCTATTGTTCAACAGCCCAAGGCCTCTATGTGATTTGGAAACCGATGGAGAATTAAAGTTGTTGGAATTCACATTTGAACTAAAAGCACTGGGTGAGCAGGCCACCGTGGGCTCCTATTTTGAGCTAACAATAGCAGATCTAAGAGTGGAGTTCAAACGAATAGGTACAAGATTACAACTGACGACACCCCTGGCAGTATAGACAACAGTATGACGCTAACGCTTAGAGAGGATGGGAAGTATTACCTGAGCGGGTTTGGTCTGTCACTGTGTCAATATCTTAACGCGGCCTTGAAAAGGTGAAGAGAGGGTTCAGGCTCCTAGATGGTTTGGGTGGAGTCCAATATCTCTGTAGAGCATCTTTTGTTTCCAAAAAGTGCAGAAATGGTCAATAACAGTTATGCCAACTGAGTGGCAGTAATCTTTAAGCCAGATATGAAGTGCTGCAGAACCTTTCATAACCACAATCCAGCGACAGCACGGGACCAGAGATAATAGGCTGATTTTCAGAGCCTTTCAGAGTGTTGATCAGCCCAATAAAGTCCTGTTTCATTCGCTCTGATTGACCCTTTTTGATGTAATTTGATCCCAGATGCACTACGACAGCAGCAGCCCTGGGATGCAGGATCGATAACCGAAGCATCCGTCAGCTCCTCATAAATCATCCTTCTCCTTTATTCTCCAAAGGGGGTGGGGAGGAGGGGCCGGGATGGGAAGGTGGTTGGTAGGATGGGAAGAGGGAGTGAGATGGGAGGGGAGAGGTGGCCCCGGCCAGGCCACACTACTGCTACCATGCATGGGTTGAAGTCATGTGATGTTAGTTGCAATTTCAAACACAGACTTAGAAACAGTGTTTTTAATCCGCCTAATATAAAGACAATCACAGCCTGTAAACAGCTGAATGTTTATTACCGTTGGTGAGCCAGAGACGCCAGCTCCACCTTTCAATAAGAAACACGCAAAAAAAGGTTTGCATTTGCCGGAAATTAGAAATTCCGCATTTAGGTGAGTAAATAACAGCAAGTGCTAAACAAATATGGATAGACAGATCAAAGGCTGGCGTAGAGTCAGGTGCCCCGCTCGCTCACAGCTGGGAGCTGCCGTTAATGGGAGCTTTATTTAATTCCTCAACGTCTCTCTGGAGAATTGCCGGGCGTCCACTCCCACTGCCTCATGATGACTTGCTTAATCCCAAATAAGAATGGATAGCGAGGACACAGGGACAAATGGTGCCTTCCGATTCACCCTCCTGCACAGAGGGGGCCACAACCATCATTATTACAGCTGTTAACACTCACTTCTTTCCCTAGTGGGGCTGTCCATGCATAGAAAGACGAGTACAATAGAGAAGGACAGAAACACTCAAATGTATAAATGTACAATCACTTTTTCAAATAAAATCAAATTGCATTTGTCACATGCTTCGTAAACAACAGTTAAATGCTTACTTACAGGTCCTTTTTCAACAATGCAGAGTTAAAGATAACCTACTACTCAGCCGGCACAACTAGGCTCATAACCACCATGATGCATTTATAGAGTGGGCTACACTTGACTATTGTGATGGTCGATGAATCTGAGAGGATAAAAGTAATTGCATGACTTCATTCTGTATATCAGTATTGGTTGTTTAGGAGGAACATTGTACTGCTACTCATATTGATTTTCAGCAATACAGGTTGTCTCCATGGGCCTTGAAGAGGATATGTAGAATTGGCTTTAACCCTCCTGGTGTGTTCTGGTCGAATTGGACCGATTTACAAGTTCTCTCTGAAAAATGTAGTTCATTTGATCTGATTGTCATAAGGTTCCATGACTTTGTCCACACAGGGCATCTGAACACAGAAAACACATAAAATTTGGGGTGTTTTATTTAACTTTTGTACACCTGTGGTGTTCTCGATCAAAAATGACCGGTCATTAGAAATTAATGGGTGAGACTACAATTAGTGTATAAAATTGAGTTCAGGCACATGCCCATTCATCAGATGGATACACGTCCTCTACCAGACCCATATATGCATGTGTGTTTGACACACACACACACACACACACACACACACACACACACACACACACACACACACACACACACACACACACACACACACACACACACACACACACACACACACACACACCTCACTCCCCTTCTTGGCTTCCATGGCAACCCCCACAGGAATCTTTCCTCAGTAGACTCTTTCCCCCATGGGAACCACACCTGTTGGCATTCTCACAAACAATCGCAACATTGTTTCAATAATATATCAAACTTTTCTCACAGCTCTTTTTTGAGGCCTTGCTCACAATTCATTCTGTGGCAGCACAATGACCATACAATATACTATATGTCAGGCTCTTGATCATATCTTTGATCATGACACTGGTGAGGAGGAGAGAGTCCTTTGACACAAAGTTGTCTGTGATAAATAGCAGAATATGTTTCATCTGAGTGTTTGTTATAATCAAAATAATCCATGCATTATGTTTTTTTTAAACTCAAAAACGAGTTGTATGAGCTCAGGTCAATAAGGCCTACAGGCCATAAATAGCAAATAGAAGTTCAAAACTTGCAATGTTCACAAGAACTTAAGTTGATAAAGTGATCTAACACAACATTAGGTGATAATTTATGGATTATTATGGATTTATAATCAGCTATAATGGGGCGGTCATTTTGGACCGGGAACACAGAATTAATTAACATGAAACAAACACAATAGGAGGGTTAAACAGGCTTTTCTGCTTTGGTTCAGATCTGTGCCTGGGACCAGAAGGACTCTGACCTCCACTAATGATAACCTGCTCAGGGTTTTCACAACAGCTCTCCACTGGAGGTAACATTTCACCTGACTAACAGTGAAACTAACAGCCCCTGTACATTCTTATAGAGGTTCTGAGGCACAGCTGCTTTAGAATGCTGCTAGCCCCTTGCCAGGGAAAATGTCTGAGAGAGGCAGTCATACAGAGTTCATTGCTCCACATGCTTTTTGCATTTTCTCTCTTTTCTCTTTCACTGTGCTCTGAGGAACGTCTGATATGAGAAGAAAACAAATCTCTGCTGTTTCCAGCTAATACCCGTGAGAGCACTGGATCCCAACGCAACCCGGAGGAATGGACATCTACAGGAGACTTTTTCTCCATATTTTTCACTGTTGCCCCTACTGGAGAATTTTGCGATTTAAGTGTTGGTGAGTGCCAGCACGGACCAGGGAGACACCACCTCATGAAGGGAGCAGCAGCCCTTCTACAACATCAAGCTGCTGGCTCTTTTACTACCAATTGCCAACGACCTTGAAAGCTTTGGCATGGACAGCTCCTTTAAATTATTCACACAGGATGCAAAAAAAAAAAAACTTCTACTGCACTCCCAACCAGCAAGGGCGGAAGTCAAATGCAAAGCGCAGCTCCTTTTCCTGAAGGGATATGCAGATAGGCAGAGATATACTGTAGATACATTAGTGTAAGTGAGAAGTGTAGACAAAGTGGAGCTTTAGAAAGGGAGACGGCTTCAAATTTCCAAGAGCACACCAAAATAGCACACGGGGAAAATAAAAGGGTCCGTCCTTGCATAATTAATTTGTGGGCTCCGTGGGTTGAGTCTCAGTGGGATTCTGCCAATTATGAGTGTTTTGAAAGCACCCGCAGTGCAACTGTCCACAGCAGGGACAGTTAGGGACTGGATCCCCTGCACTTCTCCCACTATACATTGTAGTGGAGGCTCCTCAGAGGAGGAAGGGGAGGACCATCCTCCTCAGTGAATTTCCTAAAAATGTAAATTGTAAAAAAGTTAAGTTATCCTCTTTAGATAAAACTATACTAAATATAGTCACTCACTATTTTGCAAAGAAGGTCTACAGTAGCCTCAACAGCACTCTGTAAGGTAGTAAGTACCATGGTGTAGCCAGAGGACAGATAGCTTTCGTCCTTCTTTGCGTACATTGACTTCAATACAAAACCTAGGAGGCTCGTGGTTCTCACCCCCTTCCATAGACTTACACAGTAATTAAGACAACTTCCGGAGGACGTCCTCAAGCCTATCAGAGCTCTTGCAGCATGAACTGACATGTTGTCCACCCAATCAAAGGATAAGATAATTAATCTAGTACTGAAAGCATAAACTACAGCTAACTAACACTGCAATAAAATGTGGTGAGTAGCTGTCTCAAAAGAGAGTGAAAGTTGAACAGTTTTGAACAAATTAATTTCTTCCAAAATAAAGGAGAAGCCTACTGAAACACCCTGCTCAAACAGAGGGGTACTATGTTAGCTAGCTGGCTATGACTTTCCAACACAAAACTGGAACTCTTCCAAGTCAAGATAAGCTTTTGGTATTATTAATTTATTGCACCCTGGGCCCACCGGTGTAACTGCTTACGGACTGTACACTAACGTTACTGCATGATTGTAGCGGGTTTACAAACACACTAGTTCTATTAGCTATGCTGACTATGACGTTACTTTAGATAATATGGTGACAAAGATGTAGGCTGTTTGTAGAGGTTTGGCTTGGCTGTTATGAGAGTGAACTGTTTACGTGGGATCAGGGGTGTATTCATTCTGCCGATTCTGTTGAAAAACATTTCTTAAACGGAAGAAAACTCAAATTTGTCTCTCGACCTGTGTTCACCTATGTTGTAAATTTTATTTTCATAGGCTCTGTCGTAGCAACCTCATGATGGGTATAAGGAAAACTTTACTATCATGTGGTAGCCTAAACCTATCGCTGTTACATTAAACTGGGTGAATGGAATATGAATGAGGGTCATCCAATATGCTGTTATAGAAATGAGGCCATGCTCATGACAAAAAATATCGTCCTCCCTCATCTTAAAACAGCACTGACCACCACTGACACACCGTGTGTAGAAGCACATCTAGCTTTTAGCCAAAAAGCGACATTTGGTTTGGGGGTCCCCCACCGGGTGGGCAAAATGTTTATTGAAAATATTGCAGTTTTGAAGCTAATTTCCTGCAATTCTACAGATTTTGTCAATACTTACACCATATTCATATGATATCAGGGCTACTGAGCACATGCCCTGCATGCCTGGTCAGTAATTTGGTGATGATTACTACAAGATTTAGATTGCTTGGTAAGGTAGTCTAGCCAGCTATCTAAAAATGTTTAGCTGACATGGGTTAATTGGGTAACTGTCAGTGGAAAACTGCTGATGCGCTGCGAAATTTTGAAATTGCATATTGTGTACATTTTAAACTCTCAACGGTAAGTTGAGTTCCTAAACTCCTAGCGGCCACGGGGCCCTATGCACAATGCGTAGTCTGCATATAGGCAGAAACGCTTCTGACCCGGTGTATCTGTATCTGTGCAATTTATATCTACAGCAAATGAAGAGAGTAAAAATCTATACGGCAAAGTAATTATTGTCATTGTAAATGATTTGACACACACTATCTGAGATAATATTCTGAGAACCATATGTGTCTTAGAGCTTGGTGAGAGCGTGATTGTCCTATGGTTATTTTGCATACAACCTTTCCACAACTTTCTGGGAATGGTTAAGTTTAGTTTATTAGGACCCCCATTAGCTTTTGCACATGCAGCAGTTACTCTTCCTGGGGTACACATATAACATACTAATACATGACAACGTACAGAACATATATAGACAAGAACAACATAAGGTATTACATTCAATTCTAAATAAAAAATATATATTTTATTTATTTACATAAGTATTCAGACCCTTTGCTATGAGACTCAAAATTGGGCTCAGGTGCATCCTGTTTCCATTGATCATCCTTGAGATATTTCTACAACTTGATTGGAGTCCACCTGTGGTAAATGCAATTGTTTAGACGATTTAGAAAGGCACACACCTGTCTATATAAGGTCCCAAAGTTGAAAGTGCATGTCAGAGCAAAAACCAAGCCATGAGGTCGAAGGAATTGTCCGTAGAGCTCTGAGACAGGATTGTGTCGAGGCACTGATCTGGGGAAGGGTACCAAAAACTTTCTACAGCATTGAAGGTCCCCAAGAACACAGTGGCCTCCATCATTCTTAAATGGAAGAAGTTTGGACCACCACTCTGGACTCTTCCTAGAGCTGGCTGCCCAGCCAAACTGAGCAATCAGGGGAGAAGGGCCTCGGTCAGGAAGGTGATCAAGAACCCGATTGTCACTCTGACAGAGCTCTAGAGTTCCCCTGTAGAAATGGGGGAAACTTCAAGAAGGACAACCATCTCCACAGCACTCCACCAATCAGGCCACCATGGTAGAGTGGCCCGACTGAAGCCACTCCTAGGTAAAAGGCACATGACAGCCCGCATAGAGTTGGCCAAAAAGCATTTAAAGACTTTCAGACCATGAGGAACAAAATTCTCTGGTCTGATGAATCAAGATTGAACTCTTTGGCCTGAATGCCAAGTGTTACTTCTAGAGGAAACCTGGCATCATCCCTACAGTGAAGCATGGTGGTGGCAGCATCATGCTGTGGGAATGTTTTTCAGCGGCAGGGACTGAGAGACTAGTCAGGATAGAGGCAAAGATTAACGGAGCAAAGTACAGAGAGCTCCTTGTTGAAAACCTGCTCAAGACCTTCCAACAGGACAATGACCCTAAGCATACAGCCAAGACAATGCAGGAGTGGCTTCAGGACAAATCTCTGAATGTCCGTAGCTAACAAATTGTCAGCCAACATAACGTGTAAGCTAACTTACTTGAAAAGTCATTACTTTATTACATTGCTCAACATTTTCTTAACATTTGTCATAATTAGTTAAAGCAATGAATTTGTATCCGCTCTCGTTGGACTTCGGCTGCCATTTTTTTTTTCAGATTTGCCATTTTCTTCAAATCTGAAAACGATGTGAAGCCGTGCCCATTTTCGGAAGAATTGCATTATGGGACCTAAAAGCACAGAAATAGTGTCCACTGCTTGTATACTTCGTATTTTGGCGAATGTAGTACAACATCCGGGAACTTTTGGCATACTCACTATATCCATAATATGACCAATATGCACCTGTTCACCTGTTCTGGGAACAAACATTTTTAGGTTCCAGGGAGGTTCTGAGAATACTCAATTTACATCACAAATAGTATGGTTAGTATGAGTATTTGAGCACAGCTCATGAGTTCAAAACAGTTAACCTAATCTAGCAGTGTTATCAAAAGTCTTATTGAAACATTATTCAGAAACCTCAAATAACCTATCATTTCCATTCTCAAAGCGTAAAAAAATAAAATAAACTCCCAGTAAAAAGTTAAAGGAACAATAGTAAAATGTTCTCAGAACCTCCCTGCAACCTAAAAATGTATGTTCCCAGAACAGGTGAAATGTTCACTTGCATTCTCAGAGCGGTTAAACGGAACATTTTTAAAATGGTCAGGTATGTATGGCTTTGTTCCCAGAACCAATGGGAAACCAAAAACTTGCGCTCCCACAACTTCCAAAGAACCAAATGTGCTAGATGGGTAATGATAATGAACCGTATGCTCTCGATCATTAGAGGACGGATGGACAGGTTGGCTGGCCAGGGATCTCCTACTGTGATGGAGCTGCACCAAAAATAGTCCTCCTCATCATAGAATTGGGCAGATGAAAATTTGATGAGGGACAACGTACTGCTGAAATATTCTGTTTGCCTTCATAAGGACACCCTCTTTTGTTTGTGCCCCTGGCGGCATGGGATCCATGTAGGCTGCCATGATATTTACGCCTGAGGTGCTGCTGGCGTACAAGTAGGATCCCACACTTAGCAGCCTTTCAAAGATCCCATATCTGCAAACGTTGCTCGCTGCATAAAAACCAGACATTTCCAGCCTTTTCCTAAGAGACAAATTGTCCGCAGAGTAACCTTTGAAAAAACTGGCATCATTGGGGAAACAAACCACTCTTCACTTCAAATGATGCTTTACTCCCTCTATTAAACCTTTGTAAATTGACATTTCAATATTTCCCTCAACAAATAGAAACCTTTATCCACCTCTTGCTTAACATCTTACTTCAGCAATCTGGAAGATAGAGTTTTTGACAATAAACTACAGTGATAAAAGACCCAAAATGATCCTGCTGAGTGACAATTCAATTAGATTTTTTTTTAACCTTTATTGCAATGCAAAGCTAGTTAGAATATTACTTTTTTATTCACAAATTGACACACTAGAAGCTCATAGTGTCAAATGGCTGTTTCATCTCATTGGGTAATGATGCTCCAACAGTAACCAACCCCCCAAAAAGTCTGTTTTATTGTCACATACACCGGATAGCAGAGCAGGCGGACTGGGGAGAGCGAGCGTGGGAGAGAGTGTGCTGTTCTCCACTCATACAGAGCTTACTTCCTGAGATGACAGCATTAATTCCTCATGTTCCAACCCCCTGAAATGTTAATTTCATTAGCCGCATTAGGGTTGAACTGTAAGTGTTGGAGTACCAGACGGCGAGCAGTGTTTTCTATTTTCATAATTCATCTGCAACCCAAAGCTGACAACGACAGGGCAGAAAGCATGGACTGGTTAACTCTGTTATCATCCTAAGCCTGGGCCGAGCATCATTAGTCATACAATAAGCTACTCCCCTACAGGGAAACACAGAGAGAAAATAACTGTTGGAAAACTATGGTTCAGTACAGTATGTCTTGTGAACAGGCATACTGTACTGATATATTGTAGGCCTACTATACATTCAGTGGGAGCAGACAGCAATTCCTTAAAAGGCTTTCAAATGAAAGTTAGAAACAGACATAATAACACAATGCATTTCACATACATTTTCTAGAACGGTCCGTTTCGGCAGACATTCTTGAATATGTTGGGAATACCCAAGTGGCTGTATCACAACCGGCCGTGATTGGGAGTCCCATAGGGCGGCGCACAATTGGCCCAATGTCATCCGGGTTTGGCCGGGGTAGGCCGTCATTGTAAATAAGAATTTGTTCTTAACTGACTTGCCTAGTTAAATAAAGGTTAAATAAAAATATATTTTTTTCAATGTGCCTCGACAAAGCAACACAAAGTTCACAGAATCACAAAATCAAGTGCTGAGTCAGCGTGATTCCACAAAATGTTACTACACTCCATGCCACTGTGTGAGTGAGTGTGTGTGTGTGTGTGTGTGTGTGTGTGTGTGTGTGTGTGTGTGTGTGCTATTTCATGCCGTGCACAGGTGTCATCATGCCAGCCAGGTTTCTGCTCTATCGGCAGAATCCCTCAGACAAACAAACTGTATGTGCACTAACTAAGTGACTCCTTGCAGTTTCCTCCAGAAGCATATCATTATTGATAATCTTTTCAAAATGAACCTTTTCTCAACATACAGGTACAGGATTCGATGGCAGGTAGAAGAGGATGCTGTCGAGAGAGAAAGAAAGAGCTGAATCAGAACATCTTTAAAAGTAATGAAATGTACTGGCTGAGTACTGACGACACTCATTAACTGCTGAAGGACGTAGCAGAAAGATGAGGAAGACCAGGAAACAGAATCAGAATCTGATGAAGAGGACATCCCACTCAATTAACAGTCCTTTGGGTTTTGATTCAGTGCTTCCGACAAAACACACTGAACATTCCACTAATGATATGATATATGTTGTTGTATTTATTTATTTATTTATTTTTTATTTCACCTTTATTTAACCAGGTAGGCTAGTTGAGAACAAGTTCTCATTTACAACTGCGACCTGGCCAAGATAAAGCATAGCAGTGTGAACAGACAACACAGAGTTACACATGGAGTAAACAATTAACAAGTCAATAACACAGTAGAAAAAAAAAGATTAAAAAAAGAGAGTCTATAAACATTGTGCGCAAAAGGCATAAGGAGGTAGGCAAATAATTACAATTTTGCAGATTAACACTGGAGTGATAAATAATCAGATGGTCATGTACAGGTAGAGATACTGGTGTGCAAAAGAGCAGAAAAGTAAATAAATATAAACAGTATGGGGATGAGTTAGGTAAACTGGGTGGGCTATTTACCGATAGGTTAGCTGCTCAGATAGCAGATGTTTGAAGTTGGTGAGGGAGACAAAAGTCTCCAACTTCAGCGATTTTTGCAATTCGTTCCAGTCACAGGCAGCAGAGAACTGGAACGAAAGGCGGCCAAATGAGGTGTTGGCTTTAGGGATGATCAGTGAGATACACCTGCTGGAGTGAGTGCTACGGGTGGGTGTTGCCATCGTGACCAATGAACTGAGATAAGGCAGAGCTTTACCTAGCATGGACTTGTAGATGACCTGGAGCCAGGGGGTCTGGCGACGAATATGTAGCGAGGGCCAGCCGACTAGAGCATATAGGTCGCAGTAGTGGGTCGTTCGGAGGTTAGATAGCACAGTGTCCAAGGAAGTGCCGGAAGTATACAGAATGGTGTCGTCTGCGTAGAGGTGGATCAGGGAATCGCCCGCAGCAAGAGCAACATCATTGATATATACAGAGAAAAGGGTCGGCCTGAGAATTGAACCCTGTGGCACCCCCATAGAGACTGCCAGAGGACCGGACAACATGCCCTCCGATTTGACACACTGAACTCTGTCTGCAAAGTAGTTGGTGAACCAGGCAAGGCAGTCATTAGAAAAACCGAGGCTACTGAGTCTGCCCATAAGAATATGGTGATTGACAGAGTCGAAAGCCTTGGCCAGGTCGATGAAGACGGCTGCACAGTACTGTCTTTTATCGATGGCGGTTATGATATCGTTTAGTACCTTGAGCGTGGCTGAGGTGCACCCGTGACCGGCTCGGAAACCAGATTGCACAGCGGAGAAGGTACGGTGGGATTTGAGATGGTCAGTGACCTGTTTGTTGACTTGGCTTTCGAAGACCTTAGATAGGCAGGGCAGGATGGATATAGGTCTGTAACAGTTTGGGTCCAGGGTGTCTCCCCCTTTGAAGAGGGGGATGACTGCGGCAGCTTTCCAATCCTTGGGGATCTCAGACGATATGGAAGAGAGGTTGAACAGGCTGGTAATAGGGGTTGCGACAATGGCGGCGGATAGTTTCAGAAATAGAGGGTCCAGATTGTCAAGCCCAGCTGATTTGTACGGGTCCAGGTTTTGTAGCTCTTTCAGAACATCTGCTATCTGGATTTGGGTGAAGGAGAACCTGGAGAGGCTTGGCCGAGTAGCTGCGGGGGGGGGGCGGAGCTGTTGGCCAAGGTTGGAGTAGCCAGGAGGAAGGCATGGCCAGCCGTTGATAAATGCTTGTTGAAGTTTTCGATAATCATGGATTTATCAGTGGTGACCGTGTTACCTAGCCTCAGTGCAGTGGGCAGCTGGGAGGAGGTGCTCTTGTTCTCCATGGACTTCACAGTGTCCCAGAACTTTTTGGAGTTAGAGCTACAGGATGCAAATTTCTGCCTGAAGAAGCTGGCCTTTGCTTTCCTGACTGACTGCGTTTATTGGTTCCTGACTTCCCTGAACAGTTGCATATCACGGGGACTATTCGACTATTCGATGCTATTGCAGTCCGCCACAGTATTTACACTGACTGTACAAAACATTAAGAACACCTTCTTAATATTGAGTTGCGCCCCCTTTTGCCCCTCAGAACAGCCTCAATTCGTTGAGGCATGGACTCTACAAGGTGTTCGACAGCATTCCACATGGATGTTGACCCATGTTGACTCCAATGCTTCCCACAGTTGTGTCAAGTTAGCTGGATGTCCTTTGGGTGGTGGACCTTTGGGTGTTGAAAAGGTTGAGCGTAAAAACCCCAGCTGCGTTGCAGTTCTTGACACACTCAAACCGTTGTGCCTGGCACCTACTATCATACCCTGTTCAAAGGCACTTGAAGGGATACTTTGGGATTTTGGCAAAGAGTTATTTTATCTATTTCCCCAGAGTCAGGTGAACTTGTGGATACCATTTTTATTTCTCTGCATGCTAGCAGATACCCATAGACTTCCAGTCATTACGCTAACACTAGTTAGCATTGGCTTGCAAAACTACTCTTAACTTCCTTCATACTGTCAGACATAAAAATGGTATCCGACAGGTCATCGGACTGGAAGTAGATAAAGGGTCTCATTGCCCGAAGTATCCCTTAAATCTTTTTCTTGCCAATTCACCCTCTCGATGGCAAGCAAATGCTTTAAAATCCTTCTTTATCCTGTCTCCTCCCCTTCATCTACGCTGATTGAAGTGGATTTAACAAGTGACATCAATAAGGGATCATAGTTTTAACCTGGATTCAACTGGTCAGTCTATGACAATGTTTTTTACACTCAATGTAATTACTGGCTACACTCATCCCCTCATTAACTGCTGAAGGACATAGCAGAAAGATGAGGAAGACCAGAAAACAAAAGATTCTGATGAAGAGGACTTCACACTCAATTAACAGTTCTGTCAGTTACATACCAGTAATGATATATGTACGGTATATAATTACTTGTACAATGGAAGGGCAGGCATCCATTCCCTTGTGGCTTGCCGACTCCAGACAGGGCGCGACTGAGCATTTGACCTCGCCCTCACTGAAGCTAAGGCAAATTGCTGGATGTTTGACAGACAGCACTGATTGTGATGGCATAAGGATTTTTTTAGAAGCAAACTCACAAGTCTCATGAAAGTTGTTTAAGTGCCCTCTCCCCTCACTCCCAACCTGCAGTCATTACATTCATAATGTTTTTCCTCATACTACTGCTCCACAGCACACGACTCCGCTCTAGAAACACAAGCTGCTCCCAAAACTAGGCCAAGTCCTGCATCATGCACAACCGATTGCAGACCAAAGCAAAAAATTTACAGAAAGACTGTAGCCTATAGACACAGTAGCAGCAGCGCACTAACTTCATCCCTACCCTTGCCTTACCCAGGACAAGAAAGTTGTGCTGAGGTCACACTGACATTTGTTCTTCTGTGCTCTACAAAGATCTATCCAGAGTGTGCCTTCAGTTGAGTTCCAGATACACATGTCCTTTTTACCCCCACTCAAATAATGACCTTACAAGGACATAGGCAGGTAAAATAATGGTGTCAGAGACCAGCCCTTTGTCATAGTGACAGTTAAGGATATATCCCATAATACTTTTCACATCTGTGATTGGACAGGCCCATAAGGCTTAGAGGGTCACTGCTGTCACTGTCAGGTGTGACAGACTGTCATCTTAGGGAGACACTCTCTCTGGGCTCCTCGTAATATCAGCCACCCGGTCTTCTTCACAGCTCAAATCTCTCCACAGTCACAACACAGCACAGCAACACAAGCAATGGAGAAAAGCCACTCAGAGCTCCCTCCATGCTGTGCACAGGCCTGAGAGGACACTGTTTGACAACTATCTGGATGCCATGCCGACTGGACTGTCTGTGTGGATATAAATGATAGGCTAGAAAACTCTCTCCAATGGTAGAGTTCTTATTCCAACACTGCTAAACACAGTTAACAAAGTAATGCCTGTGTTCTGTATATTACTATATTATTAACAGCCATTGTGGGCTGGGGTGGTGCATGTTTAGAGGTGGTTGGATTGGGAGGATCTGGAGAGAAATATAGTGTCTGTCCTATTGGTCTCTCCCACAATCCACTTACTTTCTAAGAGTTTACCGTCTGGATACATGTTATTATTATAATTTTTTACATGGAGCTGTTTTCCAACGGGAGAGGAAGCAGGAGATTTAAAGTGCGAGAGGTCAAAATGTCACTGTCAGCTCTGCCTACAGGATCCTTGTGAAAAAAAAAATCATGTTAGCACGCAGAGGTATTCCTCCACACTTATAAAATCAGGTTGCCCATGTGTCTCCCTTGTCCCAGCCCAAGGAAATCCCCTGTTCCACAGTCCCTTAGTTAGACTGTGTGGAAGGAGGATCAGGCCTAACATTATACAGTATTACATTCTCACTACCTAGGTTTTGGAGAAGAAAAAAAATCACAGAAACCCAACAGGCAAAAGTTAGCGCCTGGAACCCTAACTTGAGACAAGCCTGTGAACTTCAAGCTTTTGTGGAAAATTATTAATTATAAACAGTTGTTAGTGTCAAGGTCCTTTTCCCCACTGTGACAGGTGCCGAAACAGGACCAAAGTTTACACAGACCACCTCAGAGCCCAGGCAGATAAAGACAGCATTAGTGGGGCCTCTGTCTGTCTGACACTTGGGTTTCTGCTGACAGCTTGACGTCTCCTATCATTGTGTATTAGAGGAAGGTGGGCGAGGAGGTCAGACAGATGATGGCTATGCCAATATATTACACCCAACAACTGGAGCCATCTGTCTCCAGAAACAAGATAATACTGTATGCACCAGGGTCACTCTCACACTAACCTAACGTAGCAGGCTTAAAAGATACACCTGAAACTAGATCCCCTACTTATTGGTCTTGACAGGAAGAAAAATAAATAAAAACCTCCCCCGACAGTTTTATCTTCTGTGCTGTTCAACCAATCCAGTAAATGTGGAGGAGGAGTTAAGATGGAGTGCTGCCTTGTTAACGTCCAAAAGTGGAAGTCGCATCACAGGCTCTCTTTCCATTTCCCCTCAAAACTGGAACATCTGGTTGTTTGGGACTGGACTCTCACCCCAATCCACCTATCAATGACAGCGTCCCTATTTCCACTCTTTATTTAATAGTTTCCTGATTGTCGCAATATGATTAATTTAGATATGTGTTTGTATAATACAAACCAAGGGTTTTCAAATGCCTTCTGGACACAAATAAGCTTCACACCATAAATATTTTGTAATGTTCTATTTGTAGACTACCCGGCCAGCTCAACTTCATCCACACCAGCTGGTGATTATTTAGATATTGCCGTATCAGGCTTGTGTGTGTGCGGTTTAGTCATTTTCTAAGCAGACAGATTATTTTCAGACTGTAGGATAATAATGATCCAGTGCATGCTGAGTGACCAGAGTGAAGGTCTGAGAATGGTTTCCTTCTTTTCTTCTTGTTCTATCCTTCTTTTAACAGGCACACGGACAGAATGGGAGAAACAGATATATCTGGTTTGCTCTAGTACGCTGTTTCTCAAAATAATATGTGCCATCTAAGGACAGGCAAGCTACGGTCCTTCCTCCTTGAGGCCACTTCAAACTAGCACTTTGAGGAATGAGGGAGGAGGATGGAGGGAGGGAGGAGAAGGAGCAGTGGGAGGAGAGGAGGAAGGGGAAGGTGAGGTGGAGGAAAAGGGGGGGTTGGAGAAGGAGGAGGGAGAGGAGAGAAGGGGAAGAGGAGGTGGAGGAGGAGGCGAAGAGGGAGATGAGGAGAGAAAAGGAGTAGGAAGAAGTGAAGAGGGAGGCGAGGAGAGAAAAGGGGGAGTAGGAGAAGGAGTCAGTTCCATCCCTGTACTGATGGGCCTGATGTCATTACAGAGCCCTGGGCCTCCTCCATCTGTGTGTGCAGTCCATTTAGGGAGGCACACACACACAGGCCATAAGCGAGGCCGTCCCATCCCCTTCATTTAAACACTGCAAGCGCTTCTCAATACTTAGGGATGATCAAAATATCCAAGAAGAATTTCCTGGTGGTTATTAGCTTAACATGTCCCTATTCCCTAATCATTATAAACCAGTGAACATCAGTCATGGGCTCTTTACCTTATCTCTCTGTGTCCATTTGACCGCTCAACTTCCCCTACCCCCATCCTCAACCGCCTTTAAAAACAATTTGCTCTTTGACGTACAGGAATAACTATTGACTGACAGCTTGTATTACAGGAGGTTTGGGCAATGCAATGATGCCCGGAGGGGCTAATTCATACATTTTTATCAATATTTATATTAGCAAAGGTTACTGATTTAGCACTAAGATTGGATTGCTATAGATTTCACTGTCAGTAGAAAGAGTGACCGTTTCTTTGACAGTATCAAGCCGGTTTGTGTTTCAGACAATTTCCTGCACAGCTCCTCATCAGAAACCAAGGCCGTGGCCACTCTTTCCTTCTGGACTATTGTATACAGTGTACACTGTACGGTATAACATTAGGACTGTGCATTTTACCATTTGACTACAAAAAAAAGACCCTTACTCAAATATCTTTGCAAGAGATATTGTCCAATGAGACAAAGAAAGGTAAGGGTGTGTGTATTTACCTGGCTGGTACATCTATGTTGGAGATGGCGTAGAAGTATTTGAGGAGGTTGTCTCTCTGGACGTAGGTTCCCCCCAAGGCCGGCTTCAGCAGCCTCAGTCTCAGGTTGGTGAAGGTGAAGAAGTCCCTCAGGCCCTTCATACTCTCCATGCGTGTGTACAGGCTGTCCATATTGAGCAGCTTGGGCCCTGCGAAGATAGCAAAGCGCGCCATCACCTCGAAGCGCAGCACCTTCTCGTTCTTGGAGCCCACCCAGCGAGAGTACTGCTCGGTACAGATGACCCGAGTCACGTTTGTCGCCGACAGGTCCTGCACCCGCTTGGCGGGCATGTCGAAGGCGTCCATGCAGTCGTCGGCGTAGAACTGGTAGGGCTGCCAGGTGCGCCCTTTGTCCAGGGACTTGTCCAGCACCATGATGGTGGGGCGGCCATACTCGAAAGTGACCTGGATGTCATCGGTCAGCTCCAAGCTCTTGTTCCAGGCCAGGGAGATGTTGGCCAGCAGGGGCTCCGGGTAGCGGCTCCATGTCACCGTCTGCCAGTAGGTGATGAGGCCACTGCTCTCACGGTCCTGCATCAGCTGGGGAGGGTGAGCCAGGTCCGGGTTGGAGGCGTCACATTCGTCACTACACAGGTACGGGTTCTCCTGAAAGAGGGAAAGACAACTGGTCAGTGTTGGAAAACACTGTTCTACTCTCTTCCCTTTAGAATATAGTAGACATTTACTATCTCACCATTTTATAACATTCTAAATCCATACTGAGTTTTTATTTCATCTAGCATAGTGTCTATATGAATTATACAATCTGAGAAAAAAGGGTTCCAAAAGCGTCTTTAGGCTGTTCCCATAAGACAACCCTTTTTGGTTCCAAGTAGAATCCTTTTGGGTTCTATGTAGAACCGTCTGTGGAAAGGCTTCTACATGGAGCCGAAAAGGGTTCTACCTAGAACCAAAATGGTTCTACCTAGAACCAAATAGGGTTCTTTAAATGGTTCTCCTATGGGGATAGCCAAAGAACCCTTTTAGGTTCTAGATAGCACCTTTTTTAAGTGTAGGAATGACCCCCTAAAGGTTCCCACAAGCTCACAAAGTACGCAACTGATGTTTTTGTAGTATTTATTGGTTCTTTGGAAGCCTTTGCTTATGAGAAACAAGTCAGATAAAATTAAAGTAACATTTGCATGATCTTATATAGTCTACACCCCCCCCCCCTAACAAAGAAACCTGAAACAACCTGGAAACAGATTTTCCAAAAAAATCTGGCCAACCTTTTTAATGGGTCCCCCTGGGACCATGTTTGTGTGTTTGTCCCAACATGTTAACACACTCAGCATATGTCTCCATTAAACACTTTGTAGGCTGTGTTTGGTGGATATCCATCTGGGAATTGCCCTGTATGCAGGAATCATTGCCTCTGGTTATATCAACACTCATTTAATGCACATTGTGAATTAGTGTTTCCATTTAATCAAATGACATCACTCAACAACAAAAAAACATCAGAAAGACTAATGAGATGGGTTGCATACCTAAATGTCTGAAAATATATAGCTTCAACAGTGTTGAGGTGTAACACTACTCTACTGACACAGATGGATTACACACGGAATGGATCAACAAGGGGGGGTTGCCTGCTATGTGGTCATACCTGACCTCTAAATCCCAGTGTCAATACGTCACATTGGTCTGCCTGAGTGCAAACTGTCACACTCGTCACCAACAGTCATACTCACCCACACAGCTTCCAGGCCTGGGTTCAAATACTATTTGAATTTGTATTTGTATTTATTAAGGATCCCTAATGCCAAGGCAGCAGCTACTCTTCCTGTGGTCCAGCAAAAATTAAGGCAGTAATATACATTATAATAAAAGAAAGGTAACATTAAAATACATTTTACAACAGGTTTCACAATACATTAAGTGTGTGCAAATCATCTCAAACACTGTATTTGTGTTTGATTGAGCTTGCCTGTTGCAATTGAACCAATAAACAATTATACAAAATGTCTTAAACCCCAGCTTCCTGGAACTCTAGACAGACAGGCATTAGGTATATTTCAAATATACTGAACAAAAATATAAACGCAACATGTAAATTGTTGGTCCCATGTTACATGAGCTGAAATCAAATATCCCCAAAATGTTATATCCCTGTTAGTTAGCATTTCTCCTTTGCCAAGATAATCCATCCACCTGACAGGTGTGGCATATCAAGAAGCTGATTAAACAGCATGATCATTACCCAGGTGCACCTTGTGCTGGGGAAATTAAAGGCCACTCTAAAATATGCTGTTTCATCACTCAACACAATGCCACAGATGTCTCAAGTTTTGGGGGAGCGTGCAATTGGTATGCTGACGGCAGGAATGTCCACGAGAGCTGTTGCCAGAGAATTTAATGTTCAGTTCTCTACCATAAGCCACCTCCAATGTCGCTTTAGAGAATTTGCCAGTAAGTTGAATCAGCTTCACAACCGCAGAACACGTGTAACCACGCCAGCCCAGGACCTCCACATCCGCTTCTTCACCTGCGGGATGGTCTGAGACGAGCCACCCGGACAGCTGATGAAACAGTGGTTTTGCAAACTGAAGAATTTCTGCACAAACTGACAGAAACCGTCTCAGGGATGCGCATCTACATTCTTGTCATCCTCACCAGAGTCTTGACCTGACTGCAGTTTGGCGTCATAACCGACTTATTGGGAAAATGCTCAACTTTGATGGCCACTGGCACGCTGGAGAAGTGTGCTCTTCACGGATGAATCCCCATGTCGCAAATATCTGTACACAATTTTTGGAAGCTGAAAATGTCCCAGTTCTTCCATGGCCTGCCTACTCACCAAACATGTCACCCATTGAGCATGTTTGAGATGCTCTGGCTCGACGTGTACGACAGCATGTTCCAGTTCCCACCAATATCCAAGAACTTTACACAGCCATTGAAGAGGAGTGGGACAACATTCCACAGGCCGCAATCAAACAGCCTGCGAAGGAGATGTGTCACTTTGCATGGGGCAAATGGTGGTCATCCTAGATACTGGGCGTGATCAGATTAATTGCAATTATTTGCAAAGTCCCTCTTTGCCATGCAAATGAACTGAATCCCCAAAAAACATTTCCACTGCTGTCACGCCCTGACCTTAGAGAGCTTTTTTTTATGTCTCTTTTTGGTTTGGTCAGGGTGTGATTTGGGTGGGCATTCTATGTCCTTTATTTCTATGATTTGTGTTTCTATGTGTTGGCCGGGTATGGTTCTCAACCAGGGACAGCTTTCTATCGTTGTCTCTGATTGGGAATCATACTTAGGTAGCCCTTTTCCCTCCTTTCAGTATGGGTAGTTGACTTTGTTAGAGGCATTATTGCCGAAGTTAAGCGTCACGGTCGTTTCCTTGTTTTGTTGGCTACATTTCTATAAATAGAGTGCCTTGCGAAAGTATTCGGCCCCCTTCAACTTTGCGACCTTTTGCCACATTTCAGGCTTCAAACATAAAGATATAAAACTGTATTTTTTTGTGAAGAATCAACAACAAGTGGGACACAATCATGAAGTGGAACGACATTTATTGGATATTTCAAACTTTTTTAACAAATCAAAAACTGAAAAATTGGGCGTGCAAAATTATTCAGCCCCCTTAAGTTAATACTTTGTAGCGCCACCTTTTGCTGCGATTACAGCTGTAAGTCGCTTGGGGTATGTCTCTATCAGTTTTGCACATCGAGAGACTGAAATTTTTTCCCATTCCTCCTTGCAAAACAGCTCGAGCTCAGTGAGGTTGGATGGAGAGCATTTGTGAACAGCAGTTTTCAGTTCTTTCCACAGATTCTCGATTGGATTCAGGTCTGGACTTTGACTTGGCCATTCTAACACCTGGATATGTTTATTTTTGAACCATTCCATTGTAGATTTTGCTTTATGTTTTGGATCATTGTCTTGTTGGAAGACAAATCTCCGTCCCAGTCTCAGGTCTTTTGCAGACTCCATCAGGTTTTCTTCCAGAATGGTCCTGTATTTGGCTCCATCCATCTTCCCATTAATTTTAACCATCTTCCCTGTCCCTGCTGAAGAAAAGCAGGCCCAAACCATGATGCTGCCACCACCATGTTTGACAGTGGGTATGTTGTGTTCAGGGTGATGAGCTGTGTTGCTTTTACGCCAACGTTTTGCATTGTTGCCAAAAAGTTCAATTTTGGTTTCATCTGACCAGAGCACCTTCTTCCACATGTTTGGTGTGTCTCCCAGGTGGCTTGTGGCAAACTTTAAACAACACTTTTTATGGATATCTTTAAGAAATGGCTTTCTTCTTGCCACTCTTCCATAAATGCCAGATTTGTGCAATATACGACTGATTGTTGTCCTATGGACAGAGTCTCCCACCTCAGCTGTAGATCTCTGCAGTTCATCCAGAGTGATCATGGGCCTCTTGGCTGCATCTCTGATCAGTCTTCTCCTTGTATGAGCTGAAAGTTTAGAGGGACAGCCAGGTCTTGGTAGATTTGCAGTGGTCTGATACTCCTTCCATTTCAATATTATCGCTTGCACAGTGCTCCTTGGGATGTTTAAAGCTTGGGAAATCTTTTTGTATCCAAATCCAGCTTTAAACTTCTTCACAACAGTATCTCGGACCTGCCTGGTGTGTTCTTTGTTCTTCATGATGCTCTCTGCGCTTTTAACGGACCTCTGAGACTATCACAGTGCAGGTGCATTTATACGGAGACTTGATTACACACAGGTGGATTTATCATCATTAGTCATTTAGGTCAACATTGGATCATTCAGAGATACTCACTGAACTTCTGGAGAGAGTTTGCTGCACTGAAAGTAAAGGGGCTGAATAATTTTGCACGCCCAATTTTTCAGTTTTTGATTTGTTAAAAAAGTTTCAAATATCCAATAAATGTCGTTCCACTTCATGATTGTGTCCCACTTGTTGTTAATTCTTCACAAAAAAATACAGTTTTATATCTTTATGTTTGAAGCCTGAAATGTGGCAAAAGGTTGCAAAGTTCAAGGGGGCCGAATACTTTCGCAAGGCACTGTAAAAGGAATATGTACGCTCACCACGCTGCACTTTGGTCCACTTCTTACGACGCCCGTGACAACTGTATTTCAGCCCTGCCACAAAAGGACCAGCTGACATGTCAGTGGTTCTCTCGTTAACACAGGTGTCAGTGTTGACAAGGACAAGGCTGGAGATCACTTTGTCATGCTGATTGAGTTTGAATAACAGACTGGAAGCTTCAAAAGGAGGGTGGTGCTTGGAATCAGTGTTCTTCCTCTGTTAACCATGGTTACCTCCAAGGAAACACGTGCCGTCATCATTGCTTTGCACAAAAAGGGCTTCACAGGCAAGGATATTGCTGCCAGTAAGATTGCACCTAAATCAACCATTGATCGGATCATCAAGAACTTCATGGAGAGCTATTCAATTGTTGTGAAAAAAGCTTCAGAGCCCCCAAGAAAGTCCAGCAAGCACCAGGACCGTCTCCCAAAGTTGATTCAGCTGCGGGATCGGGGCACCACCAGTACAGAGCTTGCTCAGGTATGGCAGCAGGCAGTTGTGAGTGCATCTGCACGCACAGTGAGGCAAAGACTTTTGGAGGATGGCCTGGAGTCAAGAAGGGCAGCAAAGAAGCCACTTCTCTCCAGGAAAAACATCAGGGATAGACTGGTATTCTTTAAAAGGTACAGGGATTGGACTGCTGAGGACTGGGGTAAAGTCATTTTCTCTGATGAATCCCCTTTCCGATTGTTTGGGGCATCCGGGAAAAAGCTTGTCCGGAGAAGACAAGGTGAGCGCTACCATCAGTCCTGTGTCATGCCAACATCAAAGCATCCTGAGACCATTCATGTGTGGGGTTGCTTCTCAGCCAAGTGAGTGGGCTCACTCACAATTTTGCCTGCAAGAACACAGCCATGAATAAAGAATGGTACCAACACATCCTCCGAGAGAAACTTCTCCCAACCGTCCAGGAACAGTTTGGTGACGAACAATGCCTTTTCCAGCATGATGGAGCACCTTGCCATGAGGCAAAAGTGATAACTCAGTGGCTTGAGGATCAAAACATCAATATTTTGGGTCCATGGCCAGGAAACTCCCCAGACCTTAATCCCATTGAGAACTTGTGGTCAATCCTCAAGAGGAGGGTGGACAAAAAAAACCCGACAAATTCTGACAAACTCCAAGCATTGATTATGCAAGAATGGGTTGCCATCAGTCAGGATGTGGCCCAGAAGTTATTTGACAGCATGCCAGAGCGGATTTCAGAGGTCTTGAAAAAGAAGGGTCAACACTGCAAATATTGACTGTTTGCATCAACTTCATGTAATTGTCAATAAAAGCCTTTGACACTGACAAAAATATCTAAAGACACTGAAGCAGCAAACTTTGTGGAAATTAATATTTGTGTCATTCTCAAAACTTATGGCCACGACTGTACATGTGATGGAAGAGTGCACTGCATATGTGATGGAAGAATGCAATGTGCATGCAGAGGGTTGCAATTCCATTGAATTGGGGATAGTTTAACCAAAATATGCCACAAGATCTAGAATTGCCTTGTGTATCCCACAATTTTTTTTACTGTTATAAGCTAACTTTTAAAAATAAATTTAAGCAACATTCCAGGGCTTAACTTCCCCTGGAAAATTTCAGAAAAAATTAACCGGAAAGTTTCCGACCCTTTGCAACCCTACCTCTGACCTACCCTGAAGATGACCTCACCAGTTCGTTCACACAGTCAGAGGCCAGTCGACATTATTAATCCCAATCATAGTCAGCCAGTCAACATTGTTAAGACATTGTCTTTAAATCCAATCAGATCCAATCTGTGGAACTGTACTGACCGAAATAGGAAAAGGGAAGAGACATGTCAGAGGAGAGGAGAGGATAAGTGAAGAGAAGAGAGCCCACAGATTTGGACAGGACCACAGTCCACACACATGCCCAACTGCATTGGTGTGGATGGAGAGCCATGTACTGTATGGGAAGCTAGTGTTTAGCGCTGCTATTTACCCACCTGGAGAGATGTGTCTCCTCTCCTCTCTGGCTCTCTTGCTTGACTTAATTACAGTGAAAGAAGCTCCCGTGGGAGGGCTGCTGATATAACAGCTGGGAAACAGCAGCCTAATTATACCAGAGAGAAAACAAGCCTCACAAGAGCCTCACCTTTCCCAGCATGGACCACAGCCTACTGTCTTTTAATCTGCACGCACACACACACACTATGATGTTCATAGCACTGTAAAAGGGCTGTAATCAATCAAAAACCTTATTTTTTTCATGTTGGTTTCCTAAAAATCTTGTAATTCCCTGAAAGGTGACGTAGACGATTACCACACTAACAACTTAATTTGAAGAATTCCCCAAGACCTCCAGTGGCATGACAACAGGCAGATGGAGATTATTGCTTGTGGTCATAGCCAAATGGGATGAAATCTTTCCCCTTTGGGAGCACAGGAGGGGGGCTGAAGCTACCAGGACTTATGTATAATTCATGACACAGGACAAAACTGGCCAAAGCTGCACATTTGTGACATCACAGTACCTCTACACCGGTAGGATAAATACACCATGGTGACATATCTAATCTAAACAGTTCTCATAACACACTGCAAACAATGTACCAAATTGAAGCCCTTTCTATAATGCACTCCACTGCTGTGTTGTAACCTGCAGTGCTATTTTTAGTTTTGGATGTTTTTACATTGTAATGTAGGGCATTTCTGTTGAAAAAGAGTACTGGTAAATAATCATTTGAGCTCATAAGATTGAGAGTGGCAGTGATGCCTCACTTCACATATGGACACTGTCTGTCTCCTCTCTTTGTCTTTCAAACTGTGTATAATTACATCAGAAGTGGGTCTGAATTTTTTGTTGTTTTGCTTAGCTCCCTCCCTCACTCCCTCATTCTTTCCCTCATTCTCTCCCTCTTCCCTCCTCTCAGGTTAACTCTCTTGGAACTACCCATCCCGGATCCGGGAGAATTGTCATCAACTACACTAATTGGCATAGCGCAACGGTCAAAGAATATTACTAGAAAATATTCATATTCATGAAATCACAAGTGAAATATAGTGAAACACAGCTTAGCCTTTTGTTAATCACCCTGTCATCTCAGATTTTGAAATGATGCTTTACAGCCAAAGCAAGACAAGCGTTTGTGTAAGTTTATCGATAGCCTAGAATAGCATTATGTCCATCTAGCAGCAGGAAGCTTGGTCACGAAAATCAGAAAAGCAATCAAATTATTTGTTTACTTTTGACTCCCTCTTCCCTCCTCTCATTAAGCAATGCTACATGCAGTCTGCCCTGTTCCCAGCAATGGTATGTACAGAGTCTGCTCTGCTCCCAGCACTGAGTAAAAATGCAATGGCATCTCCTGTGGGCCTACATTGACAGATACAGTATTTGCTCTAAATCATTCATGAGCAGGAAAGCTTTTCCAAGGAAAGTCAACATACTCAATAGGGGGATGGCTTATTCTAAGCAATGAAGTTGCTTTTTAGTTAACTGTCCCTTTAATGTAACTTTTTTGTTAACTCTCCCTATAATTGCAGGCACCTCTGAGCCACAGAGACGTGTAGAGATCGCTACGTATCAGTCCTCAAATGGAGCTTCCTGTGTTATACAGGCTATTGAGCGTTAGCGATCTCTATACATCTCTATGCTTTGAGAGCACCTGCAACCAATTTCCTTCATTAAATACCTGCTTTCCTTTGTCTTTTAGTTCAGTGCCAAACAAGCCATGCAGTTGTGAAGAACTCTCCTGCATTTATCCTTTTATTTTGGTTATCTGTGCATCACAGTATCCAGCCACACACAAGACAATAATAGACATTGAATGGATTATGACTGAAAGAAGAAAATGAACGGGGGCATAGACTTTAAAATGCAACCTGACGTCGCTCTCCCTATCGTTGTCGTCTATCTGGGACACCTGCTTCTGTATCAGCACCTACCTCACCCAGTGCATTCAGAATAGGCAACCTGCTTTAACCATTTTTATAAAAAAATTTAAAAATTAAGTAGAGGCGTGGATAAAAAAAAACAGGTGTGACCTGTGTGACCACCACACATCTCCTTCGCATAGAGTTGATCAGGCTGTTGATTGTGGCCTGTGGAATCTTGTCCCACTACTCTTCAAAGGCTGTGCAATGTTGCTGGATATTGGGGAGAACTGGAACACGCTGTCGTACACGTCGATCCAGAGCATCCCAAACATGCTCAATGGGTGACATGTCTGGTGAGTATGAAGGCCATGGATGAACTGGGATATTTTCAGCTTCCATAAATTGTGTACAGATCCTTGCGACATGGGGCCGTACATTATAATGCTGTGAGGTGATGGCGGCAGATGAATGGCGTGACAATGGGCCTTAGGATCTCATGACGGGATCTCTGTGCATTCAAATTGCTCGATAAAACGCAATTGTGTTCGTTGTCCATAGCTTATGCCTGCCCATACCATAAACCCACCATGGGGCAGTCTGTTCACAATGTTGACTTCAGCTAACCACTCGCTGCCATACGAGCTGTCTTCTATCTGCCCAGTACAGTTGAAACCGGGATTCGTCTGTGAAGAGCACACTTCAAGCGTGCCAGTGGCCATTGAAGGGGAGCATTTGCCCACTGAAGTCGGTTATGATGCCGAACTGCAGTCAGTTCAAGACCCTGGGGAGGACAACGAGCATGCAGATGAGCATCCCTGAGATGGTTCCTGAAAGTTGTGCAGAAATTCTTCAGTTGCGCCAATCCACCGTTTTATTAGCTGTCCGGGGGCCTGGTCTCCGACGATCCTGCAGGGGAAGAAGCCGGATGTGGAGGTCCTGGGCTGGCGTGGTTACACGTGGTCTGCGTTTGTGAGGCCGGTTGGTCATACTGCCAAATTCTCTAAAATGACGTTGGAGGTGGCTTATGGTAGAGAAATTAACATTTAATTTCCTGCCAACAGCTCTGGTGGACATTCCTGCAGTCAGTATGCCAATTACACGCTCCCTCAAACTGCACACTTTAGTGGTCTTTTGTCCCCAGCACAAGGTGCACCCATGTAATGATCATGTTGTTCAATTAGCTTTTTGTTATGCCAGGTAGGTGAATTATCTTGGCAAAGGAGAAAATGAGAAATGCTCAATAATGGGGACATGCACAAAATGCTATAGAAATAAGATTTTTGTGCATATGGAACATTCTTGGGATCTTATTTCAGCTCATGAAACATGGGACCAACACTTTACATTTTGCGTTTATATTTTTGTTCAGTGTATATCCAATATTTTTTTCTGACTTTCCACACTCAGTTTTACATGTGACCCATATAAGATTTGCTCATTCGCACTGATGTTGTCTCTGAAGTAGCACACAGATACAATGCTAATTTCCTGCCACCTTCCATTAGATGACACTTAAAATCTGACTGCCTGTCTGGACTCCCTGTGGCCTCTAAAGATCCCTTATCAATCATTGTGAGAGACAGAGTGTTAGGCTCGATGTCGCAACCTGGCTCATGCTATCTCTAATTATCCCCCTTTCAATTTGCCACAATCCATCCTAACCTCTCCACTACCACAGCCAATGTGAGGTTTGCAATCTGGCACAAAGAAAGCTGCTGTGAGCATTACCCAGGTGGATGCTACATATTGCTGCATGTTTAGTTGTAAATGTGATGATCATAATTACCATTGGTGATATTTAGGATGTTAAGTTACTTGTCACTTAAACACAAAGACAGATGCTCAAATCAGTGAGTAAGTCTATGGCTATATAACAATTGATCAGCAGAAGTTGCAGATAACACAGTATCAAAATGTACATAGTATGCTTTGTGATCATTATTTTACCTGTGAAGTTCTCCATGGGTTCCAAAATATTATTTGCCATTTTGTTGCAGTTCTACAGTTCACAGTTTCTGTCCCCATGTAGTACAGCCCAGCTGGACAAATTATACATCTGTTTATTCTACAATCAAGCCAGCTGGTTGCCAACAGCAACATTGTCAGCCTCTCTTAGACCCTTGTCAGCACCCCCCCCCCCCACACACAAAAAAAACTGAGCTTACACATAAACAAGCTTATAACTTTACAGGATACAAAATACTACAAAGAAATGTGAATGTAGCCCTATACCATTCACATGCGCTCATGATAGTGCACCTCACATAGCCCCATAGTCTAGTGTGTCCGTTTAAACAATGTTGGTTATAAGTTAGTGATAGGGGGTGGGAAAGCATTAGTTGCATACAGTATGGAAATATTTTGGGAAGATAATGCTTGACTCCAAGTACCGATTTGTAAAAAAAAAAATGTTTTTTAAAGTCTACCTAGTTGGCTGTACCTGCGCCAAAAATCTGGTATTTTGCATCCTATAGCTTCTCCATCTTCTTTTTAAATTGCCAACATGTTTTCAGCACTTATTTCAATGACTGATCAAAACTAATTTTCTCATGCTATCTCTTGTCCCTCTGCAGCAGACATACAGTATAGTGAGCAATATGTTTGGAACATCAAATCCCAATAAAACCGCAGTATCCAATTGCAATACATAGAATAGTAATTCATATCAGTACCTAGTATCTCTTCCACAAACACAATACAAATGTAATCTAATAATATTGTTTGAAAATCAAACACATTTTGATTTAGTTAAATAACCAGAGATAGACTTAGTGGGTTTTAGTATGCAACCGTTAGGTAATAAATAACGGTATTGATGCAGAAACCTGTGTAACATTGTCCAATGTACTAATGATCAATTACCTGGTGATTTTGAAGATAGTAGTTTCTGATTTGTTTCAGTGTATTTTGCTGCTAAAAATAAATAAATAAATAAATATAGTAATATTAAATTAATATATTTCATATTTATATAAAATTATTTTTTATATAATTAAGTTATTATATTCTATTGGTGCATTTATGGAGACAGTGATTCCACACAATTTTAATTGTCTTTAAGTCTTGTTTCATTTTTCACTATAACTATAAAAAGTACTAAAAGTCGGTTTCAACTCTTCTGTCCTGAGTTGTCTCATAGAAAAGGTACATTGTCATGCCATCATTGTCCTACCATTAGCTCGAGGTAAAAGGATCAGATACCCTACCCACATCCTAATGAACAACTCCTTCCATGTCAATTTTCTGTTATAGAGACAACACTTCAAAGTTTAGGCCTATTGTAAAAATCATGAACCTGAAACTTACCAGAGTACAGAACCTCTCCGGGGGATTGCCGCAAGTGATGCCAAGGGGATCCACCGTAATTTGCATGAACTCCTTCATAGCCGTGGGTTTGGGCTGGCATGCGTAAAACTCCCATGTCTGTCCATTATCCATACTAACCAGACTCTTGCATATGTCATACTGGCCAAGTGTCAAAGTCACAAAGTGCAGAAGAAAGACCACCTGTGAGAGCATGGCACTCGTAGAGACCACATCCATCGTCCAAGACCGAATGTCCGGAGGGAGGCAAGATGTGCCACCGTCGGTCCACACACAGAGAGGATCAGTTTCGAATCCGTTTTGTTTTCATGTTGAGACACCTGCCGCTTGTAGGATACAACTTAACTCTGCTGGGTGTCTATACAGATCTAGGCCTATGCCTTCCCAAATAAGCTACATGTACTTCAGTTTCGAAATATGTGTTGTCCTACGTTGAAATTACATCAATGAAAGCATTCCTTTAAAGTATAGTTAGTTGCACTTTAAAAGGAGCCTGTTGTGTTTGATATTGGTGACATGCAAACCTTGCTCAGATCAAACAACTTTGGCACTCCAGGCAAGTCACAGTAAAAGCAGTCGCATGTCCATGAGTAGCCTATACCATTTAGAATATTCCCGCGGTCCACTCAGAAGCTCCCTCTTGATGATATTTTGTTGAGTTTAATGTCATTCAAATGATGGGTTTACATGCTCCATTTTTGGCTATATCGAGAAGGAGAAAAGACAATTTGTTTAACACACACTGGACGATAAACGTGGTTTCCACGTGAAATAGACGTTGAATTGATGTCTGTGCCCAGTGGGCAGCTTATTGGGGGGAGAATTGCCACTCACATTTTCAACAAAATAAGGCACACTAAAACTCTACTGTAGGCTACTGCTACTCCTTTATTGTTATTATTATTATTATTATTTATTTTTACGACAACTAGCAACCATCAATCTTTAATTAGATACACTTGAACATATTTGAAACCCTTTATAATACATATCGGTGTAGACCTAAATCTGAAATATTGTAGCCTTTCACTTTGTTTTCACAACCAATTCATATTCATAAGACGAGCATAATTTATGCATTTTCCTAACTCAAATGCAAGTTCAAAAAGTTATCCAACGTCCCCACAGAAGGATGACTGTTGAACTCATATACTCTGCCATTAGAGGTAACGGAACTGTCGACCATTTCTCCCAGGCAAATGGAGACATACCTAGGCTACACTTTGCAAATAAACAAGCTAGAAATATCGCATTGTGACTAATTCTATAAACTTTGAAAATGTTTGGACTCCCATAGGTGGGGGACGGATGTTCTCAACTTTGACACTACAGCCTATGTCAAACCTCTAAAGCACTCTGAAGTGTATTTATGATTCCAAATGTATAAAGGTAATACGAAATATGTGGCTAGTCATTACTGCATGGTTGCAAGCATTATTAATTTTGACGGTGTAATTCGTTTTTAATAGATACATAAATAAGCACCATCAATTCCTCGTGTTCTAGGTAGAACTCGAATAGCACGGCACTTACCAAATTGCTCCGAGAAGGTAGGCATGTTCATATTCTGCAATGGGTGCATCCCTTTGCAAAAGTGTTGTCAGCATTCTGAAGCCTGCCGTTGCACCTTGGTTCGTCGTTAAAAAGAAGCTTAACGTCACTGTATTTAACTGTATTCCCTTCAGTAAAAGGATTAGATGAGATGCTCTCCCCTTCTGTTTGTTTCTCTTCTGTTTGATACTTTTGAGGAAAGCAGTGCGTTGTTATGATGATACCGACTACATCCCGTACGCGCAATAGATTACTTCTAAATATATCATATTTCATTACTTTTTCAGGAATGGCATTGCGTCTGTTCATGTTCCCCTACTTTTTACGATATCAGTTTTGTCCTACGCGCTCAAGGGCAGAAGGAAATAGCTTAATTTCTCTCTCTCTCTCGACCTCACTTTCCCCATGCATTAACACACTATCTCATTTCAAAAATCCCTACTGCTCTTGTTCTCCTGCGCTCTTTTCGGCTCCATATTTGGCTATCAGAATCTGATCTGCAAACTACGTGTTTGTGAAGAGGGTGCGCAACTTCATCTACCGCCCAGTAATATAACCATCCCATGAGTCGATCGGGCTACCTGTCCTGCTTAAAGGAACAGCTCAAACGAGTCACTCAAGGCAGATATGGATAGTTTTCACTCAGCAATAGACTAACGCAAATTGTTTTACAGTTAAACAACTTGAAGTTCCTTTATGGCTCTTGAAAAGTATAGTCTATGCATTCTAAACAGTCTAGGTCTGTAGCCTAAAACTCCAGAGGAATATGTAGGCTAGCTTATGCTTTTTTATTGTTGACAATTGCATTAATTAATAATTAAGATGGACAGTAAAACGAAAAAGTAGCCTAACCCTAAAGGTGCGACTTTAGGATATAGGTGTAATTCAAGTAATAGCATCAAGCCAAGGGGAGCTTCTTACTTATTAAGGAACACTAAGTTGAGCTGTCCATGGTCCTGATGGTCACACAGACTTTATTTGTTACTGTAAATTTAACTTTGATTTAACTAGGCAAGTCAGTTTAAAAACAACTTCTTATTTACAATGACAGCCTACCCTGGCCGACGCTGGACCAATTGTGCACCGCCCTATGGGGCTCCCAATCACGGCCAGATGTGATACAGCCTGGATTCGAACCAGGGACTGTTCCCTCTGCACTGAGATGCAGCGCCTCAGACCGCTGCGCCACTTGGGAGCAGAGGAAAGCAATGAGTGTAGAGCCTACACATTTCAACATGAAGCCAAATTATTGTCACAGGCAGGCAGTGACACAATGTTTGTCGACAGAAAACATAGCAATGATTAACAAAAAATGGATTAAGGGGGAAAATACCTGTTGTTGGCAAATGAGAGCAAAAGTGTGGGCATGGGAAGAGAGAACTACAATTCCCTTGCTACATGCATTCCAAATCAATGACGTTGTTTATGCGACGTACAGTCCCAGCGTGTGGAAAAAATGGCGGACGCAATGAACGTCGGTGTGAATTTAGAAGCATTTTCTCAAGCAATAAATGCTATTCAGGCACTTCGTTCGAGTGTAACAAGGGTTTTTGACTCCCTGAAAGATGGGATGAAAAACAAAGAAACCCTTGAAGGACGCGAAAAGGTTTTTATTACCGAGTTTCAAGATAACCTGCAGTCTGTGAATCGCGACTTGAAGTGAGTAACGTTAGCCGTAGCTAGCTGTAAACACAAGAAAATGCGAAATATTTGTTTAGTTATAGTCCGTGAGGAATGTACTGTTGAAGTAGAAATGGTGTGCGTGTATATATGTAACGTTAGCTTGTGTGTGTGTGCTCAAGAGCAATTAATAATAATGTGTTTTATATAGCGCTTTTCGTTACAAAAATTCTCAAAAACGCATAATAACAACTAGCTAGTTAGCTAACCCCCAGCACACTGGCAAGTCTTGCATGCACACCTCAAGTGCTTTCCATTACATGGTGATTGTCAATAGCTATGTTTCCATCCAATTGGCGACAGTTTTTTTATGCAAATATTCTAAAATCAGCATAAAAATAATATGCGCATTTTCCCAGCAGAGATGTGTTCGCATCAAATTGACTTGTTGCAGATAAAAGGCTGTATGTGATGATGTAGTTAACATTTTTTTTAAACTATTGGGGTTAAATTCCCATCTACTGATAAAAAAAAATACAAGTTAAATGGGTTTCCATTTAACCAGCCTGAATTCGTCTACACACAATACCCCATAATTACAAACTGAAAACATGTTTTTAGACTTTTTTGCAAATAAAATGAAATGGGTTTCCATCACATTTTCAACTCTACTGATGAATGTTCCATTATATAGCGAGTGCCCACTCTGCAATTGGCACGTGCGCTGTGGCCAACAGCGCCATATAGCCTACATGATGAAATTATTATGGACAAAAGAGTGAGATTTATTTGTATTTGTCAAATGGCAGCAAACAACGATCATCATGTTGTTTTTTTCACCATTATTTAACCAGGTAGGCTAGTTGAGAACAAGTTCTCATTTACAACTGCGACCTGGCCAAGATAAAGCAAAGCAGTGCGACACAAACAACAACACAGAGTTACACATGGAATAAACAAACAGACAGTCAATAATACAATAGAGAAAGTCTATATACAGTGTGTGCAAAAGGAGGTAGGATAAGGGGGGTGAGGCAATGAATAGGCCATAGTGGCAAAATTCTTACAGTATGGCAAATTAAACACTGGGGTGATAGATGTGCAGAAGATGAGTGTGCAGAAGATGAGTGTGCAAGTATCTATACTGGGTTGCAAAGGAGCAAAATAAATAACAATATGGTGATGAGGTAGTTGGATGGGCTAATTTACAGATGAGCTATGTACAGGTGCAGTGATCTGTGAGCTGCCCGTGACAGCTGGTGCTTAAAGCTAGTGAGGGAGATATGAGTCTCCAGCTTCAGTGATTTTTGCAGTTCGTTCCAGTCATTGGCAGCAGAGAACTTGAAGGAAAGGCTGCCGAAGGAGGAATTGGCTTTGGGGGTGACCAGTGAAATATACCTGCTGAAGCGCGTGCTGCAGGTGGGTGCTGCTTTCGTGACCAGTGAGCTGAGATAAGGTGGGGCTTTACATGGCAACTACTTATAGATGACCTGGAGCCAGTGGGTTTGGCGATGGATATGAAGCGAGGGCCAGCCAACGAGAGCATACAGGTCGCAGTGGTGGGTAGTATATGGGGCTTTGGTGACAAAACGGATGGCACTGTGATAGACTGTATCCAGTTTGCTGAGTAGAGTGTTGGAGGCTATTTTGTAAATGACATTGCCGAGTCAAGGACCGGTAGGATAGTCAGTTTTACTAGGGTATGTTTGGCAGCAGGAGTGAAGGAGGCTTCGTTGCGAAATAGGAAGCCGATTCTAGATTTCATTTTTGATTGGAGATGCTTTATGTGAGTCTGGAAGGAGAGTTTACAGTGTAACCAGACACCTAGGTATTTGTAGTAGTCCACATATTCTAAGTCAGAACCGTCCAGAGTAGTGATGCTGGACGGTTGGGTAGGTGTGGGCAGCGATCGGTTGAAGAACATGCATTTAGTTTTGCTTGCATTTAAGTGCAGTTGGAGGCCACGGAAGGAGAGTTGTATGACACTGTGTTAACTAACCTCCAGATGAGCTTCAGTGTCCAAAGAAGGGCCAGAAGTATACAGAATGGTATCATCCGAATAAGACCCCCAATGTTTATTGGAAAGGAGCATCAAGCTCATCACTGTATCACAATTTATTTAATCTGTAGCCTAATAAACTGCATGCTTTCCCAACGAGTCTAGTGGGAGGACCACACAACATGTCATCATGTGACTCCAAGTTTACTTTGATATGATGGTGATTATCAATATTTGCGCATAAGCTTTCCAGCAACATTTCTTGCATAATTAATTTTACAGACACAGAAAGATCTCACCCTGTCTAGCATATTCTGTTTTGTAGACATTTGGAAAGTTTACCAACAAAAATTCTGTTTCCATCAGGCCTGTCATGACATTTTGTATCTGACTTACTTTACTCACATAAAAAGTTTGGATGGAAACCTGGTTGAATGTCAAACATTTGTTGCGCTCGCTAGATACTGTTGACGTGAAGGACTTTAACATACAGCGGGGCAACAAAGTATTTAGTCAGCTCCCAATTGTGCAAGTTCTCCCACTTAAAAAGATGAGAGGCCTGTAATTTTCATCATAGGTACACTTCAACTGTGACACAAAATTAGAAAAAAAAATCCATAATTAATTAATTTGCAAAATATGGTGGAAAATAAGTATTTGGTCAATAACAAAAGTTTATCTCAATACTTTGTTATATACCCTTTGTTGGCAATGACAGAGGTCAAACGTTTTCTGTAAGTCTTCACAAGGTTTTCACACACTGTTGCTGGTATTTTGGCCCATTCCTCCATGCAGATCTCCTCTAGAGCAGTGATGTTTTGGGGCTGTTGTTGGGTAACACAGCCTTTCAACTCCCTCCAAAGATTTTCTATTGGGTTGAGATCTGGAGACTGGCTAAGGCCACTCCAGGACCTTGAAATGCTTCTTATGAAGCCACTCCTTTGTTGCCCGGGCAGTGTGTTTGGGATCATTGTCATGCTGAAAGACCCAGCCACATTTCATCTTCAATGCCCTTGCTGATGGAAGGAGGTTTTCACTCAAAATCTCACGATACATGGCCCCATTCATTCTTTCCTTTACAAGGATCAGTCGTCCTGGTCCCTTTGCAGACAAACAGCCCCAAAGCATGATGTTTCCACCCCCATGCTTCACAGTTGGTATGGTGTTCTTTGGATGCTCTCTAGCAAACTTCAGACGGGCTTGGACATGTACTGGGGGACACGTTTGGCACTGAAGGATTTGAGTCCCTGGCAGCGTAGTGTGTTACTGATGGTAGGCTTTGTTACTTTGGTCCCAGCTCTCTGCAGGTCATTCACTAGGTCCCCCCGTGTGGTTCTGGGATTTTTGCTCACCGTTCTTGTGATCATTTGGACCCCACGGGGTGAGATCTTGTGTGGAGCCCCAGATCGAGGGAGATTATCAGTGGTCTTGTATGTCTTCCATTTCCTAATAATTGCTCCCACAGTTGATTTCTTCAAACCAAGCTGCTTACAAATCAAATCAAATCAAATTTTATTTGTCACATACACATTGTTAGCAGATGTTAGTGCGAGTGTAGCGAAATGCTTGTGTTTCTAGTTCCGACAATGCAGTAATAACCAACAAGTAATCTAGCTAACAATTCCTATTGCAGATTCAGTCTTCCCAGCCTGGTGAAGGTCTACAATTTTGTTTCTGGTGTCTTTTGACAGCTCTTTGGTCTTGGACATAGTGGAGTTTGGAGTGTGACTGTTTGAGGTTGTGGACAGGTGTCTTTTATACTGATAACAAGTACAAGCAGGTGCCATTAATACAGGTAACGAGTGGAGGACAGAGGAGCCTCTTAAAGAAGAAGTTACAGGTCTGTGAGAGCCAGAAATCTTGCTTGTTTGTAGGTGACCAAATACTTATTTTCCACCATAATTTGCAAATAAATTCATTAAAAATCCTACAATGTGATTTTCTGGATTTTTTTTCTCATTTTGTCTGTCATGGTTGAAGTGTACCAATGATGAAAATTACAGGCCTCTCTCATCTTTTTAAGTGGGAGAACTTGCACAATTGGTGGCTGACTAAATACCTTTTTGCCCCACTGTAAATGTTATTCTCCCAAAAAAGGAATATGCTGAAAAATCAAGATTTTTTTTGTGGGCCACTTTGCATATTTAGCAATGCTGTAGAACCATGCACCTCAACAAAAAAAAGAAAAAAGATTTTAAAAAACGAACTGTTGCAAAAGTATAAATAACATCAGATTTGTAAAATATTAACAGGAAAGCACTTGTAATTGAAAATATTGGGTATTTGCTATGTGCGCTGTTTTCTTTGCATAGTCTTGTAAATCTTAGATGATTAATATACATGTGTATTGATATAAATTCTTTGTTGGCTCCATTGTGGTGAATCTATTCTGTTGTCTTTTTATTGATGTGTTAAAGGGAACAACAAGCCTATTCTAACAGCTGCTATTCTATGTACTTGCGTAGTGAATTGGAACGCCTCAGTACGCTGGTTGGCAGACCTTCAGAGAGTCATCCCCTTCACAACAGTGGCCTGCTGAGTCTGGACCCAGTTCAGGACAAGACTCCGCTGTACAGTCAGCTCCTTCAGGCTTACAAGTGGTCTAACAAGGTAGGCTAAGCTTTTCTACTGGGCTACAAAATATAAGGCCAGTATTCAGTTAAGTGTGTACTGGATTTTCTGCAATGCAGTTTCTTTCATGCTGTGTGAAATATTGGAATCTTGTGGACTATTGCCTTGGATGTCAATGTGAAGCCCCTCCATCCTTAAAAATATTTGTTTGTATCCCATCTATTATCCCAATTTTAGACATTGTAAACTTATTGATAAAGTAGCTCCCGTTTCCTCCGTGATACGCTTCCAGTGCATTAGCTAAAGACCTACAATGACATGCTAGCATCTCTGTTAGCCACAAAAACACCTGACCACCCTATTTTTGCGAAATTGTTATGTTTTTAAGGCATAGGCTGCTGCTACTCGCTGTTTATTATTCATGCATAGTCACCTTACAAATTATCTCGGCTAACCTGTGTCCCCACACATTGACTCTGTACCGGTACCCCCTGTATATAGCCTCGTTATAATGTACATTTGTTGTTACTTTTTGATTGATTAGATTTGTTTTTTACTTTTAGTTTATTTAGTAAATATTTTATTAACTCTATTTATTGAACGGCATTGTTGGTTAAGTGCTTGTAAGTAAGCATTTCACAGTAAGGTTGTAACAAAGAACTTTCTTCTGAAACTCATCAGTCTATTCTTGTTCTGAGAAATGAAGGCTATTCCATGCGAGAAATTGCCAGGAATCTGAAGATCCCGTGCAATGCTGTCTCCTACTCTTCACAGAAAAGTGGCCCCGGTGCACAACTGAGCAAGAAATCAAGTATATTAGTGTCTAGTTTGAGAATCAGACACCTCACATGTCCTCAACTGGCAACTTCATTAAATAGTACCCGCAAAACACCAGTCTCAACGTCAACAGTGAAGATGCGACTCTGAGATGCTGGCCTTCTAGGCAGAGTTGCAAAGAAAAAGCCATATCTCAGACTGGCCAATAAAAAGAAAAGATTAAGATGGGCAAAAGAACACGGACACTGGACCGAGGAAGACTGGAAAGAAGTGTTATGGATAGACTAAGTTTGAAGTGTTCGGATCACAAAGAAGAACATTTGTGAGACGCAGAAAAAATGAAAAGATGCTAGGAGTGCTTGACGCCTTCTGTCAAGCATGGTGGAGGCAATGTGATGGTCTGGGGGTGCATTGTTGGTGGTAAAGTGGGAGATTTGTACAGGATAGAAGGGATCTTGAAGAAGGAAGGCTATCACTCCATTTTGCAACACCATGCCATACCCTGTGGACGGCTCTTAATTGGAGCCAATTTCCTCCTACAACAGGACAATAACCCAAAGCACAGCTCCAAACTATGCAAGAACTATTTAGGAAAGATGTCAGCTGGTATTCTGACTATAATGGAGTGGTCAGCACAGTCACCAGATCTCAACCCTATTGAGCTGTTCTGGGAGCAGCTTGACCGTACGTAAGAAGTGCCCATCAAGCCAATCCAACTTGTGGGAGGTGCTTCAGGAAGCATGGGGTGAAATCCCTTCAGATTTCCTCAAGAAATTGACAATTAGAATGCCAAAGGTCTGCAAGGCTTTAATTGCTGCAATGGAGGATTCTTTGACGATAGCAAAGTTTGAAGGACACAATTACTATTTAAATTAAAAAATCATTATTTATAACCTTGTCAACGTCTTGACTATATTTCCTATTCATTTTGCAAATATTTTCATGTATGTTTTCATGTGTCAAATCGGAGGGCCTCTTGTCCGGACCTCTGGCAGTCTCTATGGGGGTGCCACAGGGTTCAAATCTCGGGCCAACTCTTTTCTCTGTATATATCAATGATGTCGTTCTTGCTGCTGGTGATTCTCTGATCCACCTCTACGCAGACAATACCATTCTGTATACATCTGGCCCTTCTTTGGACACTCCAAACAAGCTTCAATGCCATACATCACTCCTTCTGTGGTCTCCAACTGCTTTTAAATGCTAGTAAAACTAAATGCATGCTCTTCAACCGATTGCTGCCCATGCCCGCCAGCCTAGCATCACTACTCTTGACGGTTCTGACTTAGAATATGTAGATAACTACATATACCTAGGTGTCTGGTTAGACTGTAAACTCTCCTTCCAGACTCACATTAAGCATCTACAATCAAAAATGTAATCTAGAATCGGCTTCCAATTTTGCAACAAAGCCTCCTTCACTCATGCTGCCAAACATACCCTTTTAAAACGGACTATCCTACCGATCCTTGACTTCGGCGATGTCTTTTACAAAATAGCCTCCAACACTACTCAACAAATTGGAAGCAGTCTATCACAGTGCCATCCATTTCATCACCAAAGCATCCCAAATACTATCCACCACTGTGACCTGTATGCTCTCGTTGGCTGGCCCTCGCTACATATTCATCGCCAAACCCACTGGCTCCAGGTTATCTTTTAGTCTTTGCTAGGTAAAGCCCCGCCTTATCTCAGCTCTTACTGGTCACCATAGCAACACCCACCCGTAGCATGCGCTCCAGCAGGTATATTTCACTGGTCATCCCCAAAGCCTTTGGCCACCTTTCCTTCCAGTTCTCTGCTGCCAATGACTGGAACGAATTTAAAAAATCACTGAAGCCGGAGACCCAACTACCTCATCCCCATATTGTTATTTATTTGTTTTTTTGCTCTTTTGCACCCCAGTATCTCTACTTGCACATCATCATCATCTGCACAGCTATCACTCGTGTTAATCCAAATTGTAATTATTTTGCCTCTATTACCTATTTATTGCCTTACCATCCTAATCTTACTACATTTGCAGACATTGTACATATATTTTTCTAATGTGTTATTGACTGTACGTTTGTTTATCCCATGTAACTCTGTTGTTTTTGTCACACTGATTTGCTTTATCTTGGCCAGGTCGCAGTTGTAAATGTGAACTTGTTCTCGACTGGCCTACCTGATTAAATAAAGGTGAAATAAATCAATGGAAAACAAGGACATTTCTAAGTTACACTACCGTTCAAAAGTTGGTGGTATCTAGCTTATTTTTATTTCAGGGTGACTGTTGCCTTTATTTCGCACTGGAAATGGTGCTCATTAAGTCACCATTGTGGACTAATATTGTTTTAGAAATAAGATTTTTATGTATCACTGTGACAGTTTTCTGACCATGTTCTGGAGTGCTTGTGATGGAGCCAGTCACAATGTTTGATGTAGCCTAATATAAAAGTCCAGGGCTCTCCTGTTGAGAATGCACAGATGTCTCCCACTCCAGTATCTGATACACTTGTGCCTGAAGTGATCTTGAACCCCATGTCTCCATTTTCAATGTCCATTTTCATGGGGTACTTTGGCTTCCTTTGATGACTTGGCTTTCACAAGAAAATAACTCAATGAACTTTATTTCCCTTACACACAAGAATCCCTCCTAGTGCTCTTATATAGATAAGAGAATGCAAGGTAGCGTATCTTCATTAAGGAAGATGCATTGCCTTCATCAAGTATTCATACCCCTTGACTTATTCCTCATTTTGTTGTTATAGCCTGAATTCAAAATGTATTAAATAACTGTTTTTACCCATCTACACACAATACCCCATAATGACAAAGTGAAAACTTTGATTTTCAAAGTCTTTAAGCTTGGTTGAATTGGTTGTTGATCATTGCTACACAGCCATTTTCAAGTCTTGCCATAGATTTTCAAGCCAATTTAAGTCAAGAGTAACTAGACCGCTCAGGGACATTCAATGTTGTATTGGTAAGCATCTCCAGTGTAGTTTTGGCCTGTTTTAGGTTATTGTCCTGGTGAAAGGTGAATTCATCTCCCAGTGTATGACTGAACCAGATTTCCGGCTAGGATTTTGCCTGTGCTTAGCTCCATTCAGCTTATTTTTTCCCCCTGAAAAACTCCCCCGTCCTTAACGATTACAAGCGATTACATAACATGATGCAGCCACCACTATTTTTGAAAATATGGAGAGTGATGCTCAGTAATGTATTGGATTTGCCCCAAACATAACACTTTGTATCCAAGACAAAAAGCAAGCTGCTTTGCCACGTTTTTGCTGATTTATGCTGAACAAAAATATAAACGCAACATGCAACAATTTCAAGATTCTGAGTTATAGTTCATTTAAGGAAATCAGTCAATTTAAGTAAATAAATTAGGCCCTAATCTATAGATATCACATGGCTGGGCAGGGGCGGAGCCATGGGTGGGTCTGGGAGAGCCACTTGGGAGCCAGGCCCAGCCAATCAGAATGGGATTTTCCCCACAAAAGGGTGTTTATTACAGACAGAAATGCTCCTCAATTTCATCAGCTGTCCGGGTGGCTAGTCCTAGACGATCCCGCAGGTGAAGAAGCCGGATGTGGAGTCCTTGGCTGGCGTGGTTACAAGTGGTCTGAGGTTTTTAGTCCGTTTCTACGTACTGCCAAATTCTCTCAAATGGCTTACGGTAGAGAATTGAACATTCACATGGTGCACCTGTGTAATGATCATGCTGTTTAATCAGCTTCTTGACATGCTACATCTGTGGCTGGATTAACTTGGCAAAGGAGAAATGCTCACTAACAGGGACATAAACAAATGAATGGCTTCTGCCGCCTGCAAGTTATTTAATTTAAGGGAAATGTGGTCAGTCTGGAATTATGCAATTCTAATATAAAAAATAGATGTATCGATATAAATAAATCTATTTTTTATAACAATCTTTTATCTATCATATCCCATTTTTTTATATAAAACATTTAGAATATCTTTCAATAATTGTAATGTTTGATATCAATAATTCAATTTATTCGGTGTATAATATATATTTTTTGAATATGTTATTGATAATTACATTTTTATATAAAAAAATTGAATTACTGATATAAACATTCAAATGGTTGATATTGAAAATGAGAAATGAGAAAAAAAAATCCAGAAAATCACATTGTAGGATTTTTAATGAATTTATTAGCAAATTATGGTGGAAAATAAGTATTTGGTCATGGTGTCGCCCCCATTTTTTCTCATTTTGTCTGTCATAGTCAAACAAGCAAGATTTCTGGCTCTCACAGACCTGTAACTTCTTCTTTAAGAGGCTCCTCTGTCCTCCACTCATTACCTGTATTAATGGCACCTGTTTGAACATGTTATCAGTATAAAAGATACCTGTCCACAACCTCAAACAGTCACACTCCAAACTCCACTATGGCCAAGACCAAAGAGCTGTCAAAGGACACCAGAAACAAAATTGTAGACCTTCACCAGGCTGGGAAGACTGAATCTGCAATAGGTAAGCAGCTTGGTTTGAATAAATCAACTGTGGGAGCAATTATTAGGAAAGGGAAGACATACAAGACTACTAATAGTCTCCCTCGATCTGGGGCTCCATGCAAGATCTCACTCCATGGGGTCAAAATTATCACAATAATGGTGAGCAAAAATCCCAGAACCACACGGGGGGACCTAGTGAATGACCTGCAGAGAGCTGGGACCAAAGTAACAAAGCCTACCATCAGTAACACACTACGCCGCCAGGGACTCAAATCCTGCAGTGCCAGACGTGTCCCCCAGTACATGTCCAAGCCCGTCTAAAGTTTGCTAGAGAGCATTTGGATGATCCAGAAGAAGATTGGGAGAATGTCATATGGTTAGATGAAACCAAAATAGAACCTTTTGGTAAAAACTCAACTCGTCGTGTTTGGAGGACAAAGAATGCTGAGTTGCATCCAAAGAACACCATACCAACTGTGAAGCATGGGGGTGGAAACATCATGCTTTGGGGCTGTTTTTCTGCAAAGGGACCAGGACGACTGATTTGTGTAAAGAAAATAATGAATGGGGCCATGTATCGTGAGATTTTGAGTGAAAACCTCCTTCCATCAGCAAGGGCATTGAAGATGAAACGTGGCTGGGTCTTTCAGCATGACAATGATCCCAAACACACCGCCCGGGCAACGAAGGAGTGGCTTCATAAGAAGCATTTCAAGGTCCTGGAGTGGCCTTAGCCAGTCTCCAGATCTCAACCCCATAGAAAATCTTTGGAGGGAGTTGAAAGTCCGTGTTGCCCAACAACCGCCCCAAAACATCACTGCTCTAGAGGAGATCTGCATGGAGGAATGGGCCAAAATACCAGCAACAGTGTGTGAAAACCTTGTGAAGACTTACAGAAAACGTTTGACCTCTGTCATTGCCAACAAAGGGTATATAACAAAGTATTGAGAAACTTTTGTTATTGACCAAATACTTATTTTCCACCATAATTTGCAAATAAATACATGAAAAATCCTACAATGTGATTTTTCTGGATTTTTTTTCTCATTTTGTGTCACAGTTGAAGTGTACATATGATGAAAATTACAGGCCTCTCATCTTTTTAAGTGGGGGAACTTGCACAGTTGGTGGCTGACTAAATACTTTTCTGCCCCACTGTATATATTTTAACTACTTTGCATACATAATCTGAGCTGTTGCCTCTTTAGGTCCAAGACCACCCGAACTTGATCAACGGTTATTGTCGGCTAAAGAAATTAAAAAAAATACACGTAACTGTCTCCCATTCCAGCGTGTTGCTTTTTTTGCCCAAAGGGAGGATAAACACAGTTGATCGATAGCAGTTTTCCAGCTATTGATCAGTCGGCTAAGGCTGCATACCTCTGCTGTCTTTTCCCATGTCTCTATCTGACTTGCTCGCCAACTTGATTCCTCACGGTCATGGGCAGAGGGCACCCACCCAAATACACTGAAGTTTCACTTCTTATGGTAGTATGCCTCCCGTCAACGGTACTTTCATTCGTCATTACCAGTGCATATGGAACTCCGGATGTTGTTGAACTGCTTTTTGGATGTATGCTGAACAAAAATATAAATGCAACATGCAACAATTTCAAAGATTTTACTGAGTTACAGTTCGTATAAGGAAATAAATGTATTAAATCTATCGGTTTTACATGACTGGGAATACAGATATCCATCTGTTGGCCATTTGCATCATGCAGTGCCACACATCTCCTTCGCATAGAGGTGGTCAGGCTGTTGATTGTGGAATGTTGTCCCACTCCTCTTCAATGACTGTGCGAAGTTGCTGGATATTGGGGGGAACTGGAATGCTCTGTCGTATACGTTTATCTAGAGCATCCCAAACAATGCTCTATGGGTGACATGTCTGGTGAGTATGCAGGCCATGGAAGATCTAGGACATTTTCAGGTTTCAGGAATTGTTTACTGATCATTGCGTGCATTATCATGCTAAAACCTGAGGTGATGTGGAGAGGTCATGGGCTGGCATGTTTACACGTGGTTGGACGTACTGCCAAATTCTCTACAATTACGTTGGGGGCTTATTTTAGAGAAATTAACATCAAGTTCTCTGAAAACAGCTCTGGTGGGCTTTCCTTCAGTCAGCATGCCAGTTTCACGCTCCCTCAAGACATCTGTGACATTGTACTGTGACAAAACTGCACATTTTAGAGTGGCCTTTTAGTGTCCCCAGCACAAGGTGCACATGTGTAACAATAATGCTGTTTAATCAGATTCTTGCTGTGCCACACCTGTCAGGTGGATGGATTGTCTTGGAAAAGAAGAAATGCTCACTAACAGGGATGTAAAAACATTTGAGAGAAGTAAGCTCTTTCTGGGATCTTTTATTTCAGCTGATGCAACATGGGACCAACACTTTACATGTTGCGTTTTATATTTTTTGGTTCAGTGTAGATCCACTCAGGTATAAGTGTTTTCCTTTGGGTTTGTCTTTCTGTGTAGCACTTCTGAGTTTACGTACCGAATACTCTTCCTAGATTGTGCAGGCTATTCAATGTTGTTGTTTTGTGTTTTGCTGTGTTAAAGTCACGGGTGAGTGCTGTTGCATTATTTTTTCCTCTCCTTAAAGTACGATATTCTGTGTAAAAGAGAAAGACTTGCACAGTGGTTGGTGAAGGGAGGGAGGTGTCTTTGTCCATCTTCTCCCCACCTCCACCCTCTGATGTTTTTTTCCCCAGCCCACAGCCCAGGCGTGAAGCAGAGTTGGAGGGAGATTATCTCTGTCTCCCCCACGCCTCCAGAGGGGTCCACAGAAGGGCCGGGGCTCTGGTGCAGGAGTATCGACGCTCCCCTTGCACTTGGCCAAAGACTACAGCACTGACCCTTTCTCCTGCAGTCTTTATGTTAATGTAAACACAATTGATTAGAGAATTACCAGTTCCGCAAATATATAGAGGAAGCAACAAACAAAAAAAGTTTGCACAGTTGTGCTGTGACTCATGTGTGCACAAATGGTAGGCTGTACCCAAGCTGGTGGTAAACCAAGGTCATTAACAAGGGTACAGGATGCTTCTGGAATTGCCATTCATCTCAGGTTCTTTTTCTCCATGAATTGCTTTCCAGGATATTCAAAAACATGGATTGTAGTTCGCATAAAATGATAACAAAGTGTGAAAAATGATACAGCCTGTTTTAGAAATACAACCAGATTTCAAGACGGGACATATGCAAGAATGAGTAAACAAACATTTCATTAAAGGGAAACATGTTCAGCCCACGGCTACTACTTGTCACTCACCATAGCCCAACCTAAGATATGTTCAGTTTGAGAAAGCTCAAGGTCAATTTAGTCCTTAGGCCTAGACTATTATGTTTAATAAAAACATATTTTTCTTCCTATTGCTCTAATTTAAGGTGACTGTGTAGTTCACTTGGTAGCCTGTTTGCCCTGTCATGTTCTTTTTGGCCTTAAGCAAGGTGAATTATATATTAGCCAACTCCTCTGACTGCTGTTTCACTGTGTGAAACACTGATACACTGATACATAATGAGTTTTCTAAACCTATTACATTGAAATCTAATTGTATTTGTCACAGGTGTAGATTAACAGGGAAATGCTTACTTGCGGGCCCCAACAATGCAGAGAGAAAAATAATAGAAAGATGATATCATGAGGAATAAATACACAATGAGTAACGATAACTTGGCTATACATTGAGTATACCAAACATTAGGATCACCTTCCTAATATTGAGTTTCACCCCCCTCCCCTTTGCCCTCAGAACAGCTTACATTTTTCAGGGCATGAACAATCTACAAGGTGTCGAAAGTGTTCCAAAGGGAGGCTGGCCCATGTTGACGCCAATGCTACCCACAGTTATGTCAAGTTGGTTGGATGTCCTTTGGTTTGTGGACTATTTTTAATACACACGGGAAAGTGTTGAGTGTGAAAAACCCAGCAGCGTTGCAGTTCTTGACATAAACCGGTGTGCTTGGCACCTGCTACCATAGCCAGTTCAAAGGTACTTTTGTCTTGCCCATTCACCCTCTGAATGGCACACATACACAATCCATGTCTCAATTGTTTCAAAGGCTTAAAAATCCTAGTTTAACCTGTCTCCTCCCCTTCATCTACACTGCTTGAAGTGGATTTAACAAGTGACCTCAAAAAGGGATCATAGCTTTCACCTGGTCAATCTATCATGGATAGAGTATGTGTTCCTAATGTTTTGTACACAGTGGATACACATGTACAGGGGTACAAGGTAATTGAGGTAGATATGTACATATAGGTAGGGGTAAAGTGACTAAGCAACAGGATAGATAATAAGCAGTATTAGTATTGTAAGCAGCATTCTGATAATTGAATAGTGGTTCCATCACACCTCATTCTCTTAGGTCAGAGGTTGGCAACCCGTGATTTTTGTTTTTATTTAAAACGGTATAATAAATATGGATTACAATCAAACCTGTTTGTATTATAATACTTGTATCTGTGCTTTATTATTCAATTTCGTGTATGGCTTGATGTGGGTATTTCAATTAATCACTGGAGTACAATATTTCCTTTTGTTGGTAGGTTTTTAAATCCAAAAAGTATGTTCACGAGTTTCGAGTATCCCTGCAACTTCACCAGACAGCCATTGTGTCCACTGCTCTGTGGCCCTAAACGTCAGATTTCATGGTAATTTGATCCGACTGCTATCCGTGGTGCTGAATATCATATATTGCCGCTATTGTCCTCAAAAGGGCTGGAATTTATTTTGCGTTTCCCTCAACAGGTGACATCAATAAGTGATCATAGCTTTCACCTGGATTCACCTGGTCAGTCTGTCATAGGAAGAGCGTGTTTTGTAAACTCAGTGTATATATACATTATTTTAATAGCAGGACAATGTAAGGTTCATTGTTCCACTGAAGAGTATGAATTAGGCTGTTTGAGAATATTTAAATCGTAGTAACATGTACACTCATTGTTTGATGTACAATGAAAGTATTCAGACCTCTGGACTTTTTCCACATTTTGTTACTTTACTGCGTTATTCTAAAATTGATTAAATCAATTATTTTCCTCATCAATCAATGCACAATACCCCATGATGACTAAGCAAAACAGGTTTTTAGACATTTTTGCAAATATATTATTTACATACAGTTGAAGTCGGAAGTTTACATACACCGTGGCCAACTACATTTAAACTCAGTTTTTCACAATTCCTGACATTTAATCCGACTAACAATTCCCTGTCTTAGGTCAGTTAGGATCACCACTTTATTTTAAGAATGTGAAATGTCAGAATAATTGTAGAGAGAGTGATTAATTTCCGCTTTTATTTCTTTGATCACATTCCCAGTGAGTCAGAAGTTTACATACACTCAATTAGTATTTGGTAGCATTGCCTTTAAATGGTTTAACTTGGGTCAAACGTTTCTTCTTAGCCTTCCACAAGCTTCCCACAATAAGTTGTGTGAATTTTGGCCCATTCCTCCTGACAGAGCTGGTGTAACTGAGTCAGGTTTGTAGGCCTCCTTGCTCGCACACGCTTTTTCAGTTCTGCCCACACATTTTCTATGGGTTTGAGATTAGGGCTTTGTGATGGCCACTCCAATACCTTGACTTTGTTGTCCTTAAGCCATTTTGCCACAACTTTGGAAGTATGCGTGGGGTCATTGTCCATTTGGAAGACCCATTTGCGACCAAGCTTTAACTTCCTGACTGATGTCTTGAGATGTTGCTTCAATATATCCGCATAATTTTCCTGCCTCATGATGCCATCTATTTTGTGAAGTGCAACAGTCCCTCCTGCAGCAAAGCACCCCCACAACATGATGCTGCCACCCCCATGCTTCACGGTTGGGATGGTGTTCTTCGGCTTGCAAGCACCCCATTTTTCCTCCAAACACAACAATGGTTATTATGGCCAAACAGTTATTTTTTTGTTTCCTCAGATCAGAGGACATTTCTCCAAAAAGTACTATCTTTGTCCCCATGTGCAGCTGCAAACCATAGTCTGGCTTTTTTATGGTGGTTTTGGAGCAGTGGCTTCTTCCTTGCTGAGCTGCCTTTCAGGTTATGTCGATATAGGACTCGTTTTACTGTGGACATTACTATAGACATTTTTGTACCTGTTTCCTCCAGCATCTTCAGTGTCCTTTGCTGTTGTTCTGTGATTGATTTGCACTTTTCACACCAAAGTACGTTCATCTCTAGGACACAGAACTAGCTTTTTCAAACAGAAATTTGCATCCTGTAGTACTAACTTAAAAAAGTTCTTGGACACTGTAAAGTCCATGGAGAATAAGAGCACCTCCTCCCAGCTGCCCACTTCTCTGAGGCTAGGAAACACTGTCACCACTGATAAATCCACTGTAATTGAGAATTTCAATAAGCATTTCTCTACGGCTGGCCATGCATTCCACCTGGCTACCCCTACCCCCGTCAACTGCCCGGCACCCTCCACAGCAACCTGCCAAAGCTCCTAACATTTCTTCTTCACCCAAATCCAGATAGCTGATGTTCTGAAAGAGCTGCTTAATCTGGAACCCTACAAATCAGCCGGGCTAGACAATCTGGACCCTTTCTTTTTAGAATTATCTGCCGAAATTGTTGCAAATCCTATTACTAGCCTGTTAAACCTCTCTTTCGTATCGTCTGAGATTCCCAAGATTAGAAAGCTGCCGCGGTCATCCACTCTTCAAAGGGGGTGACACTCTAGACCGAAACTGCTACAGACCTATATCTATCCTACCCCGTCTTTCTAAGGTCTTCGAAAGCCAAGTTAACAAACAGATCACCAACCATTTCGAATCCCACCGTACCTTCTCCGCTATGCAATCTGGTTTCAGAGCTGGTCATGGGTGCACCTCAGCCACACTCAAGGTCCTAAACGACATCATAATCGCCATCGATAAGAGACATTAATGTGCAGCCGTATTCATCGACATGGCCAAGGCTTTCGACTCCGTCGATCACCACATTCTTATTGGAAGACTCGACAGCCTTGGTTTCTCAAAGGATTGCCTCACCTGGTTTCCCAACTACTTCTCTGATAGAGTTCAGTGTGTCAAATCGGAGGGCCTGTTGTCTGGACCTCTGGCAGTCTCTATGGGGGTGCCACAGGGTTCAATCCTCGGGCCGACTCTTCTCTGTATACATCAATGATGTTGCTCTTGCTGCTGGTACAATGCCAATAAACTCTCCTTCCGTGGCTTCCAACTGCTCTTAAACGCAAGTAAAACTAAATGCATGCTATTCAACCGATCACTGCCCCCACCTGCTCGCCTGTCCAGCATCACTACTCTGGACTGCTCTGACTTAGAATATGTGGACAACTACAAATACCTAGGCGTCTGGTTAGACCGTCAACTCTCCTTCCAGACTCACGTTAAGCATCTCCAAATCTAGAATCGGCTTCCTATATCGCAACAAAGCATCCTTCACTCATGCTGCCAAACATACCCTCGTAAAACTGACCATCCTACCAATCCTCGACTTCGGTGATGTCATCTATAAAATAGCCTCCAACACTCTACTCAACAAACTGGATGCAGTCTATCACAGTGCCATCCGTTTTGTCACCAAAGCCTCATATACTACCCACCATTGCGACCTATGTGCTCTCGTTGGACCTTGCTTCTTACTCATCGCCAAATCCACTGGCTACAGGTTATCTTCAAGTCTCTGCTTGCTAAAGCCCCACCTTATCTCAGCTCACTGGTCACCATAGCAGCACCCACTTGTAGCACGCGCTCCAGCAGGTATATCTCAACGGTCACCCCCAAAGCCAATTCCTCCTTTGGTCATCTTTCCTTACAGTTCTCTGCTGCCAATGACTGGAACGAACTGCAAAAATCTCTGAAGCTGGAGACTCGTATCTCCCTCACTAGTTTAAGCACCAGCTGTCACGAGCAGCTCACAGATCACTGCACCTGTCCATAGCCCATCTGTAAACAGCCCATCTATCTACCTACCTCATCCCCATACTGTATTTATGTATCTATCTTGCTCCTTTGCACCCCAGTATCTCTACTTGCACATTCATCTTCTGCACATCTACCATTCCAGTGTTTTAATTGCTATATTGTAATTACTTCGCCACCATGGCCTATTTATTGCCTTAACTCCCTTATCTTACCTCATTTGCACTCACTGTATATAGACTATTTGTTTTCTTTTGTTCTACTTTATTATTGTCTGTATGTGTTGTTTATTCCATGTGTAACTCTGTGTTGTTGTATGTGTCAAATTGCTGTGCTTTATCTTGGTGAGGTCGCTGTTGCAAATTAGAACTTGTTCTCAACTAGCCTACCTGGTTAAATAAGGTTGAAATAAAAATCTAGGTCACATCAATAGACAAACACAGTCTGCTTAAACTAATAATACTCAAACAATTATACTTTTTCATGTCTTTATTGAACGTCTAACCATTCACAGTGCAGAGTGGAAAAGTATTTGAACCCTTGGATTTAATATCTGGTTGACCCTCGTTTGGCAGCAATAACCTCAACCAAAAGTTTTCTGTGGTTGCGAATCAGACCTGCACAACGGTCAGGAGGATTTTTGGACCATTCCTCTTTACGAAACTGTTTCATGTCAGCAATATTCTTTGGATGTCTGGTGTGAACTGCTCTCTTGAGGTCATGCCACAGCATATCATTTGGGTTGAGGTCAGGATTCTGACTGGGCCACTCCCAGAAGGCGTATTTACTTCTGTGTTTTGGGTTGTTGTCCTGTTGCATCACCCAACTTCTGTTGAGCTTCAATTGGCAGCAGTTAGCCTAATATTCTCCTGCAAAATGTCTTGATAAATTGGGAATGTATTTTTCCGTCGACGATTGCAAGCTGTCCAGGCCTTGAGGCAGCACATCAGCCCCAAACCATGATGCTCCCTCCACCATGCTTTACAGTTGGGATGAGGTTTTGTTGTTGCTGTGCCTTTTTTTTCTCTGCACATAGTGTTGTGTGTTCCTTCCAAACAACTCAACTTTAGTTTCATCTGTCCATAGAATATTTTGCCGGTAGTGCTGTGGAACCTCCAGGTGCACTTTTGCAAACTTCAAACGTGCAGCAATGTTTTCTTAGGACAGTAGTGGCTTCTACCGTGGTATGTTTCCATGAACACCATTCTTGTTTAGTGTTTTACGTATCGTAGACTCATCAACAGAGATGTTAGCATATTCCAGAGATATCTGTAAGTATTTAGCTGACTCTCTTGGATTCTTCTTAACATCATTGAGCATTCTGCGCTGTGAGCTTAGTCATCTGTACTGGAAGGCACTCCTAGGGAGAGTAGCAACAGTGCTGAACTTTCTCCATTGATAGACAATTTGTCTTACCATGGACTGATGAACATCAAGGCTTTTAGAGATACTTTTGTAACCCTTTCCAGCTTAATGCAAGTCAACAATTCTTAATCTTAGGTCTTCTGAGATCTATTTCGTTCGAGGCATGGTTCACATCAGGCAATGCTTCTTGTGAATAGCAAACTCAAATTTTGTGAGTTTTTCGTAAAGGGCAAGCTAGCTCTAACCAACATCTTCAATCTTGTCTCATTGATTGGACTCCAGGTTAGGTGACTCCTTACTCCAATTAGCTTTAGGAAAAGTCATTATCACATACTTTTCCCAACCTCCACTGTGAATGTTTAAATGATCTATTCAAAATCGACAAGAAAAATACAATCATTTGTGTTATTGGTTTAAGCACACTCTGTTTATTGAGAATTGAGAACCTAACTGGCTGTATGGACTCAGACAGTATATCCCGAGAGAGCCATGTTTCCATGAAACAGATTATGTTACAGTCCCTGATGTCTCGAAGGAAATCCTCGCCCTGAGCTCGTCAACTTTATTATCCAGAGACTGAACATTAGCCAGTAATATACTCAGAAGCGGTGGGTGGTGTGCGCTTCCTGGGTCGGACTAGAAGTCCACTCCGAGTACCTCTCCTCCGCCGGCGGTGTTTTGGAGCAGCCTCTGGAATCAGTTCAATTGCCCTGGGGGGTACGAACAAAGGATCCGATTAGGGTAAATTGTATTCCTTGTCGTAATGTTGGTCATGCTGGGGAGTTGCCTCCACTCTGATATCCAAAAGTTCTACCCTGTTGTATGTAATAACACACAAAATGTTCTGGGCTAATAATGTAAAAAATAACACAGCAAAAAACATGTATATTAAGTTTCCTAAGAGCTAGAAGCACGGCAACCCTATCTGTCGGCGCCATTTTCACCTGTCCAGGTTATCTCGGAGAGATCCTTGATTAAAACATGCTCCAGAGCGCTCAGGACCTCAGACTGGGGCGAAGGTTCACCTTTCAACAGGACAACAACCCTAAGCACACAGTCAAGATAACACAGGAGTAGCTTCGGGGCAAGTCTTTGAATGTGCTTGAGTGGCCCAGCCAGAGCGCGGACTTGAACCCGTTCTAACATCTCTGGAGAGACCTGAAAATAGCTGTGCAGCGACGCTCCCCATCCAACCTGACAGCTTGAGTGGATATGCAGAGAAGAATGGGAGAAACTCCCCAAATACGGGTGTGACAAGCTTGTAGCGTCATACCCAAGAAGACTTTAGGCTGTAACTTCTGTCAAAGGTGCTTTAACCTTTCTGGCGCAGGCTTTCCGCTAGCAATCCACCTCGTCAACATCCGGTGAAATTGCAGAGCGCCAAATTCAAATACAGAAATAGTCATAATAAACATTCATAAAAAATACAGGTGTTATACATCGGTTTAAAGATGAGCTTCTTGTTAATCCAGCCACTTTGTCAGATTTCAAAAAGGCTTCACGGCAAAAGCATACCATGTGATTATCTGAGGGCAGCGCCCCGCTTACAAAAGCATATAAACATTTTACAACCAAGTAAAGGAATTACAAAAGTCAGAAATGGCGATAAAATTAATCACTAACCTTTGAAGATCTTCATATGGTTGCAGTCACAAAAGTCCCAGCTACACAATTAATGTTAGTTTTGTTCGATAAAGCCTCTCTTTATATTCCCAAAACTCTGTTTTATTGGCGTGTTTTGTTCAGTAATCCACTGGCTCAGGTAGTTAAAGATGCAGACGAATACATCCTTATAGTAAAGGTAAAGTTCGTTGAAACATGTCAAACAATGTTTATAAATAATCGTCAGGTTGTCAATTGTCTAAATAATCGATAATATTTCAACCGGACAATAGCGTCTTCGATAGAAAGGAAAAACAACAAAGGGTGTGCACTTGATCACGCGCGCAAACCAGCCCTGCTTTCTTCCACAGGCAGAAAGGTCTCATTGTTTCAGGCTTGTTTTATGAAAAACGAAGAATAATGTCTAAAGACTGTTGACATCTAGTGGAAGCCATAGGAACTGCAATCTGGGTCCTAACCCATTAGATACTCTATAGGCATTCAATTGAAAATAGCCACATAAAAAGAAATCCCACTTCCTGGATGGATTTTCCTCAGGTTTTCGCCTGCCATATCAGTTCTGTTATACTCACAGACATTATTTGAACCATTTTGGAAACTTTTGAGTGTTTTCTATCTAAATCTATAAATCTAAATTATCATATAATTTGTTGTTTATGTTGACTCCAACACGGCGGCTATTGTGACTATTTCTTCTGAGCGCCGTCTCAGATTATTGCATGGTTTGCTAATTCCGTAAAGTTCTTTTGAAATCAGATACAGCGGTTGCATTAATGGCTGTGATAGGATGACTCAAGATAGATCAACAACATTGTAGTTACCCCATAATACTAACCTACATGACAGAGTGAGGAGAAGGAAACATGTAGAGAATAAAAATATTCCAAAACATGCATCAACATGTAAGGCACTAAAGTAAAACTGCAAAAAATGTGGCAAATAAATTAACTTTTTGTGCTGAATACAAAGTGTTATGTTTGGGGAAAATACAACACATCACTGAGTACCACTCTTCATATTTTCAAGCATGGTGGTGGCTGCATCATGTTATGTTTAGGATAACAATAAACGGCATAGCTCTAAGCACAGGCAAAATCCTAGAGGAAAACTGGTTGTCTGCTTTCCAACAGACACTGGGAAACAAATTCACTTTTTAGCAGGACAATAACCTAAAACACAAGGCCAAATCTACACGAGTTGCTTACTAAGAAGACATAGAATGTTCTTGAGTGACTACAGTTACAATTACAGTTTAGATTTAAATCGTCTTGAAAATATATGTCAAGACATGAAAATGGCTGTCTAGCAATGATCAAGAACCAACGTGACAGAGCTTGAAGAAAATAAAAAAGTGTGCAAATATTGTACAATCCAGGTGTGAAAGGCTCTTAGACTTGCCCAGAAAACTCACAGCTGTAATCGCTGCCAAATGTGATTTTACATGCATTGACTCAGGGGTGTGAATACATAGGTCAATTAGATATTTCTGTATTTCACTTTCAATAAATTAGCAAAAAGGTCTGAAAACATGTTTTCACTCTTTCATTATGGGATGTTGTGTGTAGATGGGTGAGAAAAAAAACATTTTAATCCATTTTGAATTCAGGCTGTAGCACAACAAAATGTGGAATAAGTCAAGGTCTGCAAATACTTTCTGAAGGCACTGCAGATGTGGCGCGGCTACTGATGTACAGTGCTAAGCTGTATCCTCCGGACTGCATTGCTACATTTCCCCTCAACCCTTTCAGCCCTGTTTGCTTCTTCAAGGTCACATTGCCAGCGGCAGTCTTACATTCCCCACTTAAAAAGCAAGAGGCCAGCGGCCACAAATCCAGACAGCTAATGATCTCAGAGATTAAGAAGCCACTATTAGTCCTATCTTTCTGAAAATTGGTCTAATAGCAAATTATGCATCGATGTTATCTTTAAAAATACCTCTCTAGATCTACATTACTCCATTCACTTGCATTCAATTTTAATTAGTGAGAAGGTTCACATCTTGCTTTTCTGTAATGCTGGTGTGAAATTCAATATACAGTTTCATGCATTAGAATTCAATGCTAGAATGCATTAATGTGGCTTTTGAATGACCTCACTTGCAACTGGTAAAAATCCTTCTGACTGGTATCGTGTACAGCATTTCTCATCCAATGTCATTACTTATGTCTATCTTTCTTGGTAAACTAGTCTAATCAAAAACCCTGATGGCAATACGAATAAGCTGATAATTATTTTCTCTGCACAGTCCCGATATTCCACCAACAGGTTGTAAGTCTTAATCATCTGAACAAGGCTGTCAAAACAGACGAATGACGGGGATCAGCCCCTTACCCAAGTTATGATCAGAGAGCAGAAAGCTTGCCTCCACACCACACAACACGGCTCTGCTCTGCCAGTAATGATGGAGCACATGTCTGCAGATTGCTGCAAAAGGCACAACTAATGGCTGGTCAGTTTGGAAGATCTGGACTGTGAGGGGGGAGGGGGAATCAACTTTTAAAAAGCAGAGACCTTTTGAAAATATGCTGCTCAGAGAAAAGATGTTTGATGTTCAAACTTTGCTGGCATGGATCTCTTATTAGTTCTCAGACACGGGACTATAAAGCTTAGAGAACAGTCGCCTGTGTTTGCTTTCGCCTGCTAATTCCTCATTAAAAAAGTTCAGGACTGCAGGGGACCTTTTGATAATATTTTCCAAATATTTGTTTTCTGAATACCACAGATTCATCTGTAACTGCTCATGTCTGATGCTTTCAGAAGGACCTTTTCATCTTGGATTTCTTTCATTATTTGCAGTGTATTTTCTTCCAAAACTAGCCAACACGTTGTGTTGAACCCTGTGGACATGATGATTTTTCAGCCAATCTTCTTTGAGCAATCCAAGAATTGGAATATTCCATAATCTTTCACAGTACACTTTGTCAATTGCATTAGCCTATGCCTGTAGCGGTTGCCTCACCAATGTGCACGACCCCATGTTGTTTCTGAGATCTAAGTGTATTCTAAAATTATTCTATGCTGTTTGTAAGAGGTTGCTCAAATCAAAGTTTATTTGTCACGTGTGCCGAATACAACCGGTGTAGTAGACCTTACAGTGAACTGCTTACTTACAGGCTCTAACCAATAGTGCAAAAAAATGTATTCGGTGAACAATAGGTCAGTAAAGAAATAAAAACAACAGTTAAGACAGTGAAGAACAGTAGCGAGGCTGTATACAGTAGCAAGGCTACATACAGACACCGGTTAGTCAGGCTGATTGAGGCAGTATGTACATGTAGATATGGTTAAAGTGACGATACATATATGATGAACAGAGAGTAGCAGTAGCGTAAAGAGGGGTTGGCAGGTGGTGGGTGGGACACAATGCAGATAGCCCGGTTAGCCACTGTGCAGGAGCACTGATTTGGTCGGGCCAATTGAGGTAGTATGTATGAATGTATAGTTAATTAAAGTGACTGTGCATATATGATAAACGGAGAGTAGCAGCAGCGTAAAAGAGTTGGGGGGGGTGTAATTAATACCAGGCATACACTACATGATTTTGCCACATTCGTCACGTTTTGCCATCCAAGACACATTTTCATGATCGGGGTGAAATCCTATGAACTTGGGCAATGATCAATCAGTACGTTGGGACTCGCGTGGTTTGAGCGAAATGTAACTTTAAAGATACTGAAATCATCCAAGTATGATGCATTTAGCATAATTTGATGTTGTATTTTGCAAAGTTTTTATCTTATGATGATGCGTTTTGCATCATATGAGGCACCAGGCCATGCAAAACGAATTCCATCAATATTACATCTGCGTGCGTCCTACCATGACAGAAACGAAAAGATAATTTAATATTATCATTATTTCATATCAAGTCCATATTCTGCGCCTCCATTTAAAAAAATAAAATAAATCTGCACTTGATAATGTGCAAAACAAAATTCCTATGACAACCGAAAAAACGCAGGGCTGGATCAACTTGGGAATCATCGTGTAATAAGAGCGCCCACGTCCTGGGGTTGAGGAATAAAAGATGTGGGACAAAGAAATTGCAAAATGTGAGCACGTCCAAGCTAAGATTTTACATTTACGTGTAGTGTATGCCCTGATAAATTACTGATAAAAAAATAAAACTGGAGCATTTGTTCAGTCATTCTGGCAGCGGTCATTGGCGGTTAGGACTGCATTGTCACACTGCTTCTTTTTCTTCTTTTTTAAAATCAGAGTCAGTAGAAACTTGTTTAAACCCAAATTAGTTTCCCGTGAGGAATATGTCCAATCTCATTTGCGTTTGAACTTTAGATCGCTGGTTATTTGGTGTGTTGAAAGTGATTTAAAATATTTTTGCAAAGGGAAGTAATAGCTGGCTTGTTAATTTTGTGTTGGAACTACTAAATGGTTGTTTTTCTATTATTATGATTGAGGTCTACTGGCTTATTTGAGTGAATGGGCAGCTAATTCTTTCACATTATTTTATGCTGTGTGTGACTGCTGTTTCTATCAGCACTCTCTTTCAGCATGCTGAAATAGTGGAGGCAGGGCACCTGTTTTCTTTGCTCTGAGTTGCAGTAACTCTCCGTGGTCCTGAATCAGTAGTTAATCCTATATTTGACTGTTGTCTGTTGGAACTGTTTCTTTAAAACGATGTATGTATTTTTGTCCTTATATCACGGTGGCGTATGAATGCATTTCTATTAGATTAGCCTAAACAATGCAATTATCACAGCAGGTTGTAATATGGATTTTTCTGGCTTGGTTCCCTCGTGATTAACACACAACGATACTGTTGTGCCGCTCTTGTGTCCGTGTGCTGTCTCTCTGTGAGCTGTGTCCTGTTTTGATTGTGTCGTAAAAGCATTGCTTCTCCTCCTTCTCCTGGCGCTTTCAGTGATGCTCTGTTTGTTATTTTCTTGAGTTTTGAATTTGATTTGATGTATTGGAAATGTTTTCTCCAACTGAAGGACTAGGTCCAATAGTCACGGTTCGCCATTGGGAGGAGATGCAGGGAGTTGTGGAGGTTGGGGACCTGGACAGGCAAGGAGACAGATGGCTCTAATTGAATGGAATGGGTAGCAGGTAACTAGAGCTTGTGTCAGAGCTGAATGGAGATAATAACCGGTTACGTTCACACAGCACCCTGCTGTTCCCGCTCTCTCCACATATGAGGCTTTTGGGAGCGCTCTGTAACTTGACTGAAAAGGGGGAAGAAATGCTGTCAGAATGTTCGGAAATGACATGTTTATTCAGTATTATCTTCTTTGTGAAAGAGTTCCCAAACAATATTCTGAAGTGGGAGTAGAGCCACTAGTATTGAATAATATGTAGTCCTTACTGTATACACTGTGCTACGTTGCTGCTGCAGTTGACTTCTGCCATGGCTAGCTACTACCATCATCTGACATATGGGCTTAACACAGGACTGTTCAATTCCAGTCCTGGAGGGTCAAAACACTTCTGGTTTTCATCCTCTCCTTTAAACAGGGACACCAGGTAAGTGCAATTTAACTACCAGTTAGAAACAGAAACCAGCTTTTAGCTATCAAATTTTCTATATGTGTCGACATAAGGTGAAGGTGATTCAAGAAATAACTGAAACGTTATCTTGGCAACTACATGTTATGGCAAATACTACATCTAGAAATTGAGACAAACAAGCACAGCTAAACAATGACCATGGACTGAGTAGCTGACGAAGTGAGTTTAGAGACGGTACTGACAAATTCGCACTGGCAATGAGAAACTGTCTAAGCAGATGAATAAAATATCTGATGTTAAAAAAATCTAAACTGATATGGCTGAGCTGGGTGAACATGTAGAGAAGGCTGAAACCGAACAAAATACATAATTACGGGGCTTACTGAAAGATTAAACGGGATGGAGGTCTTCAGTCGCCGTTCAAATCTTCTTTTTGTAAATTTCCCTAAAGCTGTAGAACAAACGGAATGGATGAATTCCTGGAAAAGGTCATACCAAAACTATTGGGCCAGTAGAACTTCACACGGGCTCCCACAATTGAACAAGCAAATCAAACAGATGGCCCGAGAGGAGACACGAGCAGCAAAGGGGAGCAGGGGCATCATTGCAACGTTTATATTGATTTAACACTTTTTTTGGTTACTACATGATTCCATGTGTTTTATTTCATAGTGTTGATGTCTTCACTATTATTGTACAATGTAGAAAATAGTAAAAATAAAGAAAAAACCTGGAATGAGTACGTGAGTGCCAACTTTTGATAGGTACTGTATATATATACACAAACGTATGTGGACACACCTTCAAATTAGTGGATTTTGCAATTTCAACCACACCCTTTGCTGACGGGTGTAAAAAAAAAAATAGAGCACACAGCCATGAAATCTCCATAGAAAAAAATTGACGGTAGAGCTCAGTGACTTTCAACGTGACACCGTCATAGGATGCCAGTGGCGGGAAAAAGTACCCAATTGTCAGACTTGAGTAAAAGTATAGATACCTTTTTTAATAGAAAATGACTCAGGTAAAAGTGAAAGTCACCCTGTAAAATAGTATTTGGTTTTAAATATACTTAAGTATCAAAATAAAAAATATTGTTTCAAATTACTTATATTAAGCAAAGCAGCTGGCCACATGTTCTAGTTTATTTATTTACAGATAGCCAGGGACACGCTCCAACTTGAAAATAATTTACAAACGAAGCATTTTGTTTAGTGAGTCTGCCAGATCAGAGGCAGTAGGGATGACCAGGGATGTTCTCTTGATAAGTGTGTTAATTAGACCATTTTCCTGTCCTAAGCATTCAAAATGTAGCTTGTACTTTTGGGTGTCAGGGAAAATGTATGGAGTAAAAAAATATTAATAGAAAAGTACAGATACCCCAAAAAACTACATAAAGGGTACTTGTATTTTTCTTAACTACTTTACACCACTGTAGGGTGCCTCCTTTCCAACAAGTCAGTTTGTCAAATTTCTGCCCTGATAGAGCTGCCCCGGTCAACTGTAAGTGCTCTTATTGTGAAGTGGAAAGGTCTAGGAGCAACAACGGCTCAGCCACGCAGTGGTAAGCCATACAAGCTCACAGAACGGGACCGCAGAGTACTGTAGCGTGTACAAATCATCTGTCCTCAGTTGCAACACTCTACTGAGTACCAAACTGCCTCTGGAAGCAACGTCGGCACAAGAACTGTTCGGCGAGAGCGTCATAAAATGAGTTTCAATGACCGAGCAGCCGCACACAAGCCTTAGATCCCCATGCGCAATGTCAAGCGTCAGCTGGAGTGGTGTAAAGCCCCCCGCAATTTGACTCTGGAGCAGTGGAAACGCGTTCTCTGGAGTGATGAATCACGCTTCACCATTTGGCAGTCTGACTGACAAATCTGCGTTGGCGAATGCCATGAGAACACTACCTGCCCGAATGCATAGTGCCAACTGTAAAGTTTGGTGGATGTGGAATTAATGGTTTCATGGTTCGGGCTAGGTCACTTAGTTTCAGTGAAGGGTAACCTTAACACTACAGCATACAATGACATTCTAGATGATTCTGTGCTTTCAACTTTGTGGCAACAGTTTGGGGAAGGCCCTTTCCTGTTTCAGCATGACCATGCCCCTGTGCACAAAGTGATGTCCATACAGAAATGGTTTGTCGATCGGTGTGGCAGAACTTGACTGGCCTGCACAGAGCCCTGACCACAACACCTTTGGGATGAATTGGAACGCCGACTGCGAGCCAGGCCTGATCGCCCACATCAGTGCCCGACCTCACTAATGCTCTTGTGGCTGAATGGAAGCAAGTCCCGGCAGCGGTGTTCCAACATCTAGTGGAAAGCCTTCCCAGAAGAAAATGTGCATTTATCATGATTTTGGAATGTGATGTTCAACGAGCTGTTGTTACCACTGTTTAAATATAATGCTGTTGGTCATAGATACCTTAAAAAATGTGCATTCTCATTACCACTGATATAATGCAATTGTGTTCATTGTCTGTAGCTTATGCCTGCCCATACCATAACCCCACCTCCACCATGTGGCACTCTGTTCACAACATTGACATTATCAATCCACTCACCCACACAACGCCATACACGTGTTCTGCGGTTGTGATGCCGGTTGTACATACTGCCAAATTCTCTAAAACGATGTTGGAGGTGGTTTATGGTAGAGAAATGAACATGCACTTCTCTGGCAACAGCTCTGGTGGACATTCCTGCAGTCACCATGCCAATTGCATGCTCCCTCAACACTTGAGACATCTATGGCATTGTGTTGTGTGACAAAACTGCACATTTTAGTGGCCTTTTGTTGTCCCCGGCACAAGGTTCACCTGTGTAATGACCATGCTGTTTAATTAGCTTCTTGATATGCCACACCTGTCAGATGGATGGATTATCTTTGAGAGAAATAAGCTTTATCTGTGTATGGAACATTTCTGGGATCTTTTATTTCAGCTCATGAAACATGGGACCAACACTTTTATATTTTTGTTCAGTGTATAATATTATTATTAAAAAAAAAATGTATTGCATAGAGACATAGTCATTAAGCAGTAACCTGCATTAAAAGGAATAGCCACTACCGAGGCACCAATATGGTTGCTCTCTCACCTCTGCAACAGTACATGATGGATTCATGCAGGAATCATCAACGGGGAGGAGTGGAAAGAGAAACATGAAGGATCTATTGTTAAAAAAAATTTAAAAAAATGTCTTGTGAATACATGCCACTAAGAAGCTTGAAGATTGATCAACACTATTCTCATTGTAGCCGTTAAGTAGTGTATCAGCACCTTTCATAATGTATGGAGTCAATATGAGACACAAAAATATGTGAAGACCCTTCTCAGTATCACGTGCTGTGGATAATACGTAAGATGGAATGTCAATGGAATTGTTCAACCAGCTACAAGAATTAAGGTATTTTCTTATTTGAAAAATAATAATGCCAACGTCTTTTTTTTTTTTTTACAAGAAACTCACTTTTTTAGCAGTGAAAGAGGACGTTTTTGGCGACCTTGAGATAGGTTGACGTTGACCTACTCCTCAAGATCCAGAGAAGTATCAATTCTCATTTATAAATTTTTTTACTACAGAAAAACGCCCAAATGGACGTTTTATAATCGTTAAAGGAAATCTGGCACAAGAAAAAGTCACTTTACTGAATTGTTATTGCGCATGTGAAGATGACCCAAAGTTCATTAATGACCTTATACTGAAACTATCTCAATGTGATGCAATATTATAGGATTATACTAATCCTAACATGTCTAAGGTATTAAACCACAACAGATCCATCTCGTTGATATGTGAACTGTGGAGATATTAACATCCAACTGAAAGACAATACACCTTTTACGCTCATGTCCACAACTCATATTCAAGTATTCACTTTAAACAGATTTGTAAACCTTTCTTCATTTGACTGTTTCTGAGTGTAAATACCTTTTTGAATAATTACAGACTATAGCCCATTTTCCTTAACATTAAATAAGCTCAAACCTCCTATGCCAATAACAAAGACATGGTGATTCAACACAATGTTCCTTGGAGATAAGGAATTTAACCTCATATCTCAACACAGACATATTTGGGTAAATAACTGTAGATAATGAAGTTTGACCAACTGTTGTCTGGGAAGCTCTCAACGCATATATGAGATGGTGTATCATGTCTTACTCTTCACATTATTTCTAATTCATAAAGAATTAGAAATACTAGAACCATAAATCCACGACTCAGAAAGAAAACAGTTTAGATAGAAATGCTGACACCCTTCAACAGTTGAACACTTTGAAGCTCAAATATTACACGAACACCTGCTGAGACTGCTGCCATGAAACCCAAGCAGCAATATGTTGAGCAAGGTGAAATTGCAGTTGGTAGCGTAACAATTAATTGATTTCAGAAGGATCTTTAAAGTCTTTAAAACATTTATTACAACTGTATCAGTCTGCACACAAAAGTTCAATGGACGATATAGACATTCTCCTTAAGGCCATCTTACCAATTATTCAGTGCCTTCAGAAAGTATTCATACCCGTTGACTTACTCCACATTTTAGTGTTACAGCCTGAATTCAAATGTATTAAATTGTTTTTGTTTTTTCTCCCATCTGGTCACAATACTCAATGATGATAATGTGAGAACATGTTTTTAGAAACGTTTGCTAATTAATGAAAATGAAATGCAGAAATATCTAATTTACATTCACACCCCTGAGTCATTACTTTGTAGAAGCATCTTTGGCAGCAATTACAGCTGTGAGTCTTTCTGGGTAAGTCTCTTTCTGGGCTCCCGAGTGGCGCAGCGGTCCAAGGCACTGCATCTCAGTGCAAGCGGCATCACCATAGTACCTGGTTCGAATCCAGGCTGTATCACATCTGGCCGTGATTGGGAGTCCCATAGGGCGGCTCAAAATTGGCCCAGCATCGTTATTGACCCAGCATTTTTATTTTTACCAATCAGCATTGGAAAACCTCCATAGTCTTTGTGGTTGAATCTATGTTTGAAATTCACTGCTCGACAGAGGGACATTGCAGAGATCATGTTAAACAGGGGTGAGTCCTTATTATGTTACTTGTTAAGCAACTCCTGAACTTACTTATGCTTGTCATGACAAAGGGGTTGAATTCTTATTGACTCAAGACATTTCAGATTTTCATTTTTTATTAATTTATTCAAATTTCTTAACATAATTTTGCTTTGACATTATGGGGTTTTGTGGGTAGGCCAGTGACAACATATCTCAATTTAATCCATATTAAATTCAGGCTTTTAACAACAACAAATGTTGAAAAAGTCAAGAGGTGTGAATACTTTCCGAAGGCACTGTATGTGAACCAGAGAAGATGAATATGGATAGAAACATTACCCCAGATGAATTGTTGGCCATCAATAATTTACAAAATGGGAAATCCCAGTGGAATTTTTAAGACACTTTGTCTCAAATTGCTAAAGCCCATGTTACTTATGCTCACAGCAGATCTAGAGAGAAATGAACTTCCCCAGTCACTATGTTTGGCTACAATCACCCTACTTAAAAATAAATGAGGATCTATGGTAATGCGGATCCGTCTGCCCAGTATCACTCGAATGTGGATTATAAAATCATTGGTAAGGTATTTGCTTTTTGCATAGAAACGGTAATGCATAGTTTATTCATTCAGATCAAACAGGATTTATATGGAACATGATGTCTTCAGAGATCTTGCTCTATTTAAAATCAAATTTTATTTGTCACATACACATGGTTAGCAGATGTTAATGCGAGTGTAGCGAAATGCAGTAATAACCAACGAGTAATCTAACCTAACAATTTCACAACAACTACCTTATACACACAAGTGTAAAGAGATGAAGATTATGTACATAAAAATATATGAATGAGTGATGGTACAGAACGGCATGGGCAAGATGCAGTAGATGGTATAGAGTACAGTATATACTGTACATATGAGATGAGTAATGTAGGGTATGTAAACATTATATTAAGTGGCATTGTTTAAAGTGGCTAATGATACATTTATTACATCAATTTTACATTATTAAAGTGGCTGGAGTTGAGTCAGTATGTTGGCAGCAGCCACTCAATGTTAGTGGCCTTGAGATAGAAGCTGTTTTTCAGTTTCTCGGTCCCTGCTTTGATGCACCTGTACGGACCTCGCCTTCTGGATGATAGCGGGGTGAACAGGCAGTGGCTCGGGTGGTTGTTGTCCTTGATGATCTTTATGGCCTTCCTGTGACATCGGGTGGTGTAGGTGTCCTGGAGGGCAGGTAGTTTGCCCCCAGTGATGCATTGTGCAGACCTCACTACCCTCTGGAGAGCCTTACGGTTGTGGGCGGAGCAGTTGCCGTACCAGGCGTTGATACAGCCCGACAGGATGCTCTCGATTGTGCATCTGTAAAAGTTTGAGTGCGCTTTTGGTGACAAGCCGGATTTCTTCAGCCTCCTGACGTTGAAGAGGCGCTGCTGTGCCGCCTTCACCACGATGTCTGTGTGGGTGGACCAATTCAGTTTGTCCGTGATGTGTACGCCGAGGAACTTAAAACTTACTACCCTCTCCACTGCTGTCCCGTCGATGTGGATAGGGGGGTGCACCCTCTGCTGTTTCCTGAAGTCCACGATCATCATATTTGTTTTGTTGACATTGAGTGTGAGGTTATTTTCCTGACACCACACTCCGAGGGCCCTCACCTCCTCCCTGTAGGCCTTCTTGTCGTTGTTGGTAATCAAGCCTACCACTGTAGTGTCGGCTGCAAACTTGATGATTGAGTTGGAGGCGTGAATGGCCATGCAGTCATGGTTGAACAGGGAAAACAGGAGAGAGCTCAGAACGCACCCTTGTGGGGCCCCAGTGTTGAGGATCAACAGGGTGGAGATGTTGTTACCTACCCTCACCACCTGGGGCGGCCCGTCAGGAAGTCCAGTACCCAGTTGCACAGGGCGGGTTGAGACCCAGGGTCTCGAGCTTGATGACGAGCTTGGAGGCCCGTCAGGAAGTCCAGTACCCAGTTGCACAGGGCGGGGTCGAGACCCAGGGTCTTGAGCTTGATGAGTTTGGAGGGTACTATGGTGTTAAATGCTGAGCTGTAGTCGATGAACAGCATTCTCACATAGGTATTCCTCTTGTCCATATGGGTTAGGGCAGAGTGCAGTGTGGTTGCGATCGCGTTGTCTGTGGACCAATTGGGGCGGTAAGCAAATTGGAGTGGTCTAGGGTGTCAGGTAGGGTGGAGGTGATATGGTCCTTGACTAGTCTCTCAAAGCACTTCATGATGACGGAAGTGAGTGCTACGGGGGCGGTAGTCGTTTAGCTCAGTTACCTTAGCTTTCTTGGGAACAGGAACAATGGTGGCCTTCTTGAAGCATGTGGGAACAGCATACTGAGATAAGGATTGATTGAATATGTCCGTAAACACACCAGCCAGCTGGTCTGCGCATGCTCTGAGGACGCGGCTGTGGATGCCGTCTGGGCCTGCAGCCTTGCGAGGGTTAACGCGTTTAAATGTTTTACTCACGTCGGCTGCAGTGAAGGAGAGTTCACAGGTTTTGGTAGCGGGCCGTGTCAGTGGCACTGTATTGACCTCAATGCGAGGAAAGAATTTGTTTAGTCTGTCTGGGAGCAAGACATCGTGGTCCGTGACGGGGCTGGTTTTCTTTTTGTCATCCGTGATTGACTGTAGACCTTGCCACATACCTCTTGTGTCTGAGCCGTTGAATTGCGACTCTACTTTGTCTCTATACTGACGCTTAGCTTGTTTGATTGCCTTGCGGAGGGAATAGATACACTGTTTGTATTCGGTCATGTTTCCTGTCACTTCTGTTAGATATGGTCAGCATAATCAAATTGAATATATTACCATTGTTGATGTATTTATTCCTGGCCCTGCCAGTTTTAATTCCATGTACATTTTTAAATAAAATAAATGGCCTGCTCTCAACTTTATTTGGAATGGAAAGACCTTGAGTCAAATTGACTATTTTACACTTACCCTATAAAGCTGGAGTTCTTGGACTACCTCTTATGAAGACTGAGATGCACAATTGCATTCACTTAAACAATGAACAGCAGACTATCCTTGTGCATTTAGGAGTATCAAAGCCACAAAAGTAATACATTGTGATGTAAAATATATTCACTACTTCGGGTCCAAGGCATCGATGAAAAAAACAGACATTCCAATGATTCTCAATTCCATTTGTATTTGGGGGAAATGTACATGCATTCATGAGGTGGAAAAACCTATATCATCAGGCACCCCTGTTTGGAATAACCCCACCTTTCCTCCAGTGTCCTTTAAGTCCTGGTTCCAAAGTGGTATCATGAATTTTGAACGTGTACTATGATGGATCTCAACTGTCATTCAATTAATTACAGGAAGGCCGAGTTCTTCCAACTCAGAAATCGTATTCAATTGCTTCAACAGAATCTGGATGAACCCAATACTTATTTTCCACCAAAATTTGCAAATAAATTCATTAAACATCCTACAATGTGATTTTCTGGATTTCTTTTTCTAATTTTGTCTGTCATGGTTGAAGTGTACCTATGATGAACATTTACAAGCCTCTCAACTTTTTAAGTGGGAGAACTTGCACAATTGGTGGCTGACTAAATACTTTTTTGCCCCACTGTATGAAAGCTGGTGGTTCCTTTTAGGTTGTAGTTATTATAGGAATTATAGGACTATTTCCCTCTATACCATTTGTATTTCATTAAATTTTGACTATTGGATGTTCTTATAGGCACTTTAGTATTGCCAGTGTAACATTTGAAACGCTATTAGCGCTCGCTAACTAGCTAGCCATTTCACTTCGGTTACACCAGCCTCATCTCGGGAGTTGATAGGCTTGAAGTCATAAACAGCGCAATGCTTGACGCACAACGAAGAGCTGCTGGCAAAATGCACGAAAGTGCTGTTTGAATGAATGTTTACACGCTTGCTTCTGCCTACCACCTCTGTCAGATACTTAGATACTTGTATGCTCAGTCAGATTATAATATCATCAACCATGTGTAGTTAACTAGTGATTATGAATGTTTTTTTATAAGATAAGTTTAATGCTAGCTAGCAACTTGCCCTGGCTTACTGCATTCACGTAATAATGTGGAGTGCAATGAGAGAGAGGCAGGTCGTTAGAGCGTTGGACTAGTTAACTGTTGTCAGCTCGGGGATCCAATCTTGCAAGGTGAAAATCTGTCTTTCTGCCCTTGAACAAGGCAGTTAATCCACCATTCCTAGGCCGTCATTGAAAATAAGAATGTGTTCTTAACTGACTTGCCTAGTTAAATAAAGGTGTAAAAAAAAAAAAACGATTTCCGATTGTTATGAAAACCTGAAATCGGCCCTAATTAATCGGCCATTCCGATTAATCGGTCGACCTCTAGTTCAGAACCTATAAGGAAAAAATGAGAAAAGGATCTAAATGGAGAAATTGAGGAGAACCATTGGTCACAGATATGTGAAAATGCTCATCATACCTGTTCCTACAACCTAAGACATAAACTACTGCAATTTAACATAATTCATAGGACTTGTTCACAGACATATCACATTTCTGTTGGATATGCAAAAAGCATTACATATTCTGTGGTCCTGTGTCAAACTGACACCATTTTGGGATAATATTCGTATCATTTCATTGTGTCTAGGAATTTATATTCATCCCATCTTCACGATTATGTCTGTTGAAAATGTAAATATTACTGATCAATATCAGAGAAATGTATAGCTGTCAATTGGAAAGAAGTATCTAGTTACATCCCTTTAGATATGGTATATTATAAAGTTAAACAAACAATTGAGAGATTTGACAATTTGGAGGACATGCAGTATGTTGATCACCTTGGAGAATGTTTTGCATAGTGGGCGTTTTTGTTTTCATATTTGAAAGAAAAATGTCAAAACAGAAACCAGAAGTGTTTCGGCCCTCGAGGACCGCAATAGAACAGCCCTGGGCTAAAGCAACATTATCTGCTCTGCAGCTTTTATGCTTGTTTATTTCTATCCATTGGATTTAGTGTGTTTGGCATTCAGATTGAGCTTCACTGGGCTCCTGCAGCATCGGGCTGCTTCACAATCCAGGCCTAACAAAGTAGCCTCATTAGCCATGAAGAGGAGGCTTGGTCAATTAAAATAATTCCCCGTTAGCACAGCTGCTTTGGTCAGCTAAATTTAGCTAGGGGAGCGCTGTGTAGTCTGCCTCTCGCCTTGATTTGATTTGAAACGGCTCTCCATAGCCGCACATCTTGGCTAATTAGTTCAAGAGGAGGAATATTTGAATAGCAATTAATGAGCTGCGGGATTATATGAGCCCCAATTTAAGTGCTCTTTCTGTGGATGAGCCCTGTGGCGAATCCACAAAGAAGTGAGGTGATGTACCATAAGATAGCTGGCGGAATCAGTCCAGATGAGACCTGCTACCTGTTTGCACTGCAGCCAGGAGACCCTGAGGAATGGTGCTAGGTTGTCCTCTACTTGTTGATTTTATTTCTGTTGTCTCCTGTTGTGGTAATACTTTGTGACATACTGGTATAGGCTTACTGCATTTTGATACAGGATACATTAAAACTGATCAGAAGCATGGCTTTATCATATCAGCAATTTTCAACCTGTTGAAGAATTGCTGCATAGAAACCCTTAACATTATACACTAAACAAAAATATACACAACATGCAACAATTTCTAATATTTTACTGAGTTACAGTTGATATAAGGAAATTAGTCAATTGAAATTAATACATTAGGCCTAATCTATGGATTTCACATGACAGGGAATTCAGATATGAATCTATTGGTCACAGATACCTTAAAAAAATTGTGTGAATCAGAAAACCAGTCAGTATCTAGTGTGACCTCTATTTTTACCTCATGCAGCGCGACACATCTTCACATGGTGGATTTGCTGGATATTGGCGGGAAAATGCTGTCAAACACGTTGATCCAGAGCATCCCAAACATACTCAATGGGTGACATGCTTGGTGAGTATGCAGGCCATAGAAAAACTGGGACATGTTCAGCTTCCAGGAATTGTGTATAGATCCTTGCGACATAGGGTCGTGTATTATCCTGCTGAAACATGAGGTGATGGCGGTGGAGGAATGGCAAGACAATGTGCCTCAGGATCTCCTCACAGTATCTCTTTAAATTGCCATTGATAAAATGCAATTGTTTTCGATGTCCATAGCTTATGCCTGCCTGCCCATACCATAACCCGATTTCCACCATGGGGCACTCTGTTCACAACATTGACATCAGCAAACAGCTCAGTCACACGACGCCATACACATTGCCTGATTTCTGCCCGGGTATAGTTGAAACCGGGATTCATCCGTGAAGAGCATAGTTCTCCAGCGTGCCAGAGGCCATCGAAGGTGAGAATTTGCCCAATGAAGTCGGTTACGACGCTCAACGGCAGTCATGTCAAGACCCTGGTGAGGACGATGAGCATGCAGATGAGCATCCCTGAGACGGTTACTGACAGTTTGTTTGAAATTCTTCAGTTGTACAAACCCACAGTATCATCAGCCTGTCCGGGTGGCTGGTCTCCGACCATCCCGCAGGTGAAGACGCCGGATGTTGAGGTCCTGGGCTGGCGAGGTCACGTGGTCTGCAGTTGTGAGGCCGGGTTGGACATACTACCAAATTCTCTAAAACGAGGCAGCTTATGGTACTACCAAATTCTCTAAAACGAGACAGCTTATGGTAGAGAAATGAGCATTCAATTCCCTGGCAACAGCTCTGGTGGATATTCCTGCAGTCAGCATGCCAATTGCACTCTCCCTAAAAAATTGACATCTGTGGCGTTGTGTGACAAAACTGCAAATTTTAATGGCCTTGCGTTGTCCCCAGCACAAGTTGCACCTGTGTTCTGATCATGCTGTTTACTCAGTTTCTTGATATGCCACACCTGTCAGGTGGATGAATTATCTTCCCAAAGATGACATGCTCACTAACTGGGATGTTAACAAATTTTGTGCTCAATTTGAGAGAAATAAGCTTTTTGTGCTTATGGAACATTTCTGGGATCTTTAACTCAGTTCATGAAATATGGGACCAACACTTTTACATGTTGAATTTATATTTTTGATCAGTATAAGTTGACTAATAAAACATTTATTATACACGGAGTGTAAAAAAACATTATGAACACTTTCCATGACACTGTCTGACCAGGTGAATCTAGGTGAATGCTATGATCCCTTATTGATGTCACCTGTTAAATCCACTTCAGTCAGTGTAGATGAAGACAGGTTTAAGAAGGATTTTTAAGCCTTGAGACAATTGAGACATGGATTGTGTATGTATGCCATTCAGAGGGTGAAGGCAAAAAAATGTAAGTCTGCCTTTGAATAGGGTATGGTAGTAGGTGCCAGGCTCACCTGTTTGAGTGTGTCAAGAACTGCGATGCTGCTGGGTTTTTCACGCTCAACAGTTACCCGTGTGTATCCAGAATGGTCCACCACCCAGAGGGCATCCAGCCAAAGGCAGGCCTGTAGTCGAAAATGGGTCATTGATGAAAGCAGACAAAGGAGGCTGACACGAATTGTGCAGAGCAACAGATAGGTTACAATTAGTCAGCCGACAGTCCAGCACAACATTGGTGCTCAAAGACCCATAAAAGAATGCACAACTCATCATACCTTGACACGAATGGGGTATGGCAGCCGACGACAGAGTTCCACTTCTTTCAGCAAAAATGTAAAAACTGAGGATGCAGTGGGCTCAGGAACGAAAACACTGGACCTTGGAGAATCTGATTAATCCCAGTTCCTGCTATTTCATGCTTTTGGGAGGACTAGGGTATGGAGAAAACCCCATGAGTACATGCATCCATCCTGTCGTGTGTCAACATTGCAGGCTGGTGGGGATGTTGTGGGTTGTGTTTTCATGGTACACATTGGGCCCCTTGCAACCTTTTAAATTCCACAGGATATCTGAACATCATTGCCAGTCAGGTGCATCCTTCATGGCAGCAGTGTCTCCATCTGCAAATCAATTTTTTCCCAGCAGGATAATGCCCCATGCCACAAGGCTAGGATTGTCCGGGAATGGTTCCACGAATATGACAGTTAATTCCGCTTACTGCAGTGGCCTGTCCAGTCACCAGATCTCAATCCAATTGAGCATCTGTAGGATGAGATGGAACAAGCTATTCGGATTAGAGATCCACTACCAGCCAACTGGTGGGAAGCATATGAGTCAACATGGACCAGAATCCCTGTGGAACGCCCCTACGAATTGAGACTGTTCTGAGGGCAAAGGGGAGTGCAACTCAATATTAGGAAAGTGCTCCTCATGTTTTGTACACTCAGTGTACATGCTTATTAAACATTATGCTAATTATACCTGTAAATTCATACCAAATTAGTAATGTCTTTATCAGGCCTGTACATACCCTGTTTAATTTTTTTATTGCTGGTCCCTTTAGGCTTTACTGTCACATTTGACACCTGCCGTTGGGCTGTAGGACAGACGCTGATTTTAACACCTGTGTGTTCTCCATAGCTTCCATCTCTTTCACGCCATTTCATCAGACGTGGAGTGGCACTGCTGACAGGCTTCTGTCGCTTCTGCATCAAAGTGAGAGCTGCTTTACTTGCCACTCGTCGCTCCCAAACCAACAACAGGAGGAGAGGGGGAGGCAGAGTGGGCAGGAGTGGAGGATATAGTTGGGCTACCAAACCAAATATTTCTCCTTTTTAAGTGAGCAGATTGTTGTCAGGCTTGGGTTTTAGCTTTGGGAAAACAGTCGGCTACAGTGTCTCAATTAAACTTGATGATGAGTCACTTCTTTTCTTATTTTTCTCTACTCTGCTGCCAATGTTATCTTGTGAATTTGCTGGTTTTGTGTGGGCTGCTCCAGGCTAGAACAGAGGACACATTATAATATATAACAGTACAGCTTTCAACTTGTTATGTGTCACTTAACTCAAGGTCAGATTTCTACCTTTTATTGCCTTTAATCTGACGCCTGTCACATTACTGTCATATCTTTGGCCTTGGAGCTGTATTTAAGTGTCTCAAGGTTTTGTGACAAAACAGACCCAGGCTAACTCAGCTTTTGGGTATTCACTATGTATGCTTGATGTGATGTGGTTTAGAGCTGCTCAGGATGATCTCCACCCTGTAATAGAGTACCGTCTGAAGTGTCTTGTCCTTCTCACCACAGTAGATACATATCCTATGTAACATGGTTCCAATGTTTCTGTGGGTTGCTTAAGCAAGGTGCATTTGGATTTCAGCATTGGCCATATATGTCTTAATCCCTAATGCCCCATGTTTCCTGTTAGGCCTAGTTATTGTATTAAAACATGGCATGTTTTTATTATTTTCTGTTCTTTTCTCCCCATTCAGTTGCAGTACCATGCTGGCTTGGCGTCCAGTCTTCTTAACCAGCAGTCATTGAAGCGCTCAGCTAACCAAATGGGGGCATCTGCCAAGAGAAGACCCAAAGTCCAGCCCAGTACCCTGGTTCTGCCACCACAGTAAGTACAGCCCCTCTTCCTGCTTAAACATTTCCCTGGTAGTTGCTAATGCAATGACTGAATGACTGAAAGATGAATGATCTCCCTCCAGTTATTTGTCTTTCTGTTTAGAGTTGTCATAGTCCAGAGGGATCATGTGACTAATACAAATGGTGCATTGTCTTATTTTGTTGTCTTAGACCTCTTGCTTTGATAGGAGAGTGATGAGAGTGGGGGAAAGGCATGCAGGAGGCCTGGTTGGAGGGACTGAGGGACGACGTCCCCTGTGGAAGATGAAAGTGGTTGAAGGAGAGCGAAAATAGTGGTCCCCCGCGGGCATAGTGCGTGGTCCCCAGCTGGAAATGCTGCTACAAAACAGAAATCCATTGTGTGTTGGGCTCTTATGGATAGTCCTTGATCAGTGTGGCATTGTACCCTTAATCATCTTTGTACGCTGGTCTTTGAAATCGCCCACCTTTTTTCATCAATGTGCCTTTTGATAGATATAGGCTTCGGTTTTCATAATGTTATTACAATGCAGCTTTCTGGTGGATCAGGTTTGCAGAATGTGTGAAAATGGCACCTGGTGCTCTCTTCTGTTCACCCTCACACCCCTTGTCAACAAAAGAAAGATCCTCACAAAATGTCAGATTCACTGGGTTTGGGTGACATTTTCCCCCCATATTTCCCATCTGGCACTTTAGCAGTTTTTGGCTTGGGAGGTAGGGCTGTCTTTGCTCAGTAAAGTGTCTGCACTCTGGATGTAAAAGGAAATATCAATAGTGGGCAACAGTGAAGGCACGGCTGTCACTGTACATCTTCCCTGAGCAGCTTCTCACTGTCCGATACCTGCGTTGTGCCGGGGTGACTCTGAGCTTTGGGGAAGTCTAATGGCTCCGTACAGCACAGGAAGAGAGTGGATGAAGAGTGGGTCAAGGTGAAGCCAACCAGCGGCTCCTCTGTCAAACGTCATTGTTCTGATGAATTTGCCGTTTCTAAAAGGAGCAGCCAGCGCATGAATTATGCAGCACAACCTTTACGTTTTTTTTGCATCCACCCTCCGGCATTTTTCTTCTCTATGTAGCTACAGAAATGCCCCAGAAAGTGCACTGTGTAATTACAGTATTCCAAAGAAATGTTGATGGTAGTGAAAATGATATGATAGTACTGAAAATGATATAATAATGGGTTTATGCAGACACTAGCTACCAAGGAGTCAAGTCCTTAACAGACACATTTCTGTTGGACATTAGATCAATGGCAGGCCATTAGAGACTGGCCAGGGTGAAGGTTCCAATCGAATCTGCTATGTCATGTGAGCTAATCCTTGAAAACAATCATGGTCAACGTATGGAGAAACCAGGTTATACAATCTAATAGCCTATTAGTCCAACAAGTCACAAGAAGAGTTTGGCATGCAGGAGTCAAGACTGGATGCTGAAGAGATTAACAAATAATATAATACATCTGACTGCTAACTAGCATGCCTCATGGTAGGACGTTGTCTGGGATGTGGCTTTGGTATGAAAGGGGGTTTCCAGATGCATATGAGAGAAGCAAAGAGGCAAAATTCTATTTGGCTGAATTTGCAGAAATAGTCATACCTGAACAGCAAACCTGGTTTTAAAAAACAGATAAAGCAACACCTCACAACGCCTCTCCCCTATTTGACCTAGATATTTTGTGTTTATGTATTGATCTAATCAAATTGTGTTTGTCACGTACGCATGGTTAGCATATGTTCATGTGAGTGTAGCGAAATGCTTGTGCTTCTAGTTCCGACAGTGCAGTAATATCTAACAAATTCACTACAACTACAGTTGAAGTCGGAAGTTTACATACACTTAGGGTGGAGTCCTTAAAACTAGATATTCAACCACTCCGTAAATTTCTTGTTTACAAACTATAGTTTTGGCAAGTCGGTTAGGACATCTAATTTGTGCATGACACAAGTCATTTTTCCAAAAATTGTTTACAGACAGATTATTTCACTTATTCACTGTATCACAATTCCAGTGGGTCAGACGTTTACATACACTAAGTTGCCTATGCCTTTAAACAGCTTGGAAAATTCCATAAAATGATGTCATGGCTTTAGAAGCTTCTGATAGGCTAATTGACATCATTTGAGTCAATTGGAGGCGTACCTGTGGATGTATTTCAAGGTCTACCTTCAAACTCACTGCCTCTGCTTGACATCATGGGAAAATCAAAATAAATCAGCCAAGACCTCAGAAAAAAGATTGTAGACCTCCACAAGTCTGGTTCATCCTTGGGAGCAATTTCCAAGTGCCTGAAAGTACCACGTTCATCTGTACAAACAATAGTACGTAAGTATAAACACCATGGGACCATGCAGTCATCATACCACTCAGGAAGGAGACGCGTTCTGTCTCCTAGAGATGATGGTGTGAAAAGTGCAAATCAATCCCAGAACAACAGCAAAGGACCTTGTGAAGATGCTGTAGGAAACAGGTACAAAAGTATCTAAATCCACAGTAAAACAAGTCCTATATCGACATAACCTGAAAGGCTGCTCAGCAAGGAAGAAGCCACTGCTCCAAAACCGCCCCAAAAAAGCAAGACTACGGTTTCCAACTGCACATGGGGACAAAGATAGTACTTTTTGGAGAAATGTCCTCTGGTCTGTTGAAACAAAACTAGAACTGTTTGGCCATAATGACCATCGTTATGTTTGGAAGAAAAAGGGGGATGCTTGCAAGCTGAAGAACACCATCCCAACCGTGAAGCACGGGGGTGGCAGCATCATGTTGTGTGGGTGCTTTGCTGCAGGACGGACTGGTGCACTTTACAAAATAGATCATGAGGGAGAAAAATTGTGGCTATATTGAAGCAACATTTCAAGACATCAGTCAAGAAGTTAAAGTTTGGTCGAAAATGGGTCGTCCAAATAGACAATGACCCCAAGCATACTTCCAAAGTTGTGTCAAAATGGCTTAAGGACAACAAAGTCAATGTATTGGAGTGGCCATCACAAAGCCCTGACCTCAATCTGATAGAAAATGTGTGGGCAGAACTTGAAAAGCATGTGCAAGCAAGGAGGCCTACAAACCTGACTCAGTTACACCTGCTCTGTCTTGAGGAATGGGCCAAAATTCACCCAACTTATTGCGGGAAGCTTGTAGAAGGCCACCCGAAACGTTTGACCCAAGTTAAACAATTTAAAGGCAATGCTACCAAATACTAATTGAGTGTATGTAAACTTCTGACCCACTGGGAATGTGATGAAATAAATAAAAGCTGAAATAAATCAGTCTCTCTCTTATTATTCTGACATTTCACATTCTTAAAATAAAGTGGTGATCCTAACTGACCTAAGACAGGGAATTTTTACTAGGATTAAATGTCAAATATTGTAAAAATAAATAAATACGGAGTTTAAATGTATTTGGCTAAGGTGTATGTAAACATCCGACTTCAACTGTACCTTATACACACAGATGGAATAAGAATATGTACATAAATATATGGATGAGTGTTGGCCGTGCGGCATAGGCAAGATGGTATGAAATACAGTATATACATATGAGATGAGTAATGTAGGATATGTAAACATTATTAAATAGGCATTATTTAAAGTGACGAGTGATACCTTTTTATTAAATCCATTTGTTAAAATGGCCAGTGATTTGGTCCTTTAGTTTGTCCATGATGTGTACGCCGAGGAACTTTAAAACTTTCCACCTTCTCCACTACTGTCCCGTCGATGTGGATAAGGGGGTGCTCCCTCTGCTGTTTCCTGAAGTCCATGATCATCTCCTTTGTTTTTGTCGTAAAGTGAGAGGTTGTTTTCCTGACACCACACTCCGAGTGACCTCACTTCCTCCCTGTAGGCGGTCTCGTCATTGTTGGTAATCAGGCCCACTACTGTTGTGTCATTTCGAACTTGATGATTGAGTTGGAGGTGTGCATGGCCACGCAGTCTTGGGTGTACAGTAGAGGGCTGAGCACGCACCCTTGTGGGGCCCCAGTGTATTGGATCAGCGAAGTGGAGATGTTGTTTTTTACTTTCCCCACCTTGGGGCAGCCCGCTTAATGATGAGCTTGAAAGGTACTATGGTGTTGAATGCTGAGCTGTAGTCAGTGAACAGCATTCTTACATAGGCATTCCTCTTGTCTAGATGGGATAGAGCAGTGTGGTGGTGATTGCATCATCTGTGGACCTGTTGGTGTGCTATGCAAACTAAAGTGGGTCTAGATATGTAGCTATGTGCGCCATTGTAAAATTAATTTAGTTCTGTTATTGTCTATTAATGTTCTGTATTATGTCATTTTTTGTGTGGATGCCAAGAAGAGAAGCTGCTTCTTTCGCAACAGATAATGGGGATCCTAATAAAATACCAAACGGTCAGATCACTGTATCAATGAGGCAGATCACTGTCATGCATATGTGTTAATCCTCTAAATGGAGTCATGCTGAATGTAATCAGCTAAACTGGAACATATTGACTGACTCCTCTCATGCATAAGCCAACCTCCCTTAGACCGCCCTCCCCCCCCCGGTCTGGATTATTATGTTAAGTGGTTAACACATTTAGGTTAATCATGCATCTCTTTGAGCTGCTAGAGTTGCTGCTCTGTCTAATCCAGAGACGCAGTGACCGAGTTAGAGCAATCTATTGTTAAAAGTGAAGATAAATGTACAATTAAAGTCAAACTAACCAGTAAGCATGATCGTGATTCCAACTGACTGATATAAGATCTATTTTTTCTCTGGAAGGGTACCACTACACACTGTGTACAAAATATTAGGATCACCTGCTCTTTCCGTGACATAGACTGACCAGGTGAATCCAGGGGTGAAAATTATGATACCTTATTGATGTCACCTGTTAAAACCACTTCAATCAGTGTAGATGAAGGTGAGGAAACAGGTTAAAGAAGGATGTTTAAGCCTTGAGACATGGATTGTGTATGTGTGCCATTGAGGGTGAATGGGCAAGACAAAAAATGTGTCTTTGAACGGGGTATGGTAGTAGGTGACAGGCCCTCTGGTTTGAGTGTGTCAAGAACTGTAATTCTGCTGTGTTTTTCATGCTCAACAGTTTCCCTTTGTATCAAGAATGGTTCACCACCCAAAGGACATGCAGCCAACTTAACACACCAGTGTGAAGTATTCGCAGCAACATGGGCCAGCATCCCTGTGGAACGCTTTTGACATCTTGTGGAGTCCACACCCCAACAAATTGAGGCTGTTCTGAGGGCAAAAAAGGGGTGCAACTCAATAGTAGGAAGGTGTTCCTAATGGTTTGTAATGTGTAGTAATATGGTGATATTGCATCTGCTTCTGGAAGGTCATCTGTGAGCTGTGCAATGTCATTTTGGTGGGACTCGTGCTGGGGTTGTCGTCTGTTGGCCAACGATGATAATTTTGTCTCTCCTGGGGCACAGACCTTTGTCCTTGGAACATCAATTCAGATTGCAGTTGTCACCTTGGACTTGTCTTTTCCTATCAGCATAGAGGCTAAGCAGGTCTATTGGGAGCCAACCCCATCACCTTCCCCACTGCACTGCTCTCTTAGGTCTGGCCTTGTGTGTTTGTGTGATACTTGTGACAAGTCCACTCACATATTAACACGGTAACAGAACAAGAGTAGGAACATTTCTGAAACACAAGCTTTTTTTCACATTGATCTTAAATGTGACATCACATTGGACCTGGAGTGATCATTTCCAGGTGGTTTGTCTTCTCGATGAAGTTTGGGCCATCACAAGGTTCTTCCCATTTTCTTTCATTGATCCCTAATATTCTGAAACCATTCTCTCCATATATTCTAGTGAGTCTGTGGACAAAATTCCAACTAAAAAAGAGACACAGTATTTAAAGGGATGACTTAAGAGAACTGTACTGAAAAGCCTATTGAATGAAAACTTCACGAGAAAATCTGTTGGCCAGTAAGTGGGAGTGTTTTCAGCAGTTGAATTACATTTATTTAGCGCGCACAAGGGAGCCATGCCTGCAAAGCCCGTTAAGCACCTGCACAAGGTAAGTCTGAATACCAACTTACTGAGAAGTGAGTAGGAAAGGCATGTGTAATAAAGGTGTAATATCCTAAGTCGGAATCAGGCCCTATGTGCATTGGGTTGAACATAGGCAGTAGAGTTGCTTAATAAAGATGCAGAATGTCAATTGGCAGCATTGTAGGGTGCCAGGCGGCGGCCAGACAGTTACAAGACAAGACTTGTTCTTAAATTCATACTGTATCTTCAAAAAGACTAGCTGCTACACAGACAGTCTAATCTTCATGTGTTTTTTTTTTAGTCAAGTCCTATTTTTTTAAATCCATATGTACAATCAACTCTCGCATAGAGTTAGGCTTAAATTCCCTGTTTGAAGCATTTGAATTAGGTTAGGGTTACATGATGATGTCCCAGAATCACCTGCTGCCCACACCATGGAGGACTTGGTGGCAAGGGGTGGTTGAATTTCCCAATTCAACATTTAGAATATTCGGCTGTCAATGAAGGCTTAAATTGGGAAGCCAATCAGAGCACAAGGATGCTCTCCCCACAAGAAAATGAAAGTACATTTAGTCAGTCTACAGCGAGCTGAACGTTTTTGCGCCATTGTGTTTTCATCTTTAACCCTCCAAACCATCTATAGACTATTGTCTCTCATCAGGGCCACATTTGCTGTGAGCACACCAGGCATGGCAGAGATCAACGTTTCTGAAGATTGTGCAAAGCTGTTGTAACCGATGTGAAATGGCTAGCTAGTTAGCGGTGGTGCGCGCGCTAATAGCGTTTCGATCGGTGATGTCACTCGCTCTGAGAACTTGAAGTATTGGTTCCCCTTGCTCTGCAAGGGCCGCGGCCTTTGTGGAGTTATGGGTACCGATGCTTCGTGGGTGTCAGTTGTTGATGTGTGCAGAAGGTCCCTGGTTCAAGCCCAGGTTGTGGCGAGGAGAGGGACGGAAGCGTTATTTCATAGTTTTGATGTCTCCACTATTATTCTACAATGTAGAAAATAGTAAAAATTAAGAAAAGCCCTTGAATAAGTAGGTGTGTCCAAACTTTTGATTGGTAGTGTATATATATTATTTTTTGCTAGGTAGTAAACATTAGCTAGTGTTAGTCGGTTGTACCTGTTCCAAAACTCTGGCATTTCTTATCCTATAGCTTGTTCTCCATCTTTTGTTGTGCCAACATTTTTGAGCACTTATCTCAAACTTGTTGTCTCCTGGCTCTCTCTTGTTTCTCTTCAGCAGAATTGCAATACATATTGTATTGGCACCTAAGTATTGTGATAATATAGTTCTTGGCAATTCCAAGCCCTCATTAGGACAAAGGATGATATGGCAGCCACTTCAACACACAGAGGCAAATATTTGACTCTCAAACCCATCCTCGTTTTGTATTTAGGGAGCAGCTCAATATCAAGTAATTAGGGCTATGCTAATTGAGTATCCCCATGGTGTATGGTTTCGTTTTTGGGAAGTCAACTTTACATGGAGACTGGAAGAAACTTGCAAGAAAAACAGGCCGCTGTTTTTTTTTAAAAGGTGTACGGAAGTTTTCAATGTTGAACCATACATGTACCAGGGGAATTTTTGGGGTGTCAGGCTCAAATAACTTGGTTTAGTTATAAGTGGAACTTGGAACTCTTAGCCCAGAATGGCAAGTATCCAATGCCTAGGGAGATGTTAATTTACAATACTGATTTGAGTCAATGAAAATGTGTTGTGTTCTGGTTAAATGAGTTTCACTCTGTAGATGAATTATTAAGCAGTTAGATGTAAGAACAAGTCTTGTCTTGTAACTGTCTGGCAGACTGCACCCTACAATGCTGCCAATTGACATTGTTCTGCATCTTTTTTAAGCAATTCTACTGCCTTTGTTCAACCCAATGCACATAGGACCTGATTCCGACTTAGGATATTACACCTTTATTACACATGCCTTTCCTACTCACTTCTCAGTAAGTTGGTATTCAGACTTACCTTGTGCAGGTGCTTAACGGGCTTTGCAGGCATGGCTCCCTTGTGCGCGCTAAATAAATGTAATTCAACTGCTGAAAACACTCCCACTTACTGGCCAACAGATTTTCTCGTGAAGTTTTCATTCAATAGGCTTTTCAGTACATTTCTCTTAAGTAATCCCTTTAAAAATGGTGTACCTTTTTAGTTGGAATTTTGTCCACAGACTCAGTAGAATATATGGAGAGAATGGATTCAGAATATTAGGGCTCAATGAAAGAAATCCATCTAAATATATGCATATTCGTCTCTGTTTCAGCACCAATTGGTACATTTTAAAATACTCTGATCTTGTAGATTATTTAGGGTTAGGAAAATATTTGTGAATAATATATTTTTTAAACAAGTTAGGAAAGCCTTTAAAAACATTCAGTTCTTCAACCCATGGTAATGTTGGAAGATTAGTGTACATAGAATTATAATAGGTTGAATAGTGTACAATAGTAGGCTATACCCTTGTCTATTACCTGCACTAGCCATGGAACTGTGTGACAACACAGCCAAGTATTGTGCCATGCGTCGGGTTCAAACTGTTGCAGCTTGGTCTGCGCTCCGCTAAATAACAATTTTAATTAGCCCACATGTCTTTAAAAAAATATATACTACCGTTCAAAAGTTTGGGGTCACTTAGAAATTTCCTTGCTTTTGAAAGAAAGAAAAAAATGTTGGTCCATTTAAAATAACATCAAATTGATCAGAGATACATTGTAGACATTGTTAATGTTGTAAATGACTGACTATTGTAGCTGGAAACGGCAGATTTTTTATGAAATATTTACATAGGCGTACATAGAGAGGCCAATAATCAGCAAACATCACTCCTGTGTTCCAATGGCATGTTGTGTTAGTTTGAGAAACAGACGCCTCACATGTCCTCAACTGGCAGCTTCATTAAATAATACCCACAAAACAGCGGTCTCAATGTCAACAATGAAGAGACGACTCCCGGATGCTGGCCGCCTAGGCAGAGTTGCAAAGAAAAAGCCATATCTCAGACTGGCCAATAAAAAGAAACGATTAAGATGGGAAAGATTCAAATGGGATTAAGATGGGCCTAGAAGGCCAGCATCCCAGAGTCGCATCTTCACTGTTGACGTTGAGACGGGTGTTTTGCAGGTACTATTTAATGAAGTTGCCAGTTGAGGACTTGTGAGGCATCTGTTTCTCAAACTAGATACTCTAATGTACTTGACTTCTTGCTCAGTTGTGCACCTGGGCCTCCCACTTTTTTATTCTGGTTAGGGCCAGTTTGTGCTGTTCAGTGAAGGGTGTAGTACACAGCGTTGTATGAGGTCTTCAGTTTCTTGACAGTTTCTCGCATGGAATTGCCTTCATTTCTCAGAACAAGAATAGACTGACGAGTTTCAGAAGAAAGGTCTTTGTTTCTGGTCATTTGAGCCTGTAATCAAACCCACAAATGCCGATACTCAACTAGTCTAAGGAAGGCCAGTTGTATTGTTTCTTTCCAGTTGTATTGTTTCTTTAATTTGCAAAACAGTTTTCAGCTGTGCTAACATAATTGCAAAAGGATTTTCTAATGATCAATTAGCCTTTTAAAATGATAAACTTGGATTAGCTAACACAACGTGCCATTGGAATATAGGAGTGATGTTTGCTGATTATTGGCCTCTCTATGTACGCCTATGTGGATATTCCATAACAAAAATGATGCCCTTTCCAGCTACAATAGTCATTTACAACATTAACAATGTCTACACAGTATTTCTGATCAATTCAATGTTATTTTAATGGACAAAAAAATAGTTTTTCTTTCAAAAACAAGGACATTTCTAAGTGACCCAAACTTTTGAACGGTAGTGTATATTATCAACTGTTACTAATGATCCTCAGCAACAACCAGCTGATGGGAACTAACAGTAAATTGACAGTTGAATGTATGTGGTTATTAGACCTACTGAGGGTCGATACTGATAGTTGCTAATATTTAACATGATAGAAAAGAGGTGGGTTGGCCGATAAATAAGACATTCGAGACTGCCCCTCCCTGCAAGTTAAAAGGCTCGACAATTTACATTCTGCATAATGGCACAGCATTTCATAAACTTTACTGTGGAAAAGTCATGTTCATATGCTTCTGTTTGCTGCCATATGACTGGTTTCACATTTGTCTCCAGCTATTATAAGGTAGAATTGATAAAAAAACAACGGTCATTTATATTTACAACTCCCTTATCCAAACTGATTACTCATTTACCTAGCTCTTATCAAGTTGTAAGTTATAGTGCATGGAGAATGCTGTTATTTCTATCGGAAAAAAAGAGAGTATATACTTTGTCCACTTTTACTTGAAACCAGCAGGTTTGCTCTACTTCATTCCTGGTTTCATCTCGGGTAAAGGTAGTGGAGTTATTAGGGAATTAACTCAAGGTCAACAAGGCGTATCTGTAGACACACCCCCATCACACCATCTATTCTATCTCCACCCCAAAAGAAAAGCGGGTAAATCGCATTCTATTAACGAAGGGAATAAAACAATTTCATACATTTTAGAATAAGGCTGTAACCTAACAATGTTTAAAAAGTGAAGGGTTCTGAATACCTGTGGATTACTGAAGAAAACGCGCGAACAAAACTGAGGTTTTTGGATATAAAGACACTTTATCGACAAAAGGAACATTTATTGAGTAAATGAATGTCTTCTGAGTGCAAACATATGAAGACCATCAAAGGTAAGGGATTCATTTTATCTCTATTTCTGACTTGTGTAACTCTTCTACTTGGCTGGTTACTGTTTGTAATGATTTGTCTGCTGGGCTATGTTCTTAAATAATCGTAAGGTATGCTTTCACCGTAAAGCATTTTTTATATCTGACACCGTGGTTGTATTCACAAGAAGTTCATCTTTAACCCAGGGCGGCCTGCCGGGGCGGCAGGGTAGCCTAGTGGTTAGAGCGTTTGACTAGTAACCGGAAGATTGCAAGTTCAAACCCCCGAGCTGGCAAGGTACAAATCTGTCGTTCTGCCCCTGAACAGGCAGTTAACCCACGGTTCCTAGGCCGTCATTGAAAATAAGAATTTGTTCTTAACTGCCTTGCCTAGTTAAATTAAGGTAAAATAAATAAAAATTCTTAATTTTTATAATGAGTATTTCTGTATTTGAATTTGGCGCTCTGCAATCTCGCTGGTAGTTGTCCAGGTGGGACGCTAGCATCCCACATACCCTGAGGTTCATCTACACACAATACCCCATGACGACAAAACAATAACTTTTTTGTGTGATAGTTTACATGAAACAAAATAACAGACATCACATTTACATAAGTATTCAGACCCTTTACTCAGTACTCTGTTGAAGTACCTTTAGCAGTGATTACATCGTCTTTAGGTGCCTTTTGGCAAACTCCAAGCGGGCTGTCATGTGCCATTTACTGAGGACTGGCTTCGGTCTGGCCACTCTACCATAAAGGCCTAATTGGTGGAGGGCTGCAGAGATGGTTGTCCTTCTGGAATGTTCTCCCATCTCCATAGAGGAACTCTTGAGCTCTGTCAGAGTGACCATCGGGTTCTTGGTCATCTCCCTGACCGAGGCCCTTCTCCCTGGATTGCTCAGTTTGGTTGGGCGGCCAGCTCTAGGAAGAGTCTTGGTGGTTCCAAACTTCTTCCATTTTAGAAAGAAAGAAGCCACTGTGACAGAATCCTGTCTCGGAGCTCTACGGACAATTCCTTCGACCTCATGGCTTGGTTTGCTCTGACATGTACTGTCAACTGTGGGACCTTATGTAGACAGGTGTGCCTTTCCAAGTTATGTCCAATCAATTGAATTTACCAAAGGGGGACTCCCAAGTTATAGAAACATCTCAAGGATGATCAATGGAAACAGGAAGCACCTGAGCTCAATTTCGAGTCTCATAAATACGGTATTTCTGTTTATTTTTTATACATTTGCAAAAATGTATAAAAACCTGTTTTCACTTTGTCATTATGGGGTATCGTGTGTAGATTGCTGAATATATTGTTTTATTTAATCAATTTTAGAATAAGGCTGTAATCTAACAATATGTAGAAAAAGTCAAGGGTGTCTGAATACTTTCCAAAGGCACTGTTTTGTAGTTTGAAACATTAATTTTTTTCGAAGGGTAAAAATGTACTCTGTCATCCTCCAGGTATGTGGACGACGTGATATCAAGGATCGGCAGGATGTTTCCAGACATGTCGATTGAACTCTTCCGACCCAACGGGACGTCAGCAGTACTTCTGGTAAGATTCCTCCTCACCACCGGGAATACAACACTCCTCTGGTCCAAAACTGCTTCTCACACATTCAACATCTGACCAATTATTCAAGTTTGGAAGGCCACTCCCAATATAAATATATAAAAATGCTGACCAAGATGATATTTGCATGGTGTCAGCAATATCCACAAAAGAACATGCAAGCTATGCACCTTGTCCTCAGTTTTTTCCTTCATCGGATACCAGGATGAGTGCAGCTTCCTGTCCATGACTGCTGTCCAAAAATACAGAACCAAGGAGCTATTATGGTGTGTGTATTCTGTGACAAGATATCCATGATAGAGGGACACTGGTTAAGTTCCTTGACTAATGATTGTCATGTGCAGTTGAAAGGGTACTGCACATCTGACTATTCATGCAAGAGGTAGATTATAGAGAAACATCTTCAGTCCTCCTACCAACACTAGGTTCTCCCCAGCTCTGCTTTTGCTCTGAGTTTTATTTATATGAAGTGCTTAAGCATTCGAAGAAGAGTTGAGCTGTTAAATATTAATACTACCTGTAATTATTAACATGGTTCCCTGGGATATGTAGTGGAGCTCTGCTCTACAGCAGCATACATACTGCTGAACGGCACAGCTACTGTTCTTTACCGTCTCTTACCACAAAAAGGACCCTACAAAGTCAGTGCCAGGTCGTCAGCACTCAGCACTTTGGCCTTCCCTTTAAGTATTTTAGTATTTTATTACAGATCCCCATTAGCTATTGCCAAGGCTACTCTTCCTGGGGTCCAAACAAGATTAATGCAATTGCATACAAAATGAAACAGTACATCACACAACACATTATTACACACTACTCTACCACAACATATCTACAATACAACACATTATTACACACTACTCTACCACAACATATCTACAATACAACACATTATTACACACTACTCAACCACAGCATCTCTACAATACAACACATTATTACACACTACTCTACCACAACATATCTACAATACAACACATTATTACACACTACTCTACCACAACATCTCTACAATACAACACATTATTACACAGTACTCAACCACAGCATCTCTACAATACAAAATCCACAATACAGTAATATAACAATATTACAATGTAAGTGCGTGTAGAGTGCGTGTGTTAGCGTGTCTTCACAGTCCGCGCTGTTTTCCTTAAGCGGTGTAGTTTTCTTTTTTCTTTTTTTTTCTTGCATTAGTTACAGTGCCTTCAGAAATTAAGAAAAAATGACAAGCCGAAATGTCAATAAGTATTCAACCCCATTTATGGCAAGCCTAAATAAATTCAAGAGTAAAAATATGCTTAATAAGTTGCAATAATAGTGTTTAACATAATCTTTGAATCACTACCTCAACTCTGTACCCCACACACACACAATTATCTGTAAGGTCCCTCAGTTGAGCAGTGAATTTCAAACACAGATTCAACCACAAAGACCAGGGAGGTTTTCCAATGCCTCGCAAAGAAGGATCACCTTTTGATAAAGATTAAAACATGTAAACAAAGAAGACCTTGAATATCCCTTTGAGCATGATGAAGTTATTAATGACTCTTTGGATGGTGTATCAGTACACCCAGTCACTACAAAGATACAAGCGTCCTTTCTAACTCATTTGCTGGAGAGGAAGGAAAACGCTCAGGGATTTCTCAGTGAGGCCAATGACGACTTTAAAATATTTACAGGGTTTAATGGCTGCGATAGGAGAACTGAGGATGGATCAACAAAATTGTAGTTATTCTACAAGACTAACCTAATTGACAGACTGAAAAGAAGGGAGCCTGTGCAGAATAAACATATTCCAAAAGATGCATCCTGTTTGAAGCATATTTACTAAAGTAACACTGCAAAAAATGTGACAAAGCAAGGACTTTCTGTCCTGAATACAAAGTGTTATGTTTGGGGCAAATCCAATATAACACATTACTGAATACTAATGTTCCCTATAATTGTTTTCTACCAAATTGAACATGTTTCATTATTTACTTGAGGCTAAATTGATTTTATTGATGTATTATATTAAGTTAAAATAAGTGTTCATTCAGTATTGTTGTAATTGTCATTATTACAAATACCCCCCAAAAAAGCAGATTTAAATCGGTATCGTCTTTTTTGGTCCTCCAATAATCGGTATTGGCGTTGAAAAATCTCTTCACAGTCCCCAAATCCAGAACAGGCAATGGGAAACACACAGTATTACATAGAGCCATGACGACATGGAACTCTATTCCACATTAAGTACAGTGCCTTCGGAAAGTATTCATACCTGTTGAGTTATTCCACATTTTGTTGTGTTTTCTCCACCATCTACACCCCATAATGACAAAGCGAAAACATGCTTTTAGAAATGTTTGCAAATTTATTGAAAATGGAATATATAAATATCTCATTACATAAGTATTCACACGCCTGAGTCAATACAGGCGTGTGAATAATCGGTAGCGATTACAGCTGTGAGTCTGTCTGGGTAAGTCTCTAGTAGCTTTACACACCTGGATTGTGCAACAATTGGACATTATTATTGTCTAAATTCTTCAAGCTCTGTCAAATGTGGATCATTGCTAAACACCCATTTTCAAGTCTTGCCATAGATTTTCAAGCTGATTTAAGTCAAAACTAACTCAACCACTCAGGAACATCAACTGTCTTCTTGAAGAGCAACTCCAGTAGTGGAGGCTGCTGAGGGGAGGACGGTTCATAATAACGGCTGGAACGGAGCGATGTTCAATTTGGTTTAAATAATGCAAAAACAAAGTGTTGGAGAAGAAAGTAAAAGTGCAATATGTGCTATGTAAGAAAGCTAATGTTTCAGTTCCTTGCTCGGAACATGAGAACATATGAAAGCTGGTGGTTCCTTTTAACATGAGTCTTCAATATTCCCAGGTAAGAATTTTTAGGTTGTAGTTATTATAGGAATTATAGGACTATTTCCCTCTAAACCATTTGTATTTCATTGCCTATTGGAGGTTCTTATTGGCACTTTAGTATTGCCAGTGTAACAGTATAGCTTCCGTCCCTCTCCTCGCTCCTCCCTGGGCTCGAACCAGCAACACAACGACAACAGCCACCATCGAAGAAGCGTTACCCATGCAGAGCAAGGGGAACAACTACTAGAAGGCTCAGAGCAAGTGACGTTTGAAACGCTATTAGCGCGCGCTAACTAGCTAGCCATTTCACTTCGGTTACACCAGCCTCATCTCGGGAGTTGATAGGCTTGAAGTCATAAACAGCGCAATGCTTGACGCACAACGAAGAGCTGTTGACAAAATGCAAGAAAGTGCTGTTTGAATGAATGTTTACGTGCCTGCTTCTGCCTACCACCGCTCAGTCAGATACTTGTATGCTCAGTCAGATTATATGCAACGCAGGACACGCTAGATATAATCTAGTAATATCATCAACCATGTGTAATTACCTAGTGATTATGATTGATTGTTTTTTATAAGATAAGTTTAATGCTAGCTAGCAACTTACCTTGGCTTACTGCATTCGCGTAACAGGCAGTCTCCTTGTGGAGTGCAACGAGAGAGAGGCAGGTCGTTATTGCGTTGGACTAGTTAACTGTAAGGTTGCAAGACTGGATCCCCGAGCTGACAAGGTGAAAATCTGTCGTTCTGCCCCTGAACGAGGCAGTTAACCCACCGTTCCTAGGCAGTCATTGAAAATAAGAATGTGTTCTTAACTGACTTGCCTAGTTGACCACCTGATTACATTGCACTCCACGAGGAGCCTGCCTGTTTCGCGAATGCAGTAAGCCAATGTAAGTTGCTAGCTAGCATTAAACTTATCTTATAAAAAACAATCAATCATAATCACTAACTACACACGGTTGATGATATTACTAGTTTATCTAGCATGCCCTGCGTTGCATATAATCAATGCGGTGCGTATTCGTGAAAAAGGACTGTCTTGCTCTAACGTGTACCTAACCATAAACATCAATGCCTTTCTTAAAATCAATACACAAGTATATATTTTTAAACCTGCATATTTAGTTAATATTGCTTGCTAACCTGGCTTGTTGCGCCCTCTGTGAAGACCATTTCTTCCTCACAAAGACAGCCAACTTCGCCAAACGGGGGATGATATAACAAAAGCGCATTTGCGAAAAAAGCTAAATCGTTGCACAACTGTACCTAACCATAAACATCAATGCCTTTCTTAAAATCAATACATAGAAGTATATATTTTTAAACCTGCATATTTTGCTAAAAAAAATCCAGGGTAGCAGGCAATATTAACCAGGTGAAATTGTCACTTCTCTTGCGTTCATTGCACGCAGAGTCAGTGTATATGCAACAGTTTGGGCTGCCGAATTTACCAGAATTTTACGTAATCATGACATAACATTGAAGGTTGTGCAATGTAACAGGAATATTTAGACTTATGGATATTATTTATAATATTTAGACTTATAGACTTATGGCAATTCACTGAAAGAATAAATGTCTTGTTTTCGAGATAATAGTTCCCAGATTCGACCATATTAATGACCTAAGGCTCGTATTTCTGTGTGTTTATTATGTTATAATTAAGTCTATGATTTGATAGAGCAGTCTGACTGAGCGATGGTAGGCACCAGCAGGCTCGTAAGCATTCATTCAAACAGCACTTTTGTGCGTTTTGCCAGCAGCTCGTCGCTGTGCTTCAAGCACTGAGCTGTTTATGACTTCAAGCCTATCAACTCCCGAGATTAGGCTGGTGTAACCGATGTGAAATGGCTAGCTAGTTAGCGGGGTGCGCACTAATAGCGGTTCAAATCAAATTAAATGTATTTATATAGCCCTTCGTACACCAGCTGATATCTCAAAGTGCTGTACTGAAACCCAGCCTAAAACCCCAAACAGCAAGCAATGCAGGTTTAGAAGCACGGTGGCTAGGAAAAACTCCCTAGAAAGGCCAAAACCTAGGAAGAAACCTAGAGGAACCAGGCTATGTGGGGTGGCCAGTCCTCTTCTGGCTGTACTGGGTGGAGATTATAACAGAACATGGCCAAGATGTTCAAATGTTCATAAATGACCAGCATGGTCCAATAATAATAAGGCAGAACAGTTGCAACTGGAGCAGCAGCACGGCAAGGTGGACTGGGGACAGCAAGGAGTCATCATGTCAGGTGTGTCCCTGGTTGTGTCCCTGGTTCGAGCCCAGGTAGGAGCGAGGAGAGGGACGGAAGCTATACTGTTACACTGGCAAAACTAAAGTGCCTATAAGAACATCCAATAGTCAAAGGTGTATGAAATACAAATCGTATAGAGAGAGATTGTCCTATAATTCCTATAATAACTACAACCTAAAACTTCTTACCTGGGAATATTGAAGACTCCTGAACCTTTTAAGGCTCAGCAGAATACTGCCCCCTTTGGATGAATTGCGTGCCCATAGTCAACTGAAAAAAACAACCTTGGGGAACCTGCACCGTTAACACGTTAAAAGGAACCACCAGCTTTCATATGTTCTCATGTTCTGAGCAAGGAACTTAAACGTTAGGTTTTTACATGGCACATATTGCACTTTTACTTTCTTCTCCAACACTTTGTTTTTGCATTATTTAAACCAAATTGAACATGTTTCATTATTTATTTGAGGCTAAAGTGATTTTATTGATGTATTATATTAAGTTAAAATAAGTGTTAATTCAGTATCGTTGTAATTGTCATTATTACAAATACTTTTTTTTTTTTTTAAATCGTCCGATTAATCGGTAGCGGCTTTTTTTGGTCCTCCAATAATCGGTATCGGTATTGGCGTTGAAAAATCATAATCGGTCGACCTCTACTTTCAACATGTCAATACCTCTAACAAAGATAAGTAGTGATGCAGTCACTCTCCTCTACTTTGAGCCAGGAGAGATTGACAGGCATGTTATTGATGTTAGCTCTTCGTGTGCATTTTAAGGTCCAGCCGTGCTGCCCTGGGCCAACTGTAATTTGCCTATGTCCTTCTTTGTGGCACTTGACCATATGACTGGGCAGTAGTCCAGGTGCGACAAAACTAGGGCTTGTTGGACTTGTTTTGTTGATAGTGATGTCAAGCAAGCATAGCAGCACTTTATTACAGACAGACCTCTCACAATCTTAGCTACCCATCAATACATTTTGACCATGACAGTTTGCAATGCAGGGCTGAGCCAAGCAGTTTAGTCTCCTCAGCTTGCTCCATTTCCACATTATTCATTACAAGATTCAATTGAGGTTTTGGATTTAGTGAATGATTTGTCACAAATACAATGCTTTTAATTTGTTTATATTTAGGACTAGCTTATGTCTTGCCTCCCATTCTAAAACTGACTGCAGCTCTTCGTAGCCCATAAGACTTCTGAACAGTTCGTCTGTCTACCCAGACAATTTACATTGACCCGCTTTATTATTTATTTATTCATCTTCATTGCTTTCCACTGACTCCCTTGAACTGGCTGTATGCACTCACTAGATCGGGGGAGACTGCCCGTGAGCCATAAAAAAAAAATATATAATTTTATCTTTTTTCTCCCCAATTTCGTGGTATCCAATTGGTAGTTAGTCTTGTCCCATCACTGCAACTCCCATACGGACTCGGGAGAGGCAGAGGTCAAGAGCCGTGCGTCCTCTGAAACATGACCCAGCCAAGCCGCATACTCGCACATAGACACACTTTACATATGCACTGCTTCTTGACACAATGCCAGCTTAACCCGGAAGCCAGCCGCACCAATGTATTAGAGGAAACACCGTATACCTGGCGACCGTGTCAGCGTGCATGTGCCCGCCCCACCACAGGAGTCGCGATGGGACAAGAACATTTTGGCCTGCCAAACACTCTCCTAACCCGGACGGTACCAATTGTTCGTCGCCTCATGGGTCTCCCAGCCACGGCCAGCTGTGTGAGAGCCTGGGAATGAACCCGGGTCTGTAGTGACGCATCAAGCACTGTAATGCACTGTCTTAGACCGCTGCACCACTCGGGAAGGCCCCCACAAATTGATTTTAACAAATAATTAGACCCCCAAAAATGCGGCCCTCCGTTGAATTTCAAAATCCTGATGTGGCCCTCGAGTGAAAAAGATTGCCCATCCCTGAACTAGACTCTACCCACACACTCACACATACTACACTGACACTCCAACATACACACACGCAGATGCATATTGACGCCATGCACATACATACTCAGACACACTTTACATATGCTGCTGCTACTCTGTTTATAATATATCCTGATTGCCTAGTCACTTTTACCCCCTCCAACATGTACATTCTGTGTTACTTCAATTACCTCAACTACCGCGTACCACTGCACATTGACTCGGTACTGGTACTCCTTGTATATAGCCTAATTTTATTTACTGTTACTATTTCAATGGAAAGTTGTTTTCGGTGCATCCAACAATACAATTTGATTTGATTTGTTAAGTGTTGCAGTGATTTTACTTATTGTGGTTGATGTGTATAGTGTTAAGTCATCAGCATACATAGACACACAGGCTTTACTCAGTGCCAGTGGCAGGTCATAAGTAAACATTTTTAAAAAGTAAGGGGCCTGGGCAATGCATGACTCTACCTGGATTATGTTGGAGAGGATTCCATTAAATAACCCCTTCTGTGTTCTTTTGGACAGGTAACTCTCCATCCACGATATAGCAGGGAATGTTTAACCATAACACATAAAGTACTTTTTTCCAGCAGCACATTTTGATCGATAATATCAAAAGCTACACTGACGTGTAACAAGACAGCTCCCCCAATTTTCTTATTATCCATTTATTTTAGCGAATCATCAGTCATTTGTGTAAGTGCCGTACATGTTTAGTGCCCTTGCCTATAAGCATGCTGAAAGTCTGTCAATTTGTTTACCGTGAAATACACTGAACAAAAATATAAACACAACATTTAAAGCGTTGGTGCCATGTTCCATGAGCTGAAATTAAAGATCCCAGACATGTCCCATATGCACAACAGCTTATTTCGCTCAAATGTTGTGCACAAGTTTGTTTACATCCATGTTCGTGAGCATTTCTCCTTTTCCAAGATAATCCATCCACCTGACAGGTGTGGCATATCAAGAAGCTTAGTAAACAGCATGATCAGCACACAGGTGCACCTTGTGCTGGGGACAATAAAAGGTCACTCTAAAATGTGCAATTTTGTTACACAACACAATGCTACAGATTTCTCACATTTTATAGGAGTGTGCAATTGGCATGCTAACTGCAGGAATGTCCACGAGCTGTTGCCAGATAAAGGTTTTTGTGGCCAACAGATGCATACCTGTATTCTCAGTCGTGTGAAATCCATAGATTCGAGCCTAATTTATTTATTTAAATTGACTGATTTCCTTATATGAACAGTAACAGTAAAATCTTTGAAGTTGTTGCATGTTGCGGTTATATTTTTGTTCAGTGTAGCATTGTATCTAGCTGACCAGTGGCTTTAACCATTTGTCTGTATCTTTGCTCAATGATGCTAAGATCCCTTCAAGATCCCGCCAGTACTGTGTCCAACTCTAATCCATTTGGTGTGCGAAGACAGAAATTAGAGGATAGAGAGGGTAAGAGAAGCAGAAAGAGAGTGGCTGACGGGAGGGAAAGAGACAGGAAGATTACAAATACGCCATCCAAATGATGTATATACAGTGGGGCAAAAAAGTATTTAGTCAGCCACCAATTGTGCATGTTCTCACACTTAAAAAGATGAGAGAGAGGCCTGTAATTTTCATCATCGGTACACACAACTATGACAGACAAAATGAGGGGGAAAAATCCAGAAAATCACATTGTAGGATCTTTAATGAATTTATTTGCAAATTATGGTGGAAAATAAGTATTTGGTCATGGTGTCGCCCCCATTTTTTCTCATTTTGTCTGTCATAGTTGAAGTGTACCTATGATGAAAATTACAGGCCTCTCTCATATTTGGGAGTGGGAGAACTTGCACAATTGGTGGCTGACTAAATCCTTTTTTGCCCCCCTGTAAACCCTGGATTGCCAATATGCTGCCACCGGTCAGCCATATTGGCATTCCTCAGTAGGAACAGTCCTCCATAGGAATGAATGGAATTCAATGAAATTATTAAAGCACAAAATGTAAGAGGTTTTTGTTGTAGTGGGGACAGTAACATTAGAAGATTAAAAAAAGGTATACTTTAAGGAACATTTTTGTATGTATTCTTCTTTTTAATGTTTAGCGCAATATAATTTAAAAGTATGCATTGTCTGTAATGATCATCGCAAAAACAATTCTAGACATAAATGCATTTCAAAAGCTTCCATAATTTGTTGTACAATTATGTGGAAGTGCCAAGATGGAGTCGCGGTTGCTTTAAAACAGCGCCCCCTGTCAGTCATCTAATGTATACATAAATCATGCTCCATCCCCACCAACAGGGGTTCACTGGCTCACAGATGGCCCAGTTGGCAGGCTAGCAGCCCAGCCAGATACAGTTCTACTTCCAGCCCTGTCCTCCATAGTACACCCAGGCCTCATTACCTCACCACCACCGTCACTGTCACAGCAGAGCTCGAAAGAACACAGTCATTTAAATACAAGCAACCCAAATGTCGGTTTCTTGCACATGGATTTGTTAATGGACTGTTAGTTTTGTAACAATCACTGTGTGCGTGTGTGTTTGGCCACTGTTAAAGTTAATCATTTGTCCATCTCTTAAAGTGGGTTTTAAGGGATGGACAATCATTTTTGCGTCACCCCATCAGAATATAATGTACTTCATTGTCAGAAGATTTTTAAAGAGAGGTTAGTTTTCAAAAAGCCCAGAATGTACGAATTAACGATTTACAAAACTGAAGATCTTGCCTTTTGGGGTGGCGTGTCCTTGAAGGAATTTAGTGTAGAACATGACTGACAACTGGCAAGCGTGTGTTCTGCTAAGGGAAATCAATAGCATAGAGGAACAAAGTCTACCAGGCCACCATGGGTTTCGTCTGGTAACCTTTAATAGAAAATGAAAGGCCCTGCTTGTGCTGTGTTACTCGCTCTCTCCCTTTCTCTCTTTCTCTCCTCTCTCCCCATCCTCCCTTTCTTTCGTTTTCCCCTTCTCTCGCCCCCATTTTCTCTCTCACCCCCTTTTCTCTCTCGCTCATTCATCCACCCTCTCTCCCTGTCTCTCGCGCTCTCTTTCTCACTCTCACGTTCTGTGTTTGTAAACGGCGTCAGCAGCGAGAGGGAATGCAGCGTTAATTGGGGCAGTTGATTGAGGTCAGAGGAAAGGCTCAGAGCGTGTACTCCCCTCCAGTGGTAGTCTACAGGCGTCCACAGGCTTCCCTTCCGAAACTGTTCGAAACATTTCATGCATATATTATGATGTCATTTTGACATTTTTGCTCGGTTTGGTTTTGGCTGATTTTTTTGGGCTGTTCTAGAGGCAAGACTACGCCACTTCGTCAGTAATTGGTCAACAGTAGGGATTCTACAATAGTGTTGTCATTCAACGATAGACGACTCGTTTTCATGGACATTTTTTCACTTGAGAAATATTACACCGAACATTAGTTAGTTAGTACCTTTTCCACATTTTGTTGTGTTACAGCCTGAATTAGAAATTGATTAAATGTAGATTTTCTGACACTCGCCTACACACAATATGGCTGTCCCCGACAACATCAACAAATGTTAGTCGACAGAGAGTTGTCTGTTCCATCGCCCAATTGATTGGTCGACATTTTACAATACAGTCAACTACATGTAGGCTACTGAGCTTGTTTGATGCTTTAAGCACTGCGATGACAAATGAAGACACAAATTACTAAAGAGGGGGAGCCAGAGATCAATATAGCCTAACCAGAAGAAAAAATCCTGTTCCCTACCCTCTTCCCCTTGCTTGCTGCTGCTGGCCTTCACAGATTCTGCCGTTAAGCTCCAGAAGGTGTGGGTAATGGGCTACACCATCAGTTGGCAACGTTTTCCATTTGGTGTGCCAAGTTATCGTACCATTTCTACTGACCTGCGTGCCAGTTATTTTAGGCGCAGCATACTGCAGTTATGCTGCACTTTAACTGTAGTTATAATGCAATTATACTGCACTCTTACTGCAGTCTTTTTTCATGATGGAAATTATACAAATCTAAAAGTAACTTCTGTTGCCATTGCCAATATTTAACAATAGCCTACATAAAGCCAACAAATAAAAACATTACAGCCCGCAAGTATAAAATATCCTCATTTTAAAATATCCTAATCAACACATTGGCTATGCGTGGCCAATCTGCAAGGAACTTGAAACATTGTATTATCTTGGTCTGGTGTGAAGCTTGTGCTAGCAAACTTAAAACGTTGTATAAAATATTCTGGGCCCTCAGTTTCCTGTGCCAGTGAGCTCCAGACAGAAAGTCACTGCTGTAGGCTGTTTACGCAAGGGATAAGAAGGTAGGCCTATTTTATGAAGTTTCCACCAGATCAGAGCTTGACATTTTTTCCACTTTCATGCTGTAGTAATCGAAAGCGAGAGAGCTGTAAAGATTACATTGAGGAACTATTGTCATTCTCAATGGATGTAAAAACAGACTTTGTTTACTTGCTGTTTTAGGTAAAGAAAACAATTATTTGAGAAGCTCCACAATGATGAATAGTTAAGACAATCAGAAATAGTATCAGATACCCAAATGGGCACATTTTATAGGGCTACATTTGCACGCAGGCCAGGTAGACTAGTACTACTTCTATATGCATACTAAAGTGCGTGTCCTTACTCAAGATTGACAGGAACGCTCCGAACAGAAGACAATTAATAAATTGACAATTCGTAAATGGAATAGGAAAGAATTTACACGTTTTTCTGACAAGTGTAGTCTAGGTTGTGCGCTCTGTAAACGTGTCCACTCCTACAATGACAACTTTAAAACTGTAACATTAATATATTGAATGCATTAACATAATTACCTTAACAAAACAAACATTGTAGATTAGAAATGAAGGGAAACAATGGTAAATGTACTACTGGTGATACTGGTGTGCCCTCCCCTCAGCCTCCCAATGGATTAGTCCACTGACAGGCGTGAATCAGACAGGTGTCTCAAGTGCCATAATTCCTTTAAATAAATTTGCCACTTCACAACTAAAAAAAACCTTAGGCTGTTGGTCGACCATCAACAAAACAATCGACCAATTGACTAAATGTGGTCAGCCCTAACACTCAGTACCCCATAGTGTTAAAGTGGACTCATGTTTATCTTTACAAATTAACCTTTCTAGCACAGGGGTTCCGCTAGCGGAACACCTCGACAACATTCCTCTGAAAGGGCAGCGTGTGAAATTCAAAAATATTTTTGGGAAATATGTAACTTTCACACATTAACAAGTCCAAAACAGCAAATGAAAGATAAACATCTTGTTAATCTACCCATCGTGTCCGATTTCAAAAATGCTTTACAGCTAAAGCACAACATGTGATTATGTTAGATCACCGCCAAGTCGGGAAAAAATTCCAGCCAAAGATAGGAGTCACAAAAAGCAGAAATATAGCTAAAAATGAATCACTAACCTTTGATGATCTTCATCAGATGACACTCATAGGACATCATGTTACACAATAGATGTATGTTTTGTTCGATAATGTGCATATTTATATCCAAAAATCTGTTTACATTGGCGCCATTACGTGCAGTAATGTTTTGATTCCAAAACATCCGGTGATTTTGCAGAAATACTAATAATAAATATTGATAAAAGATACTAGTGTTATTCACAGAATTAAAGATAGACTTCTCCTTAATGCAACTGCTGTGTCAGATTTCTAAAAAACTTTACGGAAAAAGCATAATCTGAGAACAGCGCTCAGAGCCCAAAACAGTCAGAGGAATAGCCGCCATTTTGGAATCAACAAAGTTAGAAACAACACCAAAACAATCCCCTAACCTTTGATGATCTTCATCAGAAAGCACTCCCAGGAATCCCAGTTCGACAATAAATGACTGATTTGTTCCATCATTTATGTCCAAATAGCCACTTGTTATTAGCGTGTTCAGCCCAGTAATCCATCTTCATGAGGCGCGAGCATTTCATCCAGACAAAAACTCGAAAAGTTCCGTTAGTCCTTTAGAAACATGTCAAACGATGTATGGAATCAATCATTAGGATGTTTTTAACATAAAACATCAATAATGTTCCAACCGGAGAATTCCTTTGTCTTCAGAAAAAGCACTGGAACACGAGGTAACTCTGTCGGTACCGCGCATCATGAGGCCAAGGCTCTCTGCCAGACCACTGACTCAGAGGTCTCATGAGCCCCTCCTTTATAGTAGAATCCTCGTTTCAAAAGACGGTTGACATCTAGTGGAAGCCCTATGAAGTGCAACCTCATCCATATCTCAATGTTTACTCGGTAGGCCAATCTTTGAAAAACTACAAAACTCAGATGTCCCTCTTCCTGGTTGGATTTTTCTCAGGTTTTCGCCTGCCATATGAGTTCTGTTATACTCAGACATCATTCAAACAGTTTTAGAAACGTCAGAGTGTTTTCTATCCAATGCTAATACTAATATGCATATATTAGCATCTGGGACAGAGTAGGAGGCAGTTCACTCTGGGCACGCTATTCATCCAAAAGTGAAAATGCTGCCCCCTATCCCATTAATAAACAATTGAAAGCTGAAATGTCTTGAGTCAATAAGTATTCAACCCCTTTATGACAAGCCTAAATAACTTCAGGAGTAAAAATGTGCTTAACAAGTCCCATAAGTTGCATGGACTATAATAGTATTTAGATAGCCAGTATGAGGGTTTGCACTTAGGTTAGAATGAAAGGCGGCTGGTACATGGAGGAGAAAATATCTGTAGAGTTCAAAAAGTACTCGCACTCAAAACCATGAAAAGGAATAACCCAAGGAGTCCGAGATGATGTAAAAAATAATGTAATTAATTCAATCCATGCTCGAAAGAATACAAAGTGAAAGTGCAAGGTGCTGAATAAAATGAAAAGGGAACAGAGCATACGTTTCGGCCTTATGTCTTCATCTGTGCTGTAGAACCAAATTAACAACACAAGTACTTAAGACACACCTGCTGTGCGTAACAGGCGCAGGCAGATAGTTGATTAGAGACTGGCGAATCGGAAGTCAATGCATATTAACAAGGGATATATAGAAGAGTATCAAAAATTGACCATTCAAATGTCACATATAACTGGAAAGAGACAACAGTCTGGGCTATATAATATCAGAAGCAATATATATGAAGTACTCAAGTAGGCGAAACATTTCTTTGTACAGCACTGTCGTAGGCATAAGGCCAAAACGTGTGCTCCGTTCCTATTTCATTTTGTATAGCACCTTGCATTTTCACTTTTTTAAATATTTTGAGCATGGATTCAATTAATTATATATATATTTTCCATTGTGGCCTCCTTGGGTATTTCCTTTTCATGCTTTTGGGTACGAGTACTTTTTGAATGATGTCCAAAACATGCATAATGTTTGAAATATGACACTAAAGTAAAACTGCAAAGAATGTGGCTACTTTGAATACAAAGTATTATGATTTGGGCAAAACCAAAACAACACATCACTGAGTACCACTTCATATTTTCAAGAATGGTGGTGGCTGCATCATGTTATGGGAATGCTTGTCATCAGCAAGGACTAGGGAGTTTTTTAGGATGAAAATAAACGGAATAGAGCTAAGCACATGCACAATCTTAAAGGGAAACCGGATTCAGTCTGCTTTCCAACAGACACTGGGAGACAAATTCACCTTTCATCAGGACAATAATGTAAAACACAAGGCGAAATATATGCTGGAGCTGCTTACCAAGATGCCATTGAATGGTCCTGAGTGGCCTGGTTGAAGTTTTGACTTAAATCGGCTTGAAAATCTAAGGCAACATTTGAAAAAGTCTAATAATGACCAACAATCGAGGTGCAAATCTCTTTAGACTTACCCAGAAATACGCACAGCTGTAATTGCTACCAAAGGTGATTCTAACCTGTATTGACCCAGGGGTATGAATACTGCATCTTGATAGTTATGTTTGATGATCCTAGTTGTTTTTTTACTTCTTTTGAAACATTTGAGAGGAGCAGGGGTGTGCTGTACATGGGGCTCATTCATTTAATTTTAAAGTGACCTTGTTGGGGTATCGATCTAAATAAAATAAATAAAAAAATCCCACATCAAGGTGTGAACACCTGGGCCAAGGGGAGCTGGGCGAGCAGGCAGCGCTCCATGTGTGGAATATTGACCTGATATCCTTTGACTGGCTTAATTCTGAGGAGGAGAGACCCTCCAGGCGCTGAGGTCAGGACAGGGAGACCAACAAACATGGCCGTCATCAAAAGATATAGCCAGCCTCACCAAACCCTCAACAAGCAGGATCAGGTAGCAGACTGACTGGCAGCCAAGTGGGCAAATAAGTCCTGTTTTGGTGATGAAATAAATCAGTGATCCCTCCCACTGTTTTTTTTAACCAGTTCAAAGAAGAAACAGATTCACTGTCAGCAATTCACTCCCCCTTGTGTCACACAGCAGCATTGTTGGATTTAATTGACTTTTTCTTCAGACCAAATGATTAACTGTCAAGAGGAAAGGTTATTGTTGTATTTTCTACCATTTGTTGCCCAGAGCCACACAAACTCAAAAAACTTGACATCATTTCTTATGGTGACATATCAGTGGGCTAATAGTTTGGGATGTTTAATTATGAGCCTCTACATGTCTTTGACATGTTTGCTGTGAATAGGCTATAGGATGTGAAAATGGCAGTGCATTTTATTGCGAGGCTGACTTCCCTCTTTCTCTCACTATCTTGTTCTGTTCTCCATCTCAACTTGTCAGATTTATTTTTTTCCTCTCGGGACCATGGAGGACGTCAGTCACATCCAGACCCACTTGTTGCTTGGAAACTGTTACTTTTTTTAATCGTCTCTCCAATTTGTTGTGTGCTCTGCTCTCTGCTGCCCACTCTCTCGCTAAATAAAACGGCCCACCATCTGTGAGCCTATGCTGCAGCCACGGACAGAAATGCACTTTTCCTTTTCCTAATTAACCACACTAGGCCAGCTCATCGGGTCCAAAGTGGAGCTCTGTTCTACCCACTGAGTCATACTTTTAGTCTGGGCGTCAGGAGAGCACTTTGTAAATGTAGGAAGTATAGCTGCCTAGGTAGGGAGTCTGCTAGTCTCATTTGTATAATATGTAATAGTAGTGTGTCAGTCATTTCAAACACATTTTGAAACATTCAGAAAATATTAAGTAGAGAGTACCTGAGTGTAGAGAGAAGTCTTAGACTCTATGCTTGTGCTTATTGTAGTTGGGAATATGTCCAACATAAACTGTCAACATTTGTTCAGGAAGGAGACCCAGATCAATTCCTCATGTAAGCGTACGTGCACCTGTGTGTGAGCGCACTGCTAGGCTTTCGTCTGTCCCATTTTTTTGGAAAGACTGAGCCATTAGCTGATGTTTGTATTTTAGCGCCTCGTTCGTGTAGGTTATGTAGTACTTTGGAGCTCCACACACTCACTCTGTTTGGACCTCCACAGAGAGAAGGCATCATGGACTATAACAAGGTGATTCACAATCTGGTCCCACAAATGTATCAAATGAGGCTTTTAGGAATGACAAATTGTCTAAAGTAGAGCCCGGGTCTACATTCCAAGCCACATGTTCTATTGATACCGTTATATTCCTTTGAGGCTGGAGAAATCTGCAGGTCTCAAATGAAAGATTACTTTATTACTTTAATATATTATATAACGTAAGTAGCCTAGTACTTAGCCTAGTACTTTATTTAAATATAGTTAATGTCAATTCACCTTGGAAAAGAAAACCGAGAGGAATCCAATTGTTTACAGTACCGTTACAATCTCCAGTGCACTCGGAAAGTATTCAGACAGCTTGACTTTTTCCACATTTTGTTATGTTACAGCCTTATTCTAAAATTGATTTAATATTTTTCCCCTCACCAATCTACGCACAATACCCCATAATGACAAAGCAAAAAAAAAGGTTTTTAAATTTTGCAAATGTATTTTTAAAAAATAGCCGAAAATATCACATTTGCTTAAGTATTCAGACCCTTTAATCAGTACTTTGTTGAAGCACGTTTGGCAGTGATTACAGCCTCGAGTCTTGGTGTTGGGTTAAATGGGGCGGCAGGTAGCCTAGTGGTTAGAGCGTTGGAATAGTAAGTTGCAAGATTGAATCCCCGAGCTGACAAGGTACAAATCTGTCGTTCTGCCCCTGAACAAAGCAGTTTGTTTGCACTGTTACTAGGCCATCGTTGAAAATAAGAATTTGTTCTTAACTGACTTGCGTAGTTAAAGGTTAAGGAAAAAAATGCATAAGGCATTCAGTTGTGCAACTGACTAGGTATCCCCCTTTCTTGGGTATGACGCTACAAGCTTGGGTAGCTACAAGCTACGCTACAAGCACACCTGTATTTGGGGAGTATTTCCCATTCTTCTCAGAAGATCCTCTCAATCTTTGTCAGGTTAGATGGGGAACGTCGCTGCACAGCTATTTTCAGGTCTCTGCAGGGAATTTCGATCAGGTTAAAGTGCGTGCTCTGGCTGGGCCACTCAAGGACATTCAGAGACTTGTCCCGAAGCCACTCCTGTGTTGTCTTGGCTGTGTGCTTAGGGTCATTCTCCTGTTGGAAGGTGAACCTTTGCCACAGTCCGAGGTCCTGAGCGCTCTGGAGCAGGTTTTCATCAAGGATCTCACTGTACTTTGCCCGCGATCCTGACTAGTCTCCCAGTCCCTGCCTCTGAAAAACATTCCCACAGCATGATGCTGCCGCCATCATTTTATTATTATTATTTTCACCTTTATTTAACCAGGTAGGCTAGTTGAGAACAAGTTCTCATTTACAACTACGACCTGGCCAAGATAAAGCAAAGCAGTGCGACACAAACAGAGATACACATGGGATAAACAAGCGTACAGTCAATGACACAATAGGGGGGGAAAAGTCTATATACAGTGTGTGCAAATGACATGAGGTTAGGCAATAAATAGGCCATAGTAGCAAAGTAATTACAATTTAGCAGATTAACACTGGAGTGATAGATGAGCAGATGATGATGAGCAGATGATGGTGTGTAAGTAGTGATACTGGTGTGCAAAAGAGCAGAAAAGTAAATAAAAACAGTATGGGGATGAGGTAGGTTGATTGGGTGGGCTATTTACAGATGGACTATGTACAGCTGCAGCGATCGGTTAGCTGCTCAGATAGCTGATGTTTAAAGTTAGTTAGGGAAATGTAAGTCTCCAGCTTCAGCGATTTTTGCAATTCATTCCAGTCACTGGCAGCAGAGAACTGGAAGGAAAGGCGGCCGAAGGAGGTGTTGGTTTTGGGGATGACCGGTGAGATATACGTACCTGCTGGAGCGCGTGTTACGGGTGGGTGTTGTTGTCGTGACCAGTGAACTGAGATAAGGCGGAGCTTTACCTAGCATAGACTTATAGATGACCTGGAGCCAGTGGGTCTGGCAACGAATATGTAGCGAGGGCCAGCCAACTAGAGCATACAGGTCGCAGTGGTGGGTGGTATAAGGCACTTTGGTAACAAAACGGATGCCACTTTGATAGACTACATCCAATTTCCTGAGTAGAGTATTGGAAGCTATTTTGTAGATGACATCGCCGAAGTCGAGGAACGGTAGGATAGTCAGTTTTACTAGGGTAAGTTTGGCGGCATGAGTGAAGGAGGCTTTGTTGCTAAATAGAAAGCTGATTCTAGATTTGATTTTGGATTGGAGATCATGCTTCACCGTAGTGATGGTGCCAGGTTTCCTCCTGACGTGACGCTTGACATTCAGGCCAAAGATTTCAATCTTGGTTTCATCAGACCAGAGAATCTTGTTTCTCGTGGTCTGATCCGTTTACCTACTCTGCATCTCACAAAGACATGGCTGTTGGAACCAAAAATCTCAAATTTGGACTCATCAGACCAATGGACAGATTTCCACCATTCTAATACCCATTGCTTGTGTTTCTTGGCCCAAGCAAGTCTCTTCTTATTATTGGTGTCCTTTAGTAGTGGTTTCTTTGCAGCTAACAGACCATGAAGGTCTCCTCTGATCAGTTGATGTGTCTGTTACTTGAACTCTTTGAAACATTTTATTTGGGCTGCTATCTGAAGTGCAGTTAACTCTAACATTATCGTCTGCAGCTAATAACATTATCGTCTGCAGCAGAGGCAACTCTGGGTTTTCCTTTCTTGTGGCGGTCCTCATGAGAGCCATTTTCACCATAGCGCTTGATGGTTTTTGCAACTGCACTTGAAGAAAGTTTTATATTTCTTGAAATTGTTTAACACTATTTTCTGTTTACTACATGATGCATGTGTTATTTCATAGTTTTGATGTCTTCACTATTGTAGAAAAAATATTTTTTTAAACTGGAATGAGTAGGTGTCCAAACTTTTGACTGGTACTGTATGTAAATAAGGTATTTCTGTTATTTATTTTAAATATATTTGCAAAAATGTCTAAACCTGTTTTTGCTTTGTCATTATTGGTTATTGTGTGTAGATAGATGAGGGAGCAAAAAGTAATTTAATCCATTTTAGAATAAGGCTTTAACATAACAAAATGTGGAAAAGGGGAAGGAGTCTGAATACTTTTTGAATGCACTGTATATCAAATCAAATGTATTTATAAAGCCCTTCTTACATCAGCTGATATCTCAAAGTGCTGTACAGAAACCCAGCCTAAAACCCCAAACCGCAAGCAATGCAGGTGTAGAAGCATGCCAGGTTCTTCATCCTCTAGTCAACTGTAATTTTAGCTGTTTACAAATAAATGTTTTTCTAGACTCCATATTGACTTGTGAGGTACATAAACTTCTGACAACTTTGATTCGGTGTGAATTGTCTATGTAATGATGATGATTGATTTGTTGTCCATTACAAATAATTTATAAATACTGAAAAGGCTACTAAAACTACAGAAAGGCTCTTAAAATGGAGGATTGATTTGGATTTGCTGAAGCTGAAGTGTCAGACATGGGAGAAGTCAGTACTCAGTCATTCGGTCAATGTGTACTTGAGCCTCATGTCCTGGCCCTGACCAGGGTAAAGCAGAGCAGAGAGCCAGGGCCCTGCCTTTATAAAAGGCCTGTCGTCAGTAATGTATTCTCCCTTTGAGCACCTGTCTTGGCAAGTAGCGAGCAGGCCGCCGGAGAGGTTTGACAGCCTTAGAGCCGCCCTGATACATTCCAACCGCTAAAGACTGGAAAATGTGTGTTGCTGAGGAACCCTCATGAAATATGAATGGATGCTCCTGCGTTTTCTAGACATGTTTAATCACGTCAGAGGATTTTCTAGTCCACGCTCCTACGTTGAACTTAAAGGGGCCTTCCAGGTCTGCCGCATTCAATTGTTTCAAACTGTATTTTGGTTTGTCATCTCTCTGAAGGACTTTTTGAGAGACGTGTGTGTACTTCTCTGAGTAGTGGTTCTGGGTTGATCTACAGTTTATCCTACTTTGACTGGCCATGCAGCAAGACTTTCCTCCTCTCATCATACTGCATAAATACTGCATTTACCTAGTTAGCCTTGAACTGTTTAGGAACCATCACTGTCTTTTACTAATCTGTTCTAACACTTAACAGGAGTACGTTTCTCTCCTTTCTACACTGTAAGTGCACTCGATGGGTTCAGGCGCTCCTTGAAATTTGTTTGCTGATCACCTCTCCAATTAACTGGTTACAAGAGCTGTGGAAGTGACCGGCCTTTTACAGAAGCCTCTTAGGCCATCTAACAGGCCGTCTTCTGTGGAGAAACAAATTATTTTCAATGGTGATATTTTCTCCATTAATGGATTTATTCATTTATGCATGGAGGGTTGTTAGATTCTCTGTCACCGGACTTAATACGTATCCTTTTGTTTTTTATTTTGGTGTGCAGAACAATCCATCAAGTCAAATGCTTTTGAAGTGTTTTCCTCACTGCAGAAATTCAAATACCGAGCACAGTAAGATGACCATTTTCTCTCATAGCTTAGAGCTTACTAATCCACTGAACTGAAACACTGATCCGTTTCCATTGTATTTAGAGCTAGAAAAACATCCAAGTGGTCGAATATTTAATAAGAAACGATTTAATGAGCCATCTGAAATGACCATTGCAGATGTCTTGGGGGCACTTCATTTTACGGTACTGCTCCCACATTGTTTGGATGATATTATTAACAGGAAATTATCTGGCAACAAATTGATATGTTAGAGTTCAACACAATTGGTAACTACTGTAAGTGGTACTAAATTGTACCCGTGAAACGGTTTAATTATTTAATTGGTTAGCTTATTACTGTGTAATTAACATGTTACCATGTAAGCCTACCATAAGGCTTTCACAGACTCAAATAATGTCAACACAATCTTCTCAGCTTGGGGAAGCCTGATGAAGACAATTTAGTTGTGAACACTATACTATATTAATGAAAATAGTTTTTTTGTAGATATAGCCAGCCTAATGTCGAGGTAAATGGCTGGTAACATTCGTAAAAAAGACTGCCTCTGATTATTTAGGTCTTTAATTTATTGAAAAATGAATTTCAAAATGTGTAGGCCTACTTAGTATATTTTGTAACATGCAGCATCTTTTGAAACAACTTTGCATGAACTGTTGCTCAGTTCATGCAAAGTTGTTCTGCTAAGTCTGCCATTGAATCCAACTGGCTTGTTTAAACAAAGGTTTTCTCAGTCACCCCCCCTTTCTCATGTTTGAGTGGAGTCCTGAAAGCCCTCCCAAATATTGTGCTCTCCCTGTCAGTCTGGGACCGTCTTCCCTCCCATTCACCAGCTGAGCCGGAGCGCTGACTTGGAGGAATAATTCCGACTGGGTAGAGCAGCCGATAAGCACCGCTGTTTTGTTTTAGGGACGCTGCTGCTGTTGGAACAGCTTTGACAAATGAAGCAAGGTTTTTTTCTCCCTCTTATCATGCTCCCCCTCTAACCCTTTCTCTCCCTCCTCTCTCTTTCTCGCTCTCCCTCTTTCTCCATCTTTCCCTCTCTCTCTCCCTCCCTCTCTCTCTGGTACCTAAAGAGGTCAATTTCGGCTGTTTCTTTCTTATCCCCTGCTCTTACACAGAGATAGTCAAAGCCCTTTGTAAGCTTTACTCAGCCTTGAAAGATCAAGGTCAATATCTAACAGGGCACACTTTGCAACTCAGTAATTATGTATGTCAAGCGTGTGTCAGATGAAAAGGGTGTCTGCTCTTTTCCAAGGTTAATTCACTGGAAAGTACAATAAGCCTATTGGGCCATCCAGTGGAGAGCACTGTAGGTTAACCTTCGCCTCAAGGGGAGAGAGAAGGGGAGAGAAGTCTATGCACCTTTCTTTGACATGGCAGTTGGTTAGGAGATGATTGAACAAGGCTTCATTTGTCGTTGTCTTTTCATCGTTGCTGTCTCTTCCTTTAGGTGACGTTGGGGAAGGTGCTGAAAGCCATTGTGGTGATGAGAAGCTTGTTCATAGACCGGACCATCGTGAGAGGATTCAGCGAGAATGTGTATTCCGAGGATGGCAAGGTATTGTGTTCAGGGTTAAAAGGGAGGTTAGTGCCCAAACAGCTGGATTGGGTTGTACTGCATGAGATGGTGAGGTGCGACCCTCTCTCCATTGAAAAAATATGCATACGGTATTACTTCACATAAGGTATTACTTCACATAAGGTATTACATTACAAAAAGTATTACTTTTACACTCAGGTCAAGAGACGTCATACTAGGCATATTATCTGTTCACATCCCCGGAGACTTCAGTCGAAAGGTCTTCATGGGTCCCAAAAATGTTGATCCATTCTGAAATGGATACGTGGCTTTCCCACATGACCCAATATGCATCTCGGAGCCAACTAGGTAAAAAACATGTTGATGTGCCCTACATATATATATGTAAAATCAAAAAATGAAAATCCATGAAAAAAAACTTTTTTAAGAGAGACCCGTTCTGAATGTACTCGAGGACAGACCTGTGCCGGTTCGGATTAGAGAGACCCATTCACTTCCAAGAGTAGAAAAAGAGAGAGAAACCTGCTAGCGCCATCAATAAACAAGCGATATTGGCCAAATTATTTACAGTTGAAGTCGGAAGTTTACATACACCTTAGCCAAATACATTTAAACTCAGTTTTTCACAATTCCTGACATTTAATCTAAGCCAAAATTCCCTGTCTTAGGTCAGTTAGGATCACCACTTCATTTTAAGAATGTGAAATGTCAGAATAATAATAGAGAGAATTATTTAATTCCCCAATTTATTTATTTCATCACATTCCCAGTGGGTCAGAAGTTTACATACAGTCAATTAATATTTGGTAGCATTGCCTTTTAAATTGTTTAACTTGGGTCAAACGTTTCAGGTAGCCTTCCACAACCTTCCCCACAATAAGTTGGGTGAATTTTGGCCCATTCTTCCTGACAGAGCTTGTGTAACTGAGTCAGGTTTGTAGGCCTCCTCGCTCGCACGCCTTTTCAGTTCTGCCCACATATTTTCTATAGGATTGATTTCAGGGCTTTGTGATGGCCATTCCAATACCTTGACTTTGTTGTCCTTAAGCCATTTTGCCACAACTTTGGAAGTATGTTTGGGGTCATTGTTCATTTGGAAGACCCATTTGCGACCAAGCTTTAACTTCCTGACTGATGTCTTGAGATGTTTCTTCACTTAGCCACATACTTTTCCTGCCTCATGATGCCATCATTTTGTGAAGTGCACCAGTCCCTCCTGCAGCAAAGCACCCCTACAACATGATGCTGCCACCCCTGTGCTTCACGGTTGAGATGGTGTTCTTCGGCTTGCAAGCATCCCCCTTTTTCCTGGTCATTATGGCCAAACAGTTATATTTTTGTTTCATCCGACCAGAGGACATTCAAACTTTGTCCCCATGTGCAGTTGCAAACCGTAGTCTGGCTTTAAAAAATATATATATTCTCCCCAATTTCGTGGTATCCAATTGGTAGTAGTTACAGTCTTGTCTCATCGCTGCAACTCCCATACAGACTCGGGAGAGGCGAAGGTCGAGAGCCATGCGTCCTCCGAAACACAACCCAACCAAGCCGCACTGCTTCTTGACACAATGCACATCCCAACCCGGAAGCCAGCTGCACCAATGTGTCGGAGGAAACATCGTACACCTGGCGACCTGGTCAGCGTGCACTGCGCCCAGCCCGACACAGGAGTCGCTAGTGCAAAATGAAACAAGGATATCCCTGCCGGCCAAACCCTCCCCAACCCGGACGACGATGCAGTGCCTTAGACCACTGCGCCACCCGGGAGGCCTGTAGTCTGGCTTTTTTATGGCTGTTTTGGAGCAGTGGCTTCTTTCTTGCCGAGCGGCCTTTCAGGTTATGTTGGTATAGGACTCGTTTTTACTGTGGGTATAGATCCTCCAGCATCTTCACAAGGTCCTTTGCTGCTGTTCTGGGATCGATTTGCACTTTTCGCACCAATGTACGTTCATCTCTAGGAGACAGAACGCATCTCCTTCCTGAGCGGTATGACGGCTTCGTGGTCCCATGGTGTTCATACATGCACAGATGAACGTGGTACCTTCAGGCGTTTGGTTCATCATTGGGAGCAATTTCCAGACTTGTGGAGGTCTACAATTTTTATTCTGAGGTCTGATTTCTTTTGATTTCCCCATGATGTCAAGCAGAGGCACTGAGTTTGAAGGTAGGCCTTGAAGTACATCCACAGGTACACCTCAAATTAACTCAAATGATGTCAATTAGCCTATCAGAAGCTTCTAAAGCCATCACATTTTTTTTTTTTTGAGAGACGTTTTTTTTACCTTTATTTAACTAGGCAAGTCAGTTAAGAACAAATTCTTATTTTCAATGACGGCCTAGGAACAGTGGGTTAACTGCCTGTTCAGGGGCAGAACAACAGATTTGTACCTTGTCAGCTCGGGGGTTTGAACTTGCAACCTTCCGGTTGCTAGTCCACCGCTCTAACCACTAGGCTACCCCCTAATCTTAAATTAAAATGACAGATGGAACTTAATTTAGCCAACAAAAATGTTGCAGCAAAAACAAAAACACTTTGAGCATATTTGAAGAACTGGCTTAGATTCTTAAATAGGCCAATAATAATAATGATGAGAAACCAAATTAAAATAATCAACAGCCGCAGACACGTGTGAGGCGAGTGGCCAGAACCAGTTTCAGCTGGACATAAGCTTTACGTTTTATTGAGTTGCTATTGGCTGACATAGAAAGCAAGTTCACACAATTGTCATCACCTCACACATTAAATTATGAGGCCGGGTCCAGTCAGTAAATCAATTTTAATTGCACATACCCGAGACCTGTGGCCAATATACAAAAGTATGTGGGCACACCTTCAAATTAGGGGATTTGGCTATTTCAGCCACCCCCTTTGCTGACAGGTGTATAAAATCGAGCACACAGCCATGCAATCTCCATGGACAAACATTGGCAGTAGAATGGCTTAAATGAAGAGCTCCAGTGACTTTCAATGTGGCACCCTCTTGGATGCCACCTTTCCAACAAGTCAGTTTGTCAAATTTCTGCCCTGCTAGAATTGCTCTGGTCGACTGTAAGTGCTGTTATTGTGAAGTGGAAACATCTAGGAGCAAAAACGTCTTAGCTGCGAAGTGATAGGCCACACAAACTCACAGAACGGGACCACTGAAACTCGTAGCGCATAAAAATTGTCTGTCCTCTGTTGCAACACTCACTACCGAGTTCCAAACTGCCTCTGTAAGCAACGTCAGCACAATAACTGTTCATCAAGCGCTTCATGAAATGGTTTTCCATGGCCAAGCAGCTGCCCACAAGCCTAAGACCACAATGCGCAATGAAAAAGCGGTGGCTGGAGTGGTGTAAAGCTCACCGCCGTTGGACTCTATAGCAGTGAAAACGCTTTCTCTTGAGTGATGATTTGTGCCCAGCCATCTGGCTTTCTGACAGACGGGTCTGGGTTTGGCAGATGCCAGGAGAACGTTACTTCCCCAAACTGTAAAGTTTGGTGGAGGAAGAAAAATGGGGTTGGGGCTGTTTTTCATTGTTCAGGCTAGGTCCATTAGTCCCAGTGAAGGGAAATCTTAACGCTACAACATACAATGACATTCTAGACAATTCTGTGCTTCCAACTTTGTGGCAACATTTTGGGGAAGGCCCTTTCCTGTTTCAGCATGTCCCCGTGCACAAAGCGAGGTCCATACAGAAGTACCTTTGTCGAGATCCACATACTTTTGGTCATGTAGTGTATAAGACTCGACCCAGATCCAAGACAGAAGTCTGAATTTATGAACCACTCTGGTCCCGGGTCAGATCTCAGAGTTTCTGGTCTGTTGGACCTGTGAAGACCTCTACTTCAGTCTTCTTGAGACTGTCCTGGCTACAATGAAGGATCCCTCTGGGCTATGTATTCAAAGGGACCTCATATAGCCTTTTATACAAGGGGGTTGATGGTCTCCAGATGCTAACGTAAGACGATGCAATCCAGGATCTGGACCTCCATTCCTCATTGTCAGTTTTCTGTTGGCACGGCTGAATAATTTAGGTGACCACTTCCTCTCTTGCACACTCACATGAAAAACTTGTAAAGGATATGTGACATTGGCTTTCCTCTACGATTTCCACTCTATCAGATTCAACATGAATCCCTAATTAATTTTGAATGTGGCTCTGTGTTGGTGTTTCGCCCTCACTCAGCCAGAGAGTGAGGACTCTTTGAACTGACATCAATATTAGGAGGCCATCAAAGCCACAGAGAACCTTGATCACCATTAATTATGCCAATGAATGGTAGACTTCTGAACCTCCTGCCAGAACAATGCTGTCTGATGTACTCAACTGTGTGTGTGTATGTGTGCGCACACACAAGCACATGCATGGATTTAGTGTTTCAAATCGAGCTCTCACATACACTACCGTTCAAAAATTTAGGGTCACTTAGAAATGTCCTTGTTTTTGAAAGAAAAGCACATTTTTTGTACATTAAAATAACACTAAATTTATCAGAAATACAGTGTAGACATTGTTATCCTCTTGAAGCTAGGGGGCACTATTTCTATGTTTGGAAAAATAACGTTCCCAAAGTAAACGGCCTATTTCTCAGGACCAGATGCTAGAATATGCATATAATTGACAGATTAGGATAGAAAACACTCAAGGTTCCAAAACTGTAAAAATATTGTCTGTGAGTATAACAACTGATATTGCAGGCGAAAGCCTGAGAAAAATCCAATCAGGAAGTGACTTATTTTGAAACCCCTGTGTTCCTATGCATCCCTATGGCCCATTGAAAGGGATATCAACCAGATTCCTTTTTCTATGGCTTCCCTAAGGTGTCAACAGCCTTTAGACATAGTTTCAGGCTTTTATTTTGAAGAATGAGCGTGAACGACCACATTGCGTAAGTGGACAGGTGGGGGCTCTCAGAGTGATTTGTGCGCAAAAGATAGAGGCGACCATTGTTACTCCCGGTCCTAGTGAAAAGCCAACTGTCACGGTTGATATATTATCGAATAGATATTTGAAAAACACCCTGAGGATTGATTATTAAAAACATTTGACATGTTTCTGTTGACAGTATGGATATAATTTAGAATTTTTGTCTGCGTTGTCGTGACCGCTCTTTCCGGTGGATTCCTGGGCATAACGCCCCAAACTAACGGAGGTATTTGGATATAAAAAATATCTTTATGGAACAAAAGGAACATTTGTTGTCTAACTGGGAGTCTCGTGAGTGAAAACATCCGAAGATCATCAAAGGTAATCGATTAATTTGATTGCTTTTCTGATTTTCGTGACCAAGTTACCTGATGCTAGGTGTACTTATTGTTTTGTCGAGCAATCGATAAACTTACACAAACGCTTGTATTGCTTTCGCTGTAACGCATAATTTCAAAATCTGAGACGACAGGTGGATTAACAAAAGGCTAAGGTGTGTTTTCCTATGTTGCACTTGTAATTTCATGAATATGAATATTTTCTAGTCCTCAACTGGCAGCTTCATTAAATAAGTACCCGACTTGTGGGGTGTCCTCTTGCTCAGTTGTGCACCGGGGCCTCCCACTCCTCTTTCTATTGTGGTTAGAGCCAGTTTACACAGCAGTAGTACACAGCAATGTACCAGATCTTCAGTTTCTTGACAATTTCTCACATGGAATAGTCTTCATTTCTCAGAACAAGAATTGACTGATGAGTTTAGGAAGAAAGTCCTTTGTTTCTGGTCATTTTGAGCCTGTAAAATCGAACCCACAAATGCTGATGCTCCAGATACACAACTAGTCTAAAGAAGGCCAGTTTTATTGATTCTTTAATCAGTACGACAGTTTTCAGCTGTGGTAACATAATCACAAAATACTTTTATAATGATCCATTAGCCTTTTAAAATTATAAACTTGGATTAGCTAACACAACGTGCCATTGGAACGCAGAAGTGATGGTTGCTGATTATGGGCATCTGTAGATATTCCATAGATATTCCATCTACAATAGTCATTTACATCATTAACAATGTCTACACTGTATTTCTGATCAATTTGGTGTTATTTTAATGGACAAAAAATGTGCTTTTCTTTCAAAAACAAGGACATTTCTAAGTGACCCCAAACTTTTGAACGGTAGTGTATATGTAACTGCCACAACTACCCAGGGTACTTTATAGAGATAATGTACTCCATGGAAAATGTTTTGAAGTCCAGACATTCCCAAAGCTCCACCTAGGATGAGTTAGACAGACACAACAGCAGCCAGGGTTTTGTTTAGGATGTCTCGCACCCCCACCCCTCAGGCTCCAACATCCCTATTTCTGCCGTTTTCTCCACTAATTATCATACGGTAAGAAGCAGCAGGAGCAGCAAGCTGAACCTTCTCGCATACAGAGAGAGAGGGAAAAGGAGAAGAAAAACTGCACTATCAAAGGAGGGCTTCAAAGACTATCGAATGCATCTCTTGGGTAATTTGTGATCCTGTATTATTTTCCCTTCAAAGGGTCTCTGTGTGTCGGTAGTGGGTAAAGGGACAGAGGGGGATTGAATCCGATTTCTCTAATAAATGCTGACACCAGGCCTGTTTGATATTAGTTTCAGGGTAGTGTTTTGATTTGTTATCGCCTTTGAAACTGTTTGGATGACCTTCGCACAATCTCCTGCCCTTCTCTCCCAGTTCACTGAAGGACCATGCAAGTCACAGGACAGCAGGGGATCCAGAAGAGAGGAGCCATTTGAATTTAAAATATAGACCTGATCAAATTATCAATACAATGTTAATGAATGGTATTACAAAGATTATAGACTTAAGTGAATGTTGATGGTGTAGTCCAGAGGTATTTAACTCTCCCCCCCCCCACCTTTATTTAACCAGGTAGGCCAGTTGGGAACAAGTTATCGTTTACAACTTTTCTGTTCTACCTGATAATGAATGGCACACCTGGTGACCCAGGTCTAAGTCAGTCCCTGATTAGGGGGGAACATTGAAAAAATGCAGTGGAACTGGCTTCGAAGTCCATAGTTGAGTTTGGGGGAGGTCAGTCTTGATGATGACGACACGTGTACTCCAATCTCATTGTTCTAAATTCTCAAAATTAACACTTGCTGTGATTTGTATCATATACAACTGAAGAAAATGATGTGTGTGGATTTGAAAATGTACGATTGATTACATAGATATGAGAATAATATCATTTTCTCTCCTCAGCTGGATATCTGGTCAAAGTCAAACTATCAGGTATTTCAGAAGGTGAGACCCGATCTCTATGTTTACTCCAAACGGAGATACAATGCACAACCCTCTGTGGAACCCTCTGTCTCTCTCCCATTGGGCCAGCTGTTGCTGGGTGTTCTCTCCCACTTGTCAAGCCCTGTCATACCAAAATGTACTCTGTTTCCGGTCGGATTTAATTTCAAACTCATTTCTGGCGAGCATATGGGGGTTATGAGTCGTCCTCACTTCCCTCTCATCCTCCCTCACCAAATCTCATCAGGCGGAGTTATCGCCATGGCAGCATATGGGCAGCCAGAAAGCCACACACACCAACGACTGGGATGGAGCCAGCATTAATAGAAAGAGAGCCCCCAATTGTGTTTTTCATAGAGCATTGTCACTTGTGCCCCCTGGCTGTTCAAAGCACAGTATGTTTATTTCTTGATCTCGTCCTAATGTTAAGTCAAACAGACCGTGAGGAAGGCGAGAGAAAGGGAGGATGGCACCTCTCAGCTTCCCCTCCCATCTGTCACTGCACTGCCAAGGTCTGACTTGTCACCAAAGCCTCTTTGTTAACCGCCCAGTCATATCCTTACATCTTCTTTGAGGAGAAAGCCCCCCCTTCTGCTTTGATATGTTTTCCCTGTGCATTTAGTGTGCTATATTCCTGCCATGTGCTGCTAATAGCCGTGTGCCTCATGGTTTGCCAGATGGTAAAAATGTAATAGCAATGGACATATTGACTGGACACAGAATAAAACAATACTAGCTACATCGACAGAAGAACTTAGTTATGTAATAGATGGCCCGCAGATAATTACATGTGGGATGAATATTTGATTTTGATCAAAGTATTACGAATAAAAAACCCAGTCACTGCCAAGTGAATGTGTAGGAGTGAGAGATGGATACAGTATACGCTATGATTAGTATTGTTCCAATGACAACCATGCAGTAGTCTACCAGAACTCTTTTAGTTATTTTAAAAGTTGAGTAATAAGTACTCTGTCTTTGAAAACATCTAGTTTTACTTGACCGCTTGAATTGATTATGTTATGTAATGCTTGCTCATAAAACCATATAGAATTGAAAATGAACTGGCAGGCTTAATGTGATTTTATTGTTTCAGGTTTAGCAGAGACACCTGGAATGTTCTCAAATGTTCATGGGTTTTTACAAGCCCCGTTTTCTCTCTTAAGGTTACTGATCATGCCACCACTGCTCTGCTGCACTACCAACTTCCACAAATGCCCGACGTGGTGGTACGGTCCTTCATGGTGAGCACATTCACAAAGCAAACGCTCTACATAACCCTCTCCCACCCTGTGTCTGAGCTCCTCTACTTGATAATCCACTCTGTCTTTTGTCCCATATCTTCACCATGTACACATAGCCGATGGATTGCACTTCCATTGCTAGTCAGTCCAGGCATCTTATCACACAGTACTGTAACAGTACCTCATTTGATTTAAAGCTCAGAGACTAATTTTTTATAAGGGGAGGAGGGGGTTGAAAATTGTCAGGCTATTACTGAATAACTACTGGTTGAGTCAGACAAAGCTTCCATCTCTCACTGACGCTAGTAGCCAGTCACCACATAGAGTCCAATAGAGGAGATACCTCAGGAAGCATAGAAAATACTTGTCATTGTTATTGTGTGATGTATCAGGTATCATCGGATGTTCTTACTCCTGGCTTCCCGGAGTGCAGGGCGGGGTTATATATTAGTGTTTTGATGTTTTAGTCTTTAAATAGCCCGACTGTCCACTCTGTAGATCCATGCTCTTAGTGCTGAAGTGAGGGTGATTGATTAGCCGCTCCTCTCCGGTGCTGAAAATCAATGAGATACTATTTTGATCTGACCCGGCCAGGGTGTGGGGGCTGGGTAGCACCGCCGTCCTTTAGGGAGGGGGTTTCAAACGGACAGCTCAACGGCTCGGCTTCAGGGCCAACAGCGGGGCACCTCCTTTACTGACCTGTCCTCATTTACAGCTTGACACTGTCCAGAAAGACATGATCACTACATACCCAGACATCACCATGTTTTGAAACGTCTTAAGACATCTTAAAAAGTCTAGACATCTTTAAGGTGCATCTATAGACTGTCTCAATACGCTTGAAGACAATCTTAGAATGAATGAGACGTTTCAAGGCACTATAAATAGTATTTATATGGTTTAGTTGTTTACTTATTGATTCCATGTTTGTCTTGTAGTGATTTGGGAATCACTTACTCATTGCTAGCACAAACTTTACAAACAGATCTGTTTTAAACAGATCACTTCAACACGTGCAGGATACCTCTGATGTGCTAGAGTAGGACCTAAGAACAGTGAAATACAATATTACATTTAAGTATGTGATTATATCTCAATATATGTAAATATTCAGATAGAAAAGATGGGCAAGACTCCAGGCTCTGTCGCAGCCGGCCACAACCGGGAGACCCATGGGACTGCTTACAATTGGCCCATCGTCGTCTGGGTTAGGGGAGGGTTTGGCTGGCAGGGATGTTCTTGTCCCATCGCGCACTAGGGACTCCTGTGGCAGGCCGGGCGTAATGCAGGCTGACACGGTCGCCAGGTGTACAGTGTTTCCTCTGACACATTGGTGCGGCTGGCATCCGGGTGAAGCGGGCGTTGTGTCAAGAATCAGTGTGGCTTGGTTGGGTTGTGTTTCGGAAGATGCACGGCTCTCGACCTTCGCCTCTCCCGAGTTCTGTACGGGAGTTGCAACGATGGGACAAGACTGTAACTACCAATTGGATACCACGAAATTGGGAGAAAAAAGGTGCAAAAAATGTTTGATATAAAATAGATGGTCATGATAGGAAACTAAATGTACAGATTCTTAGAAGTAGATGGTCATGATAGGAAGCTAAATGTACAAAGTTATTGTGCTGATGTTGCTTCCAGAGGTAGTTTGGAACTCGGTAGTGAGTGTTGCAACCGAAGACAGGCGATTTTTACGCGCTTCAGCATTCGGCGGTCTTGTCCTCTGATCTAAAAGTAAAAGGGTGTGAGTACTTTCTGAAGGTACTGTATGTCTGCAATCAATCCTGTTGAAGGGAACAGTTGGCCTAAGTCCAGTCTTAAATAGCTACTAAAACAGTCAAACAAATATGGCTTTTCTGCACCTGTTTCTCAGTTGCTATTCCAGAGACATTTCTCTCTCCTTACACATAACTGTATGTAGCCTTCTGGTTGCAGAGCTGACCTGAGATTGTTGTAATGGGTCTTTTCTCACGCTTCCCAGTGACAGTGGTGAACATTACCCTGGCTGGTGATGAATCTTGGAGCAGAGTTTTAATCCTCTAGATTGATGGTGCCGGTGAATGTGTTCTGCCAGGTGTGTGACTGAGAAGGAGGTGTGGCTGGCTGTAGCCCACTGACTGGCTGGGAGAGAAAGCGGGGGGGCACCAAGCAGGAGGAGAGGCTCCATTTCACCCCCCTAGGTGGATCAACCGCAGGCCCCCACATTGGGTCTCTCTCACCATTGTCAGCACATATGCTCATTGTAGTGGCCATCATTGAGTTTTGATTAAAAATGTCATGTTTTACTAGAATCAGTCTATTGGTGAATCCTCCTGACAAATATATCACTGTCCTCCAGCCTGAATGTCCCTTTTCTGCTCTCCTCGGCAGACCTGGCTAAGAAGCTACATCAAGCTGTTCCAGACCCCTTGTCAGCGCTGTGGAAAGTTTCTGCAAGAGGGACTTCCCCCGACCTGGAGAGACTTTCGTACCCTGGAGGCCTTCCACGACACGTGCAGGCAATGAGGAAACGGTGGGGACAGGTTCCATTGGAAACTGCTCTGACAACTCATCTGATAAGATGAGAGCATGGCAAGACTTCACCTTCTCTTCAACCTCTGTCTACATTGTGCATGTAGAGCAACAACCCCGGGATATATAGACTATCATGCCCGGTAGTCCACTTCCTGGTTGAATAGGCATCAGGTAGCCGACTGGGATGAAGAGAGAGCTCCAGTACGTAGGGGGAATTCCAGTTTACAGATGTCAACATCCAAATTAAAATGCCAAGACTGTCACCGTTGACTCTTCCATCATTAACATGACATGAATGTTGTTTAGGTCTGTAAATCCCCCCCTCCCCCGCTGTGTATGATGATGTCATATTAATGAGTCTACCTTTAACCTAATCTCACACAGCTGACCAAATGTTTGCCTTATAGAGAATTGTTCATTGCTCCTACTCCAGTCCCCTGGTTGTGCGGGAACCTTTTTTTCTGTTCCACACAACTCTCCAAATAACAAAAGAAAAAGTTATTTTGCATCAAAGGCTGAGCGAACATATTCATGCCCCAAATCTTGTGCCGTTTTTTAGCATTGTGTTGTAATTGGTCACTTTTATACAAGAGCTGGGTTTAATATTTCTTGATCTATGCTGGATATGTGGAGGGAAAAGTATTTTTTGTGAGGTGGTTGTTAAAAAGTCAACTTCAAAAAGTAGGTCATGACCCTTATGTATTTAGATGGCAAGCGAAGGGAATTGCTAATTTTGTACAGATGTAATATCTTAATTTTATCACCCTATTGCAGGAGAACTTTCCTGCAATGCAGGAAATGTTTACCTTGTAGTCTATTTGAGGTTTTAAAAGTTTGTAATTTCCATTTAGTAGTTTGACTTGATTTTCCCTTACAAAAAAATGTATCAACCCCTACATAAAATGTCCATAAATTATAATCCACATAATAATTTCAGTTTCCTGTTGCTGCAGGATTCTTTTCTTGCTGTACCAAACTGGCTCAAATGAAGATCCTACATCTGTAGAATTAGGCGCCTGCCTTTTTGTACATTTTCAAAATAGTCTTTTTTTATAACCATTGTCTAAATAAAGTACAGAATTGTTTTAATTGTAGCCGTCTGTCATCTTATCGCAATCTTCTGAAGGATGGAGGAAAGGGTCTTGTCAATTCACAACACATTTTGAATATCTCTAGTCTTCAATGTTGTTCATCAATTTTCAGATTAGACATTACGCATGCATTTCATCATTCATGGGGCTCTTTGTGACTGTGAACAGCAGTTATCAAGGATCCTTGGCACATTCTCAGAGTGTACAGTTCACAGTCAAATGTAGTGTAAATGTTTTACACCACATGCAAAACTGAAATACTGAAATAAAGGTATTTTAAGTCACAAAGACACAGCACACAACACTCTCCAAACTAAAAACTTTGTTGCACAGTTTTGAAAAAGTTTTGAAAGAGTTTATGTGAGGGGTTGAGATTGCATGAAGAGTGAACGTAGAATGGGCCATTGTTTCGTAACCTCCCCAGTACAGTACGGACATTGTACTTTGTCACCTCTGTACATGTCGCTTTCTGGCTTTCCGGCTCTGAATTATTGATTTTGTTTATGTTACGATGTAGAATCAGCCATAGAAAGAGCTATTAAGATTAAGCATAAAAGGAATAATGGTGATGGTGGTAACAGCATACTGTTAGTGCCGTCTCCTCCATAGGACAGGACCGTGTGTCTGTCCATCTGTTTTGTCCGTCCGTCCATTGGAAGCGGTCAGTGCTCCGTTCAGAGAAGCTCCACACACCCCTTCCATCCAGTTTATTTAGCTGTGTAAAATAGCCACCAGGCCCTAATCAGAGGTTTGAAAAAATGGCCGCTCTATGTCCTCCTGGGAAGCCACACTGTTTTGTTGTTTATTAGGATACACCGGAACACGATAGAGATATGAGTGGGATATACAGAAGAAAGTGGGGGACCTGGGGATCGTACCCCTGCCTCCAGGGGCAGTGTTTAGTCTGGACTCTTCACGTTACCATTAGACCAGACTCTGGAACACTGGGTAGCTACTGTACACTTGAGGATGTGAATGTCCTTTTATGTTTGGAAAACAGACTCACTCCTAATAATGAATCATGAAAACATAAAATGGTACAGTATATGATAGTTTACACTAGCTAGTGTTGCAATCTAACGGTTGTCTGACTGAACAGCAGAAGAATACTTCTCTGGACTATTGGTAACTGCTGCTCTAGGCTGTCGCCACTGCTTACTGGTCGCGCAATTACCTTTTCTCGCGGTTTCAACTCTTCAGTGTATTACGATTCAAATAAATATGTCTGCCACAAATGTGCATGTGTCTGCTCAAACGGTCAGAAACAGACTCCATGAGGGTGGTATGAGGGCCCGGCGTCCACCGGTTGGGGTTTGTGCTTACAGCCCAACACCGTGTAGGACGTTTGGCATTTGCCAGAGAACACCAAGATTGGCAAATTCGCCACTGGCGCCCTGTGCTCTTCACAGATGAAAGCAGGTTCACAATGAGCACATATGACAGACGTGACAGTATGGAGACGCCGTGGAGAACATTCGGCTGCCTGCAACATCCTCCAGCATGACCGGTTTGGCGGTGGGTCAGTCATGGTGTGGCATTTCTTTGGGGTGCCGCACAGCCCTCCATATGCTCGCCAGAGGTAGCCGGACTGCCATTAGGTACCCGAGATGAGATCCTCAGACCCCTTGTGAGACCATATGCTGGTGTGGTTGGCCCTGGGTTCCTCCTAATGCAAGACGTTGCTAGACCTCATGTGGCTGGAGTGTGTCAGCAGTTCCTGCAAGAGGAAGGCATTGATGCTATGGACTGGCCCGCCCGTTCCCCAGACCTGAATCCAATTGAGCACATCTGGGACATCATGTCTCGCTCCATCCACCAACGCCACGTTGCACCACAGACTGTCCAGGAGTTGGCGGATGCTTTAGTCCAGGTCTGGGAGGAGATCCCTCAGGAGACCATCCGCCACCTCATCAGGAACATGCCCAGGCGTTGTCGGGAGGTCATACAGGCACGTGGAGGCCACACACACTATTGAGCCTCATTTTGACTTGTTTTAAGGACATTACATCAAAGTTGGATCAGCCTGTAGTGTGGTTTTCAACTTTAATTTTGAGTGTGACTCCAAATCCAGACCTCCATGGGTTAATACATTTGATTTCTGTTGATCATTTTTGTGTGATTTTGTTGTCAGCACATTCAACTATGTAAAGAAAAAAGTATTTAATAAGAATATTTCATTCATTCAGATCTAGGATGTGTTATTTTAGTGTACCCTTTATTTTTTTGAGCAGTGTATTTTTTAAATGGTGTCATCCAGCTCTTCTTGGTGAGAGGAATCCTCAGAAGCAGCCATTTTAGATAATTATGGGAACTTCCATGAGACAAGTCCAGTGTCTCTATTGAACAAGGACAACCATATCTACTCTCTGCTAGCGTGAGGGGGCAATCGGCCAAAAACACAAAGGCCACAACAATTGCTACAAAACATGACTCCATTAATTTTTATATCCGACAGCAGGCTCAATCAGCCAATGACGTCATTGGTTGAACTCTCCCTGTGCAAAAATAAAATAACACAGCTTTAGTGCATAATTATGTCCGACACACCCGATCGATCATCAATCAGAATTATGTAGGGAGACTGGAAGAACACCCCAAATAGTGTCTAGCGGTGAAGTTTCCCTTTAATAGAACAATAAGAAGGAGCATCCAAACGTCTCTGCCAATTCCTGCTAGTTTAATGTAGTTTATTTTGTTCTTGTTTTGAGGTGTTTTTACTTGCGCAATGTCTATGATTATATGGCTAAAATTCACTAGCTATATAACTAACAACTAACGATGTACACTACATGACCTAAAGTATGTGGACACCTGCTCGTCGAACATCTCGTTCCAAAATCATGGCTATTAATATGGAGTTGGTCCCCCCTTTGCTGCTATAACAGCCTCCACTCTCCCGGGAAGACTTTCCACTAGATGTTAGATCCGTGTTGCCCAGCAACAGCCCCAAAACATCTCTGCTCTAGAAGAGATCTGCATGGAGGAATGGGCCAAAATACCAGCAACAGTATGTGAAAACCTTGTGAAGACTTACAGAAAACGTTTAACCTCTGTCATTGCCAACAAAGGGTATATAACAAAGTATTGAGATAAACTTTTGTTATTGACCAAATACGTATTTTCCACCATAATTTGCAAATAAATTCATAAAAAATCCTGCAATATGATTTTCGGATTTTTTTTCTAATTTTGTCTGTCATAGTTTAAGTGTACCTATTGATGACAATTACCGTCCTCTCTCATATTTTTAAGTGGGAGAACTTGCACAATTGGTGGCTGACTAAATACTTTTTGCCCCACTGTATATATATATATATATATCTATTTTTTTTTTACAAGTAAGAGTTTTGTCCCACCACTGCATTTCCATTAGCCTCCCCCTGTTTCCTTTGAGTTACCCGTTGTTGCTGCATTTCCTCTTAATCCTTCCCCTCCCATTATCCCACCCTCTCCCAGCCCCCCTCCTCACCCCACCTCACACACATTCTCCCTTGGAATGCCTAATTATTGCTCCCCAACACTGCTTATGACTGATAATGAGTGCTGGTGTTCCTCTCCCCTCAGGTGTGAAAGAAGACCAAGAGAGCAGGGTGTAAGGTGTGTAGCTAGCAACGCTGCTGAATGACTGGTGTCTACAGAGCCAACTGTGCCCCGCGCCGTAAGCCTTTTTTCAGCACACTTTTCAGTGCACACACTGGTAGTTAAGACTACTCAATTATCCTCACAGGATTCACTATCCAAATACACACTATAATGTGTGTTATGTTAGAAAATGTTGACATTATACACAGACAAGACGTATTCCCTCCTTGTTTTATAAAGTTTCCCCTCGTCATGAAAATAGAAACTGACAGCATAATAAAAGAGTGGCTAAGTCTATGTCAAAGGTTGTCAAAAACCTATTGAACAGACACCCTGACATTTCTTAATTACAGTGGAGGTGTTTTTTTTTTTACCCTGGACTCCCATTCTGCCTGCATTACCGAGAAGAGGGGAGGTGGAAGGAGGTCTGTGTAAGGGAGGTCAGTCGTTGTCCCGAGAGGCAGATGGTGATGAGTTCCTCTCGATGCCAGGAGAAGCCTGGACAGGCTCCATTCACACAGCCCTAGGCGTATGTAGGAGGTGCGTACACCGGGGTCGGCCTCAGCAGTGGAGGCCACATCCAACTCCCATCTGTTCTTTGGCTCCACCACCAGATCTCCAACTAGCACTGTGTTATCAGCAGCACTCCACCACGTGAGTCCTGCCTTCTCTCTGGTCATGGAAAGGTCATTAACTGTGAACCTGTCCAAACCACACCACAGTAATGATTGTATATCAGCATGTTTGAATAGAAAGATACAGTGACACATTTGAATGGCATTTAAAATGATGATGCAACAAAGTGAGGAACCTAAGCAAGTAGTACATATCATTGGTCCTCCGTATGTTTACATGCTTTCTAATAATTTGATATTAAACTGATTATGGGAGTAGACAGAGTATGACATTGGTCATGTCAACACCTTACTCTGCTTATCTTCAGCATAAGGTAGTAATCGAAGTAAGCATGCGCTGATTAAAACACCTGGTTTTCTGATTTAAAAAAAAATTATTAGACATGTAAACAGCTTAATCAGAGTTCCAGCGAGGTATTTGACCTGCACATTTTATTATTATTATTTTCACCTTTATTTAACCAGGTAGGCTAGTTGAGAACAAGTTCTCATTTGCAACTGTGACCTGGCCAAGATAAAGCAAAGCAGTTTGACACATACAACAACACAGAGTTACACATGGAATAAACAAACATACAATCAATAATACAGTAGAAAAAAATCTATAAAAATCTATAAAAAATCTATATACAGCATGTGCAAATGAGGTAGGATAAGAGAGGTAAGGCACTAAATAGGCCATGGTGGCGAAGTAATTACAATATAGCAATTAAACACTGGAATGGTAGAATGTGCAGAAGATGAATGTGCAAGTAGAGATACTGGGGTTCGAAGGAGCAAGATAAATAAATAAATACAGTATGGGGATGAGGTAGATTGGATGGGCTAATTTACAGATGTACAGGTGCAGTGATCTGTGTGCTGCTCTGACAGTTGGTGCTTAAAGCTAGTGAGGGAGGTAAGAGTCTCCAGTTTCAGTGATTTTTGCAGTTCGTTCCAGTGATTGGCAGCAGAAAACTGGAAGGAGAGGCGGCCAAAGGAAACACTGGCTTTGGGGGTGACCAGTAAGATATACCTGCTGGAGCGCGTGCTATGGTGACCAGTGAGCTGAGACAAGGCGGGGCTTTACCTAGCAGAGACTTGTAGATGACCTGGGGCCAGTGGGTTTGGCGATGAGTATGAAGCGAGGGCCAGCCAAAGAGAGCGTACGGATCGACAAAACGGATGGCACTGTGACAGACTGCATCCAATTTGTTGAGTAGAGTGTTGGAGGCTATTTTGTAAATGACATCACCGAAGTCGAGGATCGGTAGGATGGTCAGTTTTACGAGAGTACGTTTGGCAGCATGAGTGAAGGATGCTTTGTTTGCGAAATAGGAAGCCGATTCTAGATTTAATTTTGGATTGGAGATATTTAATGTGAGTCTGGAAGGAGAGTTTACAGTCTAACCAGACACCTAGGTATTTGTAGTTGTCCACATATTCTACGTCAGAACCATCCAGAGTAGTGATGCTGGACGGGCGGGCAGGTGCGGGCAGCGATCGGTTGAAAAGCATGCATTTAAGTTTACTTGCATTTAAGAGCAGTTGGAGGCCACGGAAGGGGAGTTGTATGGCATTGAAGCTCATCTGGAGGTTAGTTAACACAGTGTCCAAAGAAGGGCCAGAGGTATACCGAATGGTGTCGTCTGCATGAAGGTTGGTCAAAGAATCACCAGCAGCAAGAGTAACATCATTGATGTATACAGGGAAGAGAGTCGGCACAATAATTAAACCCTGTGGCACCCCCCATGGAGACTGCCACAGGTCCGAACAACAGGACCTCCGATTTGACACACTGAACTCTATCAGAGAAGTAGTTAGTGAACCAGGCGAGGCAGTCATTTGAGAAGCCAAGGATGTTGAGTCTGCCAATAAGAATGTTGTGATTGATGGAGTCGAAAGCCTTGGCCAGGTCGATGAATATGGCTGCACAGTTATTTCTCTTATCGATGGCGGTTATGATATCGTTTAGGACCTTGAGCATGGCTGAGGTGCACCCATGACCAGCTCTGAAACCAGATTTCATAGCGGAGAAGGTACAGTGTGATTCGAAATGGTCGGTAATCTGTTTGTTAACTTGGCTTTCGAAGACATTAGAAAGGCAGGGTAGAATAGATCTAGGTCTGTAGCAGTTTGGGTCTAGAGTGTCTCCCCCTTTGAAGAGGGGGATGACCGTGGCAGCTTTCCAATCTATGGGAATCTCAGAGAGGTTGAACAGGCTAGTAATAGGATTTGCAGCAATTTCTGCAGATAATTTTAGAAAGAGAGGGTCCAGATTGTCTAGCCCGGCTGATTTGTAGGGGTCCAGATTTTGCAGCTGTTTCAGAACATCAGCTATCTGGATTTGGGTGAAGGAGAAGTGGGGGAGGTTCGGGCGAGTTACTGTGGGGATCGCAGGGCTGTTGACCGGGGTAGGGGTAGCCTGATGGAAAGCATGGCTATTCGTAGAAAATGCTTATTGAAATTCTCAATTATAATGGATTTATCAGTGGTAACAGTGTTTCCTAGCCTCAGTGCAGTGGGCAGCTGGGAGGAGGTACTCTTATTCTCCATGGACTTTATAGTGTCCCAGAATTATTTTGAGTTTGTGCTACAGGATGCAAATTTCTGCTTGAAAAAGCTAGCCTTAGCTTTCCTAACTGCCTGTGTATATTTGTTCCTAACTTCCCTGAAAAGTTGCTAATGCAGAACGCCACAGAATGTTTTTGTGCTGGTCAAGGGCAGTCAGGTCTGGAGAGAACCAAGGGCTATATCTGTTCCTGGTTCTACATTTTTAGAATGGGGCATGCTTCTTTAAGATGGTGAGGAATGCACTTTTAAAGAATAACCAGGCATCCTCTACTGACAGGATGTCCAGGATACCTGGGCCAGTATCCTTCCAGGATACCTGGGCCAGGTCGATTAGAAAGGCCTGCTTGCTGAAGTGTTTTAGGGAGAGTTTGACAGTGATGAGGGAGGGGTGGTCGATTGACCGCAGACCCATTACGGATGCAGGCAAAGAGGCAGTGATCGCTGAGATCTTGGTTGAAAACAGCAGAGGTGTATTTGGAGGGCAAGTTGGTTAGGAATATCTATGAGGGTGCCCATGTTTACGGATTTGGGGTTGTACCTGGTGGGTTCATTGATCATTTGTGTGAGATTGAGGGCATCAAGCTTAGATTGTAGGATGGCCGGGTGTTAAGCATGTCACAGCTTAGGTCACCTAGCAGCACAAGCTCTGAAGATAGATGGGGGGCAATCAATTCACATATGGTGTCCAGGGCACAGCTTGGGGCAGAGGGTGGTCTATAGCAAGCAGCAACAGTGAGAGACTTGTTTCTGGAAAGATGGATTTTTAAAAGTAGAAGTTCAAATTGTTTGGACACAGACCTGGATAGCAAGACAGAACTCTGCAGTAGATTGCAACACCGCCCACTTTGGCAGTTCTATCTTGTCGGAAAATGTTATAGTTGGAAATTTCAGGGTTTTTGGTGGACTTCCTAAGCCAGGATTCAGACACGGCTAGGACATCCGGGTTGGCAGAGTGTGCTAAAGCAGTGAATAAAACAAACTTAGGGAGGAGGCTTCTAATGTTAACATGCAAGAAACCAAGGCTTTTACGGTTACAGAAGTCAAAAAGTGAGAGCGCCTGGGGTGTAGGAGTGGAGCTAGGCACTGCAGGGCCTGGATTAACCTCTACATCACCAGAGGAACAGAGGAGGAGTAGGATGAGGGTATGGCTTAAGGCTATCAGGACTGGTCGTTTAGTGCGTTCAGAGCAGAGAGTAAAAGTAGCAGGTCTGGGCGTGAGAGAATAGATTCAAGGCATAATGTACAGACAGAGGTATGGTAGGATGTGAGTACATTGGAGGTAAACCTGGGCATTGAGTAATGATGAGAGAGATATTGTCTCTAGAGACGTTTAAACCAGGTGATGTCACCGCATATGTGGGAGGTGGAATTAAATGGTAGGTTAAGGCATATTGAACAGGGCTAGAGGCTCTACAGTGAGATAAGACAATAATCAATAACCAGGACAGTAATGGACAAGGCATATTGATATTAGGGAGAGGCATACGTAGCCTGGTGATCAATAGGGGTCCAGTGAGTGGTCGGGCTGGCTGGAGACACAGTGATTCAGGCAGCTAGCAGGCCGGGGCTAACAAGCTAGCAGACCAGGGCTAGCAGAAGGGCCTTTTAGGGACGTTTCGACAGAGGAAAGTCTGTTTTGGTCTCCGCGTGCGGTGACGTTGTTAGACCTTTTGTGATGGATTAGTAGGGTTCCGAGTAGCAGAGGGGTCCATGTCCAATTGGCAAAATAGGTACGGTGCCTTGCGAAAGTATTCGGCCCCCTTGAACTTTGCGACCTTTTGCCACATTTCAGGCTTCAAACATAAAGATATAAAACAGTATTTTTTTGTGAAGAATCAACAACAAGTGGGACACAATCATGAAGTGGAACGACATTTATTGGATATTTCAAACTTTTTTAACAAATCAAAAACTGAAAAATTGGGCGTGCAAAATTATTCAGCCCCTTTACTTTCAGTGCATCAAACTCTCTCCAGAAGTTCAGTGAGGATCTCTGAATGATCCAATGTTGACCTAAATGACTAATGATGATAAATACAATCCACCTGTGTGTAATCAAGTCTCCGTATAAATGCACCTGCACTGTGATAGTCTCAGAGGTCCGTTAAAAGCGCAGAGAGCATCATGAAGAACAAGGAACACACCAGGCAGGTCCGAGATACTGTTGTGAAGAAGTTTAAAGCCGGATTTGGATACAAAAAGATTTCCCAAGCTTTAAACATCCCAAGGAGCACTGTGCAAGTGATAATATTGAAATGGAAGGAGTATCAGACCACTTCAAATCTACCAAGACCTGGCCGTCCCTCTAAACTTTCAGCTCATACAAGGAGAAGACTGATCAGAGATGCAGCCAAGAGGCCCATGATCACTCTGGATGAACTGCAGAGATCTACAGCTGAGGTGGGAGACTCTGTCCATAGGACACAATCAGTCGTATATTGAACAAATCTGGCCTTTATGGAAGAGTGGCAAGAAGAAAGCCATTTCTTAAAGATATCCATAAAAAGTGTCGTTTAAAGTTTGCCACAAGCCACCTGGGAGACACACCAAACATGTGGAAGAAGGTGCTCTGGTCAGATGAAACCAAAATTGAACTTTTTGGCAACAATGCAAAACGTTATGTTTGGCGTAAAAGCAACACAGCTCATCACCTTGAACACACCATCCCCACTGTCAAACATGGTGGTGGCAGCATCATGGTTTGGGCCTGCTTTTCTTCAGCAGGGACAGGGAAGATGGTTAAAATTGATGGGAAGATGGATGGAGCCAAATACAGGACCATTCTGGAAGAAAACCTGATGGAGTCTGCAAAATACCTGGGACTGGGACGGAGATTTGTCTTCCAACAAGACAATGATCCAAAACATAAAGCAAAATCTACAATGGAATGGTTCAAAAATAAACATATCCAGGTGTTAGAATGGCCAAGTCAAAGTCAGACCTGAATCCAATCGAGAATCTGTGGAAAGAACTGAAAACTGCTGTTCACAAATGCTCTCCATCCAACCTCACTGAGCTCGAGCTGTTTTGCAAGGAGGAATGGGAAAAAATTTCAGTCTCTCGATGTGCAAAACTGATAGAGACATACCCCAAGCGACTTACAGCTGTAATCGCAGCAAAAGGTGGCACTACAAAGTATTAACTTAAGGGGGCTGAATAATTTTGCACGCCCAATTTTTCAATTTTTGATTTGTTAAAAAGTTTGAAATATCCAATAAATGTCATTCCACTTCATGATTGTGTCCCACTTGTTGTTGATTCTTCACAAAAAAATACAGTTTTATATCTTTGTTTGAAGCCTGAAATGTGGCAAAAGGTCGCAAAGTTCAAGGGGGCCGAATACTTTCGCAAGGCACTGTATAGTGGCCCAAGAAATTGGCTTATGGATCTATACAGCTAATAGTCCGATATGCTCTAGACCAATAGCAGCTAGCGGGACGCGGCGATCGGATGAGCATTCAGGGGTGGTCGCGATGTAGAAGCCAGTTCCGGGTTCCGTACCGGTAGTAGAAGGTGTCCGGGTATTGTAGACAAGGAGTGGCTGATGCGCCTCTTTAGCTAGCCGGGAGAAAGGGCCTAGCATGGGCTAGCTCCAGGCTAATTGGTGCTTGCTCTGGGACAGACATTAGCCAGTACTCGGATAGCAGCTAGCTAGCTGCGAAGATCCAGGTGTAAATGTCCAGAGCTTGCGGTAGGAATCCGGGGATATGGAGAGAAAATATGTCCGGTATGCTCTGGTTTGAGTCACGTTGTACAAACTGGCGAGAGCTTTCCGAGCTAAAGATTAGCTGATGACCGCTAGCAGTGGTTAATTGATTAGTAGCTAGTGAGCTGGCTAGCTTCTGTTGGGGGATTCCGAATACGAGGTGAATAATACTTTAGAATTAAAAAAAAAAAGATATATACAAGGGACACGACAAGACTGGGACAAAAGACATCTGACTGCTATGCCATCTTGGATTTTTTTATAACATGGATTTATTTTATAACATGTACCAGCAGTTCAAGTTTGGAGTTTTGAAAAAAAAAATGCGAATGGTTTTCACATACAAACTTTATACAGTGCCTTCAGAAAGTATTCACTCCTAGGTTTGCAAAAGGGTCGGAAACTTTTCGCTAAATTTCCGGAATCATACTGGAAATTTTCCATTGGAATTTAAGCCCGGGAATTTGGGTAATTTTGCTTAAATTCATCAAAAAAGTTAGTTTATAACAGTGAACCTTTTTTTGTGGAATTACACATAAGGCAATTCTAAGTCTGATGGCATATTTTGGTTAAACTATCCCCAATTCAATGGATTTGCAATCCTCTGCATGCACAGCGCATTCTTCCATCACATGTACAGCTGATTCTCAGGATTTTGCACACTAATGAGATGCTATTGAGCCCACATTACTACACTGTCTGAGCCAAGAACTACGTGCTTTCTGGTAAGTTTTGATTACAATACTGGGTGGGGTGAATATATTTTATACGACGAACATGATTTTTTGTTAACTAGTAAATAGTAGCCTCCAGCAAAGTGTGTTTTAAATCATTTCTAACTTGTTAACAATTTCTGCTAGTTAGTTTTTGCTACAATGTGGGTTTTAGCTTGCTTGAGCTTGCTAACTGAGGAGTGTTAATTATTTCCATACATTTCATTTTAAAACATTTATCTTACAAAGGAGTTGTTTAATCTATCTGCTTAACTATTTGTCTGTACATGGAATTGTAGTTTTTCTTTTACTCATTTTTTTCTAGTCTTTACAGGACAATGTCACGTGCGCACTATCTGACGTGTGGAGGCATTTCACTGCAGCTAATGTAGAAGGAAAAGCTGTGTACATTTGCAAATACTGTGCCAAATCACATGTGAAGAATGCAACAAAGATGCAGAATCATCTGGCCAAGTGCATAAAGTTCCCTTAGCACTGACAACAACCAACCTCTGACAAAAGTCCCTCTACTTCTAATCGAGGTGAAAATGATGAATCCTTATCGATATCAACAGCTCATGGTCCTCCTGGAATCAGAAGTTTTTTTGACTCAAAACGTAGTCAGAGAAGTGCTGATGAATGTCTTGCTCGAGCTGTGTATGCAACTGGTTCACCTCTGATGCTCACAGGCAATGTGTATTGGAAGAGATTTCTGAATGTTCTTCGCCCAGCATACACCTCTCCAACCAGACATGATTTATCTACTCATTTGCTGGATGCAGAGTTCAATTGAGTTCAAATCAAATCAAAGGTTATTTGTCACATGCGCCGAATACACCTTACAGTGAAATGCTTACTTGCAGGCTCTAACCAATAGTGCAAAAAAAAGGTATTAGGTGAACAATAGGTAAGTAAAGAAATAAAAACAACAGTAGAAAGACAGCGAAAAACAGTAGCGAGGCTGTAAACAGTAGCGAGGCTGTAAACAGTAGTGAGGCTGTATACAATAGTGAGGCTATATACAGTAGTGAGGCTATAAAAGTAGCGAGGCTACATACAGACACTGGTTAGTCAGGCTTATTGGGCCGACTCTTTTCTCTGTATATATCAATGATGTTGCTCTTGCTGCAGGCGATTCCCTGATCCACCTCTACGCAGACGACACCATTCTATATACTTTCGGCCCATCATTGGACACTGTGCTATCTAACCTCCAAACAAGCTTCAATGCCATACAACACTCCTTCCGTGGCCTCCAACTGCTCTTAAACGCTAGTAAAACCAAATGCATGCTTTTCAACCGATCGCTGCCTGCACCCGCATGCCCGACTAGCATCACCACCCTGGATGGTTCCGACCTTGAATATGTGGACATCTATAAGTACCTAGGTGTCTGGCTAGACTGCAAACTCTCCTTCCAGACTCATATCAAACATCTCCAATCGAAAATCAAATCAAGAGTCGGCTTTCTATTCCGCAACAAAGCCTCCTTCACTCACGCCGCCAAGCTTACCCTAGTAAAACTGACTATCCTACCGATCCTCGACTTCGGCGATGTCATCTACAAAATGACTTCCAACACTCTACTCAGCGAACTGGATGCAGTCTATCACAGTGCCATCCGTTTTGTCACTAAAGCACCTTATACCACCCACCACTGCGACTTGTATGCTCTAGTCGGCTGGCCCTCGTTACATATTCGTCGTCAGACCCACTGGCTCCAGGTCATCTACAAGTCCATGCTAGGTAAAGCTCCGCCTTATCTCAGTTCACTGGTCACGATGGCAACACCCATCCGTAGCACGCGCTCCAGCAGGTGTATCTCACTGATCATCCCGAAAGCCAACGACTCATTTGGCCGCCTTTCGTTCCAGTACGCTGCTGCCTGTGACTGGACAGAATTGCAAAAATCGCTGAAGTTGGAGACTTTTATCTCCCTCACCAACTTCAAACATTAGCTATCTGAGCAACTAACCGATCGCTGCAGCTGTACATAGTCTATTGGTAAATAGCCCACCCATTTTCACCTACCTCATCCCCATACTGTTTTTATTTATTTACTTTTCTGCTCTTTTGCACACCAATATCTCTACCTGTACATGACCATCTGATCATTTATCACTCCAGTGTTAATCTGCAAAATTTAATTATTCGCCTACCTCCTCATGCCTTTTGCACACATTGTATATAGACTCCCCCCTTTGTTTTCTACTGTGTTATTGACTTGTTAATTGTTTATTCCATGTGTAACTCTGTGTTGTCTGCTCACACTGCTATGCTTTATCTTGGCCAGGTCGCAGTTGCAAATGAGAACTTGTTCTCAACTAGCCTACCTGGTTAAATAAAGGTGAAATAAAAAAAATAAAAAAATTGAGGTAGTATGTACATGTAGATACGGTTCAAGTGAAGTGATGGTCAAGACAATTTATAGAGAAAGACTGTATTGCAATTATCTCTGATGGGTGGTCAAATGTTTATGGGCAAAGAATAACTAACTACATCATCTCCACCCCTCAATCAGTATTCTACAAGAGCACAGACTCAAGGGACAACAGACACACCGGTCTCTATATTGCAGATGAGCTGAAGGCAGTCATCAATGACCTTGGACCACAGAAGGTATTTGCACTGGTTTTTATTGATTGATTTATTTCACCTTTATTTAACCAGGTAGGCTAGTTGAGAAAAAGTTCTCCTTTGCAACTGCGACCTGGCCAAGATATGGTGACAGACAATGCTGCGAACATGAAGGCTGCTTGGTCTAAAGTGGAGGAGTCCTACCCTCACTTCACACCCATTGGCTGTGCTGCTCATGCATTGAAGCTGCTCCTCAAGGACATCATGGCACTGAAAACAATTGATACACTACAAGAGATCTAAGGAAATGTTTAGGTATGTGAAGGGTCATCAAGTTATATCAGCAATCTACCGCACCAAGCAAAGTGAGAAGAATAAGAGCACCACATTGAAGCTGCCCAGCAACACCCATTGGGGTGGTGTTGTCATCATGTTTGACAGTCTCCTGGAGGGGAAGGAGTCTCTCCAAGAAATGTCCATATCACAGTCTGCCAATATGGACAGCCCCATCAAGAGGATCCTCCTGTATGATGTATTTTGGGAGAGAGTGGTAAGCAGCCTGAAACTCCGGAAACCTATAGTAGTAGCCATTGCACGGATTGAGGGAGACAATGCCATTCTGTCTGATGTTCAGACTCTGCTTGCAGATGTAAGAGAAGAAATCCGTACTGCCCTGCCCACTTCACTGTTGCTCCAAGCAGAGGAAACTGCAGTTCTGAAAAACAGCGTACATGTTGGATCCCAAGTTTGCTGGCAAGAGCATCCTGTCTGGTGCAGAGATCAACAAGGCCTATAGTGTCATCACTACCGTGTCTCGCCACCTTGGCCTGGATGAGGGCAAGGTTCTTGGCAGTCTGGCGAAGTACACTTCCAAGAAAGTGCTTTGGGATGAAGATGCAATATGGCAGTCATGCCAACATATCCCATCACCCACCTGGTGGAAGGGACTTTGTGGATCTGAGGCTCTTTCCCCTGTTGCCGCCATCATCCTCCAAATCCCACCAACATCAGCCGCCTCAGAGCACAACTGGTCCTTGTAAGGAACACGCACAACAAAGCACGCAACAGGCTGACCAATACAAGGGTTGACAAATTTGAGGCTTTTTGAGCTTTTTGAGCTTGACAATGAGCCATCCTCAACAAGGTTGGAAAGTGACAGTGAAGATGAGGCCTCAGGTCTGATGTTCAAGAGGTGGACATTGAGGATGTCCAGGGAGAAGACATGGTAGCCTGAGAGGAAGACAACCAAAGCTTTAGTTTCTAGACTATCAATTTACAGATGTATGTTGAAAACGTTTTTGGGAGATGCGATGGATCATTGGGGATCATTCAATATTCCCTTTCTTTTGTTGTTCAGTTAAATCATCCCATGTGAAGAGTCAACTCATTTAATTAAAGTTCAATTCATAACTAAATTGTTTTTTTAAATTTCTATTGGAAGGATTTAGTCATTTGCAATGATGTCTACTTATGATAACGTAAAAGGTTTATGTTTCTGTCTCCATATGATATGGTAAATATATCCAATTAAAACAACATCTACATTTAAATGGATTTAATATTAATTTGCATATATTTCTGTTAATTCCCATATAGTCCCGTTAATTCCCACGGAAAGTTTCCACCTCTGAATATTTCCCAAAATGTGCAACCCTATTCACACCCCTTGACTTTTTCCACATTTTGTAGTGTTACAGACTGAATTTAAAATGGGTTCAATTGAGATGTTGTGTCATTGGCCAACACTCAATACCCCATAATGTCAAAGTGGAATTATGTTTTTAGAAATGTTTAAAAATGAAAAGCTGAAATGTCTTGAGTCAAATATTCAACCTCTTTGTTATGGCAAGCCTAAAAAAAGTTAATGAGTAAAAATGTGCTGAACAAGTCACAAGTTGCATGGACTCACTCTGTATGCAATTAGAGTGTTTAACATGATTTTTGAATGACTACCTCATCTCTGTACCCCACACATACAAATATTTGGTCCCTCAATCGAGCAGTGAATTTCAAACACAAATTCAACCACAAAGACCAGGGAGGTTTTACAATGCTTTGCAATGAAGGGCACCTATTTTTTTTAAAGCAGACATTTGAATATCCCTTTGGGCATGGGGAAGTTATTCATGACACTTTTGATGATGTATCAATACGCCCAGTCACTACAAAGATACAGGCAAACTTCCTACCTCAGTTGCAATAGGAGAGGAAGGAAGACGCTCAGGGATTTTACAATAAGGCCAATGGTGACTTTAAAACAGTTGCTGAGTTGAAAGGCTGTGATAGGAGACAGCTGGGGGTGGATCAATAACTTTGTAGTTACTCCACAATACTAATCTAAATTACAGAGTGAAAAGAAGGAAGACTGTACAGAAAAAAATACTCCAACATGCATCCTGTTTGCAGTAAGGCACTAAAGTAAATCTGCAAAAAATGTAGCAAAGAAGTCTTATTTTTGGGGCAAACACAACACATCTCTGAGTATCATGCTTCATATTTTCAAGCATGGCGGTGGCTGTATCGTGTTATGGGTATGCTTGTCATCGGCAAAGCCTAGGGAGTATTTTAGAATTAAAAGAAATGGAATAGAGCTAAGCACAGGCACAATACTAGAGGAGAACCTGGCTCAGTCTGCTTTCCAACAGACACTGGGAGACAAATTCACGTTTTAGCAAGACAATAACCTAAAACGCAAGGCCAAATATACACTGGAGTTGCTTACCAAGACAACATTGAATTTTCCTGAGTGGTCTAGTTACAGTTCTGACATAAATTGTCTTGAAAATCTATGGCAACACTTGATAATGGCAGTATAGCAATGATCATCAACCAACTTGACAGAGATTGAAGAATTTTTTAAAGAATAATGTGCAAATATTGTACAATTCAGGTGTGCAAAGATCTTAGAGACTTATCCAGAAAGACTCACAGCTGTAATTGCTGCCAAAGGTGATTCCAAGATGTATTGACTCGGGTGTGAATACTTATGTAAATTATATATTTATTTTTGCTTAATCTATTTTGAATTCAGGCTGTAACACAACAAAATGTGGAATAAGTCAAGGGGTATGAATACTTTCTGAAGGCACTGTATGTCCAAACTCAATCAAATAGGCTTCCCAAATATAAAGTGGTCACTGTGGTAGAATGTTTTCATCAGGAAGCCTGATTTCAGATGTCCATGTAAACAGGATTATTAGGGAAATCATTCTTCTTGCAAAGCATGTAAATGTTCAAATCAAACTATTTTAATATGACTATTCACAATTATTACATTGTGTGCATGCTACTGTACTCAATGACAGTTGGGGGGGGCTCTTGGCTGAGGAGTAGTGAGGCACCAAGCTAGTGATACACCAGCCCTGAAAGCTCTCTGAATCAGATGCTCTACTGGCTCCTGGACAGAAATAGAATTGTATCCCATTCCATAACAGATGGTGAAATTTTCATAGAGAGAAACGAAAGTCAAGTACAAGATGCACAGTATTAGGGAGAAAGGGGAGTGATTTGCTACTCAACAGTAGTTCTGCTGTGGCAAATCTAGCCCAGCAGTTGGCCGCAGGTGGTCTTACAATCACATTCACTTTTACGCCGCGTCCCAAACACTCACTGGACCCATATTTACTTTCTATCTCTTTCGATTTTTAATTTGTTTATACCTTTCGGTAACCTGCCTCACCCAATGTGATACGGAATCGCTATTATTTTTAATTTTTAGAACACACTCAAGAACCTCCAGAAGCTAACTAGCTACAAGCTATTTAGTCATTGTTCGTTTTTTTAACCTGGATAACACTCGCCAGTCCAGCTTCCCTGCCCCATCCACCGCTGCCCCCTGGACACTGATCACTTGGCTACATAGCTGATGCATGCTGGACTGTCCATTAATCACGGTACTCCATTCTGCTTGTTTATGTTTTATCTGTCTGCCCCAGCCGCACTCAGGGTCTGTGTGTAGTTAATCCGACTCTCCCTCTGCCTAGTTAACGCCATTTTACCTGCTGTTGTTGTGCTAGCTGATTAGCTGTTGTTGTCTCACCTACTGTTTTAGCTAGCTCTCCCAATTCAACACCTGTGATTACTGTATGCCTCGCTGTATGTCTCTCTCAAATGTCAATATGCCTTGTATACTGTTGTTCAGGTTAGTTATCATTGTTTTAGTTCACAATGGAGCCCCTAGTTCCACTCTTCATACCCCTGATACCTCCTTTGTCCCACCTCCCACACATGCGGTGACCTCACCCATTACAACCAGCATGTCCAGAGATACAACCTCTCTCATCATCACCCAGTGCCTGGGCTTACCTCCGCTGTACCCGCACCCCACCATACCCCTGTCTGCGCATTATGCCCTGAATATATTCTACCATGCCCAGAAACCTGCTCCTCTTATTCTCTGTCCCCAACGCTCTAGGCGACCAGTTTTGATAGCCTTTAGCCGCACCCTCATACTACTCCTTCTCTGTTCCGCGGGTGATGTGGAGGTAAACCCAGGCCCTGCATGTCCCTGGGCACCCTCATTTGTTGACTTCTGTGATCGAAAAAGCCTTGGTTTCATGCATGTCAACATCAGAAGCCTCCTCCCTAAGTTTGTTTTACTCACTGCTTTAGCACACTCTGCTAACCCTGATGTCCTTGCCGTGTCTGAATCCTGGCTCAGGAAGGCCACCAAAAATTCTGAGATTTCCATACCCAACTATAACATCTTCCGTCAAGATAGAACTGCCAAAGGGGGAGGAGTTGCAGTCTACTGCAGAGATAGCCTGCAAAGTAATGTCATACTTTCCAGGTCCATACCCAAACAGTTCGAACTACTAATTTTGAAAATTACTCTCTCCAGAAATAAGTCTCTCACTGTTGCCGCCTGCTACCGACCCCCCTCAGCTCCCAGCTGTGCCCTGGACACCATTTGTGAATTGATCGCCCCCCATCTAGCTTCAGAGTTTGTTCTGTTAGGTGACCTAAACTGGGATATGCTTAACACCCCGGCAGTCCTACAATCTAAGCTAGATGCCCTCAATCTCACACAAATCATCAAGGAACCCACCAGGTACAACCCTAACTCTGTAAACAAGGGCACCCTCATAGACGTCATCCTGACCAACTGGCCCTCCAAATACACCTCCGCTGTCTTCAACCAGGATCTCAGCGATCACTGCCTCATTGCCTGTATCCGCTACGGAGCCGCAGTCAAACGACCACCCCTCATCACTGTCAAACGCTCCCTAAAACACTTCTGTGAGCAGGCCTTTCTAATCGACCTGGCCCGGGTATCCTGGAAGGACATTGACCTCATCCCGTCAGTTGAGGATGCCTGGTCATTCTTTAAAAGTAACTTCCTCACCATTTTAGATAGGCATGCTCCGTTCAAAAAATGCAGAACTAAGAACAGATACAGCCCTTGGTTCACTCCAGACCTGACTGCCCTCGACCAGCACAAAAACATCCTGTGGCGGACTGCAATAGCATCGAATAGTCCCCGGGATATGCAACTGTTTAGGGAAGTCAGGAACCAATACACGCAGTCAGTCAGGAAAGCTAAGGCCAGCTTCTTCAGGCAGAAGTTTGCATCCTGTAGCTCCAACTCCAAAAAGTTCTGGGACACTGTGAAGTCCATGGAGAACAAGAGCACCTCCTCCCAGCTGCCCACTGCACTGAGGCTAGGTAACACGGTCACCACCGATAAATACATGATTATCGAAAACTTCAACAAGCATTTCTCAACGGCTGGCCATGCCTTCCGCCTGGCTACTCCAACCTTGGCCAGCAGCTCCCCCCGCAGCTACTCGCCCAAGCCTCTCCAGGTTCTCCTTTACCCAAATCCAGATAGCAGATGTTCTGAAAGAGCTGCAAAACCTGGACCCGTACAAATCAGCTGGGCTTGACAATCTGGACCCTCTATTTCTGAACCTATCCGCCGCCATTGTCGCAACCCCTATTACCAGCCTGTTCAACCTCTCTTTCATATCGTCTGAGATCCCCAAGGATTGGAAAGCTGCCGCAGTCATCCCCCTCTTCAAAGGGGGAGACACCCTGGACCCAAACTGTTACAGACCTATATCCATCCTGCCCTGCCTATCTAAGGTCTTTGAAAGCCAAGTCAACAAACAGGTCACTGACCATCTCGAATCCTCCGTACCTTCTCCGCTGTGCAATCTGGTTTCCGAGCCGGTCACGGGTGCACCTCAGCCACGCTCAAGGTACTAAACGATATCATAACCGCCATCGATAAAAGACAGTACTGTGAAGCCGTCTTCATCGACCTTGCCAAGGCTTTCGACTCTGTCAATCACCATATTCTTATCGGCAGACTCAGTAGCCTCGGTTTTTCGGATGACTGCCTTGCCTGGTTCACCAATTACTTTGCAGACAGAGTTCAGTGTGTCAAATCGGAGGGCATGCTGTCCGGTCCTCTGGCAGTCTCTATGGGGGTGCCACAGGGTTCAATTCTCGGGCCGACCCTTTTCTCTGTATATATCAATGATGTTGCTCTTGCTGCGGGCGATTCCCTGATCCACCTCTACGCAGACGACACCATTCTATATACTTCCGGCCCGTCCTTGGACACTGTGCTATCTAACCTCCAAACGAGCTTCAATGCCATACAACACTCCTTCCGTGGCCTCCAACTGCTCTTAAACGCTAGTAAAACCAAATGCATGCTTTTCAACCGTTCGCTGCCTGCACCCGCACGCCTGACCAGCATCACCACCCTGGATGGTTCCGACCTTGAATATGTGGACATCTATAAGTACCTAGGTGTCTGGCTAGACTGTAAACTCTCCTTCCAGACTCATATCAAACATCTCCAATCGAAAATCAAATCAAGAGTCGGCTTTCTATTCCGCAACAAAGCCTCCTTCACTCACGCCGCCAAACTTACCCTAGTAAAACTGACTATCCTACCGATCCTCGACTTTGGCGATGTCATCTACAAAATTGCTTCCAACACTCTACTCAGCAAACTGGATGCAGTTTATCACAGTGCCATCCGTTTTGTCACTAAAGCACCTTATACCACCCACCACTGCGACTTGTATGCTCTAGTCGGCTGGCCCTCGCTACATATTCGTCGCCAGACCCACTGACTCCAGGTCATCTACAAGTCCATGCTAGGTAAAGCTCCGCCTTATCTCAGTTCACTGGTCACGATGGCAACACCCATCCGTAGCACGTGCTCCAGCAGGTGTATCTCACTGATCATCCCTAAAGCCAACACCTCATTTGGCCGCCTTTCGTTCCAGTACTCTGCTGCCTGTGACTGGAACGAATTGCAAAAATCGCTGAAGTTGGAGACTTTTATCTCCCTCACCAACTTCAAACATCTGCTATCTGAGCAGCTAACCGATCGCTGCAGCTGTACATAGTCTATCGGTAAATAGCCCACCCATTTTTACCTACCTCATCCCCATACTGTTTTTATTTATTTACTTTTCTGCTCTTTTGCACACCAATATCTCTACCTGTACATGACCATCTGATCATTTATCACTCCAGTGTTAATCTGCAAAATTGTAATTATTCGCCTACCTCCTCATGCCTTTTGCACACAATGTATATAGACTCCCCTTTTTTTTCTACTGTGTTATTGACTTGTTAATTGTTTACTCCATGTGTAACTCTGTGTTGTCTGTTCACACTGCTATGCTTTATCTTGGCCAGGTCGCAGTTGCAAATGAGAACTTGTTCTCAACTAGCCTACCTGGTTAAATAAAGGTGAAATAAAAAATAAAAATGTGATTGTGTGTTTTTATTGATTCCCTGGAAAACAGTGGGAATTATTACTGAGCGGACTTTCCTGGCTAAACAGATGAAATGACATTCACTAATGTACATGTCATAACATTGTTACCGTTGGTACATTGTCCAGTAGTTGGAACTCACCAATACGAGTTTGTAATGGTAGACATGCAGTATATAGTTTTATGATGATGTTCTTAAACGTTATTCTGTGTAAATGTTAATGCCTATGATTAAGTTGTAGCACTGGGCGAGAGAAAAGAAAATCACAACGACATGATTAGACAGGCTAATCACAGAATAAGTTTGCAATAAACAGTGAGAGATGTACTGCCCTGATGAACCCCACGTATTAAAATATTCATTATAGTCATCCAATTAAATATCATCTCCAGGGCATTGTTCCTTCAATGCTGTCAGTTTTATATATCTATGCAAATGTACAGTTATGAATAAGTGCTTGAACTTTTCATAATGCTGAATTACAGCATTCTAATGTCAGTTTCTTTATTTGGAAACAGTGCTTTAGTGTGATATTTGACAGAATTGAATTTACTTCAAAGAAGAATGCGTTATTCCTAGAAGCTTTCTGTGGGCACCGGGCGGCAGTATTTTAATTCATTGATAATTGTGTTTAAATTAGAGTCCCTATCAGTTCAGTAAACTACGGCAAAAACACATAGGTTTACAGATTTGGAGGACTGGAAATCGGGCCCTATTGTGATAATTGAATACTATTTGTTGTCCCTAGTTCCTACTAAACAAAACAAGGAAACTAGAATAGCATAGAAAAAGTACTATAATCAATGTGCAATATATTCCCCCATTCTCTTCCTTCTGGGAACAAGCATTTCCTGGCTGGTTGAAGCCACTAAAGTGAATTCAGCTACAGTATCAATAGCCTGGCAGAGCATTAAAGGCAGCACAGTCAGGGCAGCTACAGCCCCCAGTGGTAAACACACCTTGAAATCTAGATTGGAGATTAGCAAATCACTGAGGTCAGAAGACTGATTGATATTTAATTAAATGTAAATATTAAAATAGATGTTTGTATCCGAGTTGCATCTTGAAAGTGCTACTGTGGGGTCCGTAGGGGGTTAATGATTTGAATTGTATTGATGTTGGGCTCTCTGACAAGTGTTAACTGATTTTCTGTCCCTGGCAGAATTGTGCTGCTTGTTAATCCATTGACGTCAGATCGTGGTAGGGCTCAGTAGGTATAGGTCATCGCTAACAGGATGCTAATGAGGGCCGGCTAATACATTTGTGCTTTATCAGCCAATCAATGCATGCTGCAGCTGGCTGTAGCCTGGGAAGCTAGCAGTGCCGTGAGAAACTGGACACAGGTTCAAAACCTCCCAGTCACCCACCCTCCAACTCCGGGCCTATATTTTTGTTCCTTCAAAAGGTTTTGCGGTTTTAATTTTCCAATTCCAACAAAGTAAATCATTCGTTTTACTATAGACAGTTGAATTGATCAAATAATCCAAGATACATGATACTAACAAATTATTTGGGGGTTTCAAGCAGGTTTTATTGACCACTTTCCATGTGGTAAAATTGACCATGGCACTAAATTACATGTTGCAAAATCAAGGGATATACTGTAGACAGTGGCATTAAAAATGTATTCTCAAGTGCTTTTGGGTTTGCCAAGCACATTACTCTCAGACATGCACTGATAGTTTGGGGGCAATACATTAGTCCTTTCTTAAAACTCTCAGAGGAACGGTGTTACTCAATCTTTTCCACAGCGCGGCCTGCTCCCAGAGAGCACAGCTTTGTTAAAATGTTTTACTTTAATCCCTGAACTGGCAGGCAGGAAAAGGAAGGCAAGGAATTAATCTTGGAGAAAGATCCTAAATAAAAACAGCAGAGGAAGAACCAGCGCTGGCTGCCAGGCAACTATACCGCACACGTCCTTTGTCTTTTTAAATGGAAATCGTGTAACACTGTTGGATTAAATCATAGCTGTGGAGAGAGGGCCGCTCAATCCACATTCCGGACTAATCTGTATCCCTATGACCATCTGTATCTCGCAGGGCTCGGGGGGTGTTAGACTCTTCAAACACATGCAGAGAACGTCTGTCGAGTCAGCCTGTTCTTCTACACAAAGACATTCATGCAGAAAAGATGGAGATCAGCTCACATTAAACTTGCCACATATAAACTCTCAGATTAGATCTGTGTGGATTGGGGATGAGATCCACAGATGCAGTGCCTACGCCATAGCACATAGACTTGTCACAGGGGCATGATGTCTTTTGAAACTGAGGGCCGAGGCTTCCTCAAATGTATCCACTTGCACACTGAAAGTCTAAAATATATATATATATATATATTTGCATATACAGTGCATTCGGAAAGTATTCAGACCCCTCCATTTTTTCCACATTTTGTTATGTTACAGCCTTATTCTAAAATGTATCAAATCTAGATTTTTTTCTCATCAATCTACACATAGTACCCCATAATGACGAAGTAAAAACAGGTTTTTAGAATTTTTTGCAAATGTATTAAAAATAAAAACAGAAATACCTTATTTACATAACTATTCAAACCCTTTGCTTTGAGACTCGAAATTGAGCTCAGGTGCATCCTGTTTCCATTGATCATACTTGAGATGTTTCTACTACTTGATTGGAGTCCACATGTGGTAAATTCAATTGACTGGACATGATTTGGAAAGGCACACACCTGTCTATATAAGGTCCTACAATGCACATCAGAGCAAAAACCAAGTCATGAGATCGAAGGAATCGTCCGTAGAGCTTAGAGACAGGATTGTGTCGAGGCACAGATCTGGGGAAGGGTACCAAAAGATTTATGCAGCATTGAAGGTCCCCATGAACACAGTGGCCCCCATCATTCTTAAGTGGAAGAAGTTTGGAACCACCAAAACTCTTCCTAGAGCTGGCCACCTGACCAAACTGAGCAATCGGGGGAGAAGGGCCTTTGTCAGGGAGGTGACCAAGAACTCGATGGTCACGCTGACAGAGCTCCAGAGTCCCTCTGTGGAGATGGGAGAACCTTCCATAGAACAACCATCTTGCAGCACTCTGCCAATCAGAATTTTATGGTAGACCGGGCAGTCAGAAACCACTCCTCAGTAAAAGGCACATGACAGCCAAAATGCACCTAAAGGACTCTCAGACCATGAGAAACAAGATTCTCTTGTCTGATGAAACCAAGATTTAACTCTTTGGCATGAATGTCAAGCATCATATCTGGAGGCAACCTGGCACCATACCTACAGTGAAGCATGGTGGTGGCAGCATCATGCTGTGGGGATGTTTTTCAGCGGCAGGGACTGGGAGACCAGTCAGAATCGAGGGAAAGATGAACGGAGCAAAGTACAGAGAGATCCTTGATGATAACCTCCTCCAGAGCACTCAGGACTTTAGACTGGGGCGTAAGTTCACCTTCCAACAGGACAATGACCCTAAGCACACAGCCAAGACAATGCAGGAGTGGCTTCGGGACAAGTTTCTGAATGTCCTTGAGTGGCCCAGCCAGAGCCCGGACTTGAACTCGATCTAACATCTCTGGAGAGACCTGAAAATAGCTGTGTAGTGACGCTCCCCATCCAACCTGACAGAGCTTGAGAAGATCTGCAGAGAAGAATGGGAGAAACTCCCCAAATACATGTGTGCCAAGCTTGTAGCGTCATACCCAAGAAGTCTCAAGGCTGTAATCTCTGCCAAAGGAGCTTTAAGAAAGAAGCTGAGTTCAATTGTGTTCATTGATAATGTAGAAAAAATATTTTATAAATGTTAGAATAAGGCTGTAACGTAACAAAATGTGGAAAAAGTCAAGGGGTCTGAATGCACTGTGCATTCAAAGATTGAATTTGGCCATTGCTTAATTGGTGCATGTCACTTCTGATCTCCCTACCCCAAAGACAACATGCACCTAATGCATACAGCTTCAATGGGCATGGCAGCCCTGCTTTACCCTACTCTGCCCCCTCTCATCCAAATGGAAAGGATATGATGGAGTGCTAAATGGTCTGATAGAGGTCATGGAATTAAATAATTATACTTGATGAAATCGTATTAGTTGAGCACGATCACATATGACCTTCACTCAAAATTAATAATGCATTTAATGTTTATTTGAGGCTCATTATCAAAATCTATAACTTTTTCGTTGGATTATCTTTTTTCTCAGTGACAGACCAGAGATTTGATTTCTCTTTGATTCGTGTCAACTTCTAAGAGAGCATGTTCACCAAGAAATTGCTATGTTTAATTTATAAGCAAATTAAAATGATGAAATATATCATCAAGTAAGAGGTGACTACCGATTATTACATTAAGTTTGTTCATAAAACCTTGTATACCGGGATGTAATATGCAGTATTCATTTTTTATTTGCTATTGGATTTGGAATACAGACACAATTTCAATCAACGAATGCTTTCTGTTTCTGAAACAAATCTAATGTAAAGCTTAATCACATGATCACACCTTTTTTTGGATGTAGCAGTTCATTATCATTCAACATTGTTGTATTACTCTCATTTTACTACAGTATATACTGTCATTATACACAGAGGGTCAGTAATAAGAGGTAGCTAATTACCATACAACAGATGGGCAACCAATTACAAACGTGCACTTTTACACTGTTGCATTCTACAATTTGAACTCAGCTGGAAACGTGTAGATTTATTTCTGATCTAGCTTCTCTAACACGAGCATAGCTTCTTTAATTTGCATGAAAGTCTAACCTTCATTAGAGTTGAGCAGATCACTCCAGGGGCCATTCTTAAATGATTCCTCAATGCGTTTGATTTTAGATTTCTCTGCTGTTTGAAGGCCCCTACTTAGAGTGGGGGAAGTGCATGACCAGAATACTAACCTAATGTATGTGCTTGTTCACAAAGGAAGTGAATTGACCTCTATTCAAAGAGGAGCAAGATAACCATGGTATGTGGAATACTATTTGTCAAGGAAGTTTTGATGTCCTGAAGGTTTGAGCATCATTTAAAAATATATATATATTTAACCATTATTTATCTAGGCAAGTCCGTTAAGAACAAATTCTTATTTACAATGACAACTTACCCTGGCCAAACCCAAACCCGGACGACGCTAGGCCAGTTGTGCGCTAGGCCAGTTGTGGGACTCACAATCACGGCCGGTTGTGATACAGCCTGAAATCGAACCAGGGTCTGAGTTGTTGTTTGTGTCGCACTGCTTTGCTTTATCTTGGCCAGGTCGCAGTTGTAAATGAGAACTTGTTCTCAACTAGCTTACCTGGTTAAATAAAGGTGAAATAAATCAAATCAAATCAAAGTAGTGACGCCTCTAGCACTGAGATGCAATGCCTTCGATTAATGCCCCTCATTAAGCACTACTTTAAAATAATTTAATCTTACAAAAAAGTATATAACTTTGAATCATTACCAATTCATACCTTGAGGTAAGAAACCACTTAAACTACAGCGATGAAAGAAATGTCAACACTGCTAATTTCTGTAATCAGATACCACCCAGTTTATTTTAGTTTATGTTAGAACATACTGCATCTAAATTCATTTAGAAGAAAATGCTTCATCATTCTTTTATTAATGTGTGAATATTTATCCTGGCTTTCCTCGTTACTTTGGGAGCGATATGCTAGCTGTCATATTCCCACTAAATATGTAAGCAGAAAGAAAATAGAGCGCACTATACCATGCATTCCAATGAGGGAGGGATATTAGAAATTCCTTTTGATGGGAAATCTATTTGAATATCTTTCAAGCTGTTTTTCTTTAAAGATACATCATACAAATACTGTATATTTTTTTCCATCAGTACTCCTGCTATAAACCTCCAAAGGTAGTTTGGGACATTTTCAATTATATTGTGAAATATTCCCGAGCATTTCTCTGGAAATAATCCTTTGAGTAAAACATTTTATAATATATAATAATAATAATAATAATAATAATAAAACTCAAAATAAGGTTTCCAAAATAGTAAATTGTGTCCAATTCATAGAATTCCATGACTATGACTATGCACACTTTGTCAGCCTGGGCATTACTGCAAGTAGCATACACTTCAAATATCTCAAATATCTTCTTTCATAAGTATGTTGTCCCAAGTAGTATACTAATTTATGATTGTTTTAGTAACTACTGTTGAGAGAATTGACCAAGCAACAGAAACCCATGGCTTTTCAGCCTCTAAATTGCTCCTTTATTCCTTGTTGCATCAGTGTCTCCATCATCCTACTCAACTTTTTAAATCACCAGCTGCCACTGCTTTACTGTAGAGACATCCCTCACCTCTCATCAGATCCTGTCTCATCAAGCACTCTTAAAATAAGTCTGCTCTACCAGTGCACCAATCTTCATGATGTGTGATGTAAGATGTTTTTTTTGTGTAGCGGTACACTATGCTTGTAATATGGACATGGATAAATAATGGATCTTGGAGGTGCCACTGCTCCAAGGTCTTCATTATCCTCTATTTATCAGGAGCCAGAAAGTTAAAGAGGTGGCTTTAAGCACCACGCCTCTGTCCTGCTCCACATGGCTTGGTCTAAAAGCCATGTATTGCAGATGTGTTACTCCCCTGGCCCTATCCAACTGCTTCCATCTTTCTCCTGCATCGCTGAAAGGACCTGCTCAGCTTCCCCTATCAGATCCCATGTAATCACTCTTTAAGCATACTGTCTTTTGTCTTTTCCTTTACTTCGGGGGAAAAGCCTGTTTAGGACTGTGGCCACTGCTGTGTGCTTGGCCAAGGTCACAGAGAGACTGTCGCTGCATGTCCTTCCTGCAGACTACAGTAATGAGGGATGTGTTCTTCTTGTTCCAGGATAGACTGCATTTCCTCAAGGGTACACAGTCAAAGGTCATACAGACTGAAGCGATACTCAAAGAAAAGTATCAGGAATGGACCAGCAAACAGAGGAATTAAAACCTTGTAAAATTGTCTGCACTGTTATACAATATTGCTATATTTTAAAGGTGTGCGTGTCTGTGTGCGTGTCTGTGTGCGCGTGTCTGTGTGCGCGTGTCTGCGTGCACGTGTCTGCGTGCGTGTCTGCGTGCGTGTCTGCGTGCGTGTCTGCGTGCGTGTCTGCGTGCGTGTTGGGCGTCAGAGCAGAGATGTGGATGGGATAGTAGCTCACCATCAATACGTTTTTATTGAATCACAGGGCCTGTCACCTGAAATAAAACAGCGTGACCCCGCTGACAGGGGCCTGGGATAAGATCTTCTTCCTTCCTCTGCTCTTTCATGGAAGACTTGTCAAGGTCTGCGTCAATAATAGATGGGAACGGTGCATCTCTCAGGCCTGGGGGGGATTTTACATTTTAGTGAATTTTGTAAGCAATCACCATGTGCACACAGAAGTGTGTGTGAAAGAGAGAGGAAGAAAAGAGAGAGGGGGGAGAGTGGCAGAAAGAGAGATGGGTAAGAGAGAGTGAGATAGAGAATGAGAGAGAGAGGTGGGGGGATGGGGAGGGGTGGAGGACACTCATACATTTTTATCACCAATCTGCATGCTGCCTCTTAAATAATGTATTGATCTCTGGACTTGTTCTTAATTCCCCTGTTATCTGGGTGTGCAAAGTAGACATGGTTACTCGTGATGGATGAGTGGTTTGGCCAAGCTGTCTATGTACTTTGACAGCCATAGTCCCACTTCAGTGCTGGAGGTGACCTTTGCCAAGGTTGGAAGAGTGGGCATCTTTTTCAAACCTTCTATTTAAAATGCAGATTAGAGCACAGTTCCTATAGTTACTGTCGTTGATGTCACTTTTCCAAAGAACAACTTGAATATAGTAACCACACCCTAAATGTTTCAACTGAGATCATTCATGTGGTATGACAGAAGATATTGGCGGGTAATGTACAATACCAGTCAAAAGTTTGGATACACCAACTCATTCAAGGGTTTTTCTTTATTTTTTTACTTTTTTCTACATTGTAGTGAAGACATCAAAACTATGAAATAACACATATGGAATCATGTAGTAACCAAAAAAGTGTTAAAGAAATCAAAATATATTTCATATTTGAGATTCTTCAAAGAAGCCACCCTTTGCCTTGATGACAGCTTTGCACACTCTTGGCATTCTCTCAACCAGCTTCATGAGGTAGTCAACTGGAATGCATTTCAATTAACAGGTGTGCCTTGTTAAAAGTTCATTTGTGGAATTTCTTTCCTTCTTAATGTGTTTGAGCCAATCAGTTGTATTGTGACAAGGTAGGGGTGGTATACAGAAGATAGCCCTATTTGGTAAAGGACCAAGTCAATATTATGGCAAGAACAGCTCAAATAAGCAAATAGAAAGACAGTCCATTATTACTTCAAGACAACATTTCAAGAACATTGAAAGTTTATTCAAGTGCATTTGCAAAAACCATCAAGTGCTATCATGAAACTGGCTCTCATGAGAACCGCCACAGGAAAGGAAGACCCAGAGTTAGAGGATAGGTTCATTAGAGTTACCAGCCTCAGAAATTGCAGCCCAAATAAATGCTAAGTAACAGACATATCTCAACATCAGCTTTTCAGAGGAGACTGAGTGAGTCAGGCCTTCATGGCCGAAATGCTGCAAAGAAACCACTACTAAAGGACACCAATAAGAAGAAGAGACTTGCTTGGGCCAAGAAACACGAGCAATGGACAGTAGACCTGTGGAAATCTGTCCTTTGGTCTGATGAGTCCAAATTTGAGATTTTTGGTTCCTACCGCCGTGTCTCTGTGAGATGCAGAGTAGGTGAATGGTTTGTCCTCTAACAAATGAATGGTAACTTTCGGTGTTCCTCAAGGTTCCTTTTTAGGACCACTATAGTTTTCACTATACAGTGGGGAGAACAAGTATTTGATACACTGCCGATTTTGCAGGTTTTCCTACTTACAAAGCATGTAAAGGTCTGTCATTTTTATCATAGTTAAACTTCAATTGTGAGAGACTGAATCTAAAACAAAAATCCAGAAAATCACATTGTATGATTTTTAAGTAATTAATTTGCATTTTATTGCATGACATAAGTATTTGATCACCTACCAACCAGTACAAATTCCGGCACTCACAGACCTGTTCGTTTTTCTTGTTCTCCACTCATTACCTGTATTAACTGCACCTGTTTGAACTCGTTACCTGTATAAAAGACACCTGTCCACACACTCAATCAGACTTCAACCTCTCAACAATGGCCAAGACCAGAGAGCTGTGTAAGTACATCCGGGATAAAATTGTAGACCTGCACAAGGCTGGGATGGGCTACAGGACAATAGGCAAGCAGCTTGGTGAGAAGGCAACAACTGTTGGCGCAATTATTAGAAAATGGAGGAAGTTCAAGATGACGGTCAATCACCCTCGGTCTGGGGCTCCATGCAAGATCTCACCTCGTGGGGCATCAATGATCATGAGGAAGGTGAGGGATCAGCCCAGAACTACACGGCAGGACCTGATCAATGACCTGAAGAGAGCTGGGACCACAGTCTCAAAGAAAACCATTAGTAACACATTACGCCGTCATGGATTAAAATCCTGAAGTGCAAGCAAGGTCCCCCTGCTCAAGCCAACGCATGTCCAGGCCTGTCTGAAGTTTGCCAATGACCACCTGGATGATCCAGAGGAGGAATGGGAGAAGGTCATGTGGTCTGATGAGACAAAAATAGAGCTTTTTGGTCTAAACTCCACTCGCCGTGTTTGGAGGAAGAAGAAGGATGAGTACAACCCCAAGAACACCATCCCAACTGTGAAGCATGGAGGTGGAAACATCATTCTTTGGGGATGCTTTTCTGCAAAGGGGACAGGACGACTGCACCGTATTGAGGGGAGGATGGATGGGGCTATGTATCGTGAGATCTTGGCCAAGAACCTCCTTCCCTCAGTAAGAGCATTGAAGATGGGTCGTGGCTGGGTCTTCCAGCATGACAACGACCCGAAACACACAGCCAGGGCAACTAAGGAGTGGCTCCGTAAGAAGCATCTCAAGATCCTGGAGTGGCCTAGCCAGTCTCCAGACCTGAACCCAATAGAAAATCTTTGGGGGGAGCTGAAAGTCCGTAATGCCAAGTGACAGCCCCAAAACCTGAAGGATCTGGAGAAGGTCTGTATGGAGGAGGGGGCCAAAATCCCTGCTGCAGTGGGTGGAAACCTGGTCAAGAACTACAGGAAACGTATGATCTCTGTAATTGCAAACAAATGTACCAAATATTAAGTTCTGCTTTTCTGATGTATCAAATACTTATGTCATGCAATAAAATGCAAATTAATTACTTAAAAATCATACAATGTGATTTTCTGGATTTTTGTTTTAGATTCTGTCTCTCACAGTTGAAGTGTACCTATGATGCTTTGTAGACCTCTACATGCTTTGTAAGTAGGAAAACCTGCAAAACGACGCATATAAGGCCCTGCCCCGCCCCCCTTTCGGAAAAGCTGACCACGACTCCATTTTGTTGATCCCTGCCTACAGACAGAAACTAAAACAAGAGGCTCCCACGCTGAGGTCTGTCCAACGCTGGTCTGACCAAGCTGACTCCACACTCCAAGACTGCTTCCATCACGTGGACTGGGAGATGTTTCGTATTGCGTCAGATAACAATATTGACGAATAAGCTGATTCGGTGTGCGAGTTCATTAGAACGTGCGTTGAAGATGTCGTTCCCATAGCAACGATTAAAACATTCCCTAACCAGAAACCGTGGATTGATGGCAGCATTCGTGTGAAACTGAAAGCGCGAACCACTGCTTTTAATCAGGGCAAGGTGTCTGGTAACATGACTGAATACAAACAGTGCAGCTATTCCCTCCGCAAGGCTATCAAACAAGCTAAGCGTCAGTACAGAGACAAAGTAGAATCTCAATTCAACGGCTCAGACACAAGAGGCATGTGGCAGGGTCTACAGTCAATCACGGACTACAGGAAGAAATCCAGCCCAGTCACGGACCAGGATGTCTTGCTCCCAGGCAGACTAAATAACTTTTTGCCCGCTTTGAGGACAATACAGTGCCACTGACACGGCCTGCAATGAAAACATGCGGTCTCTCCTTCACTGCAGCCGAGGTGAGTAAGACATTTAAATGTGTTAACCCTCGCAAGGCTGCAGGCCCAGACGGAATCCCCAGCCGCGCCCTCAGAGCATGCGCAGACCAGCTGGCCGGTGTGTTTACGGACATATTCAATCAATCCCTATACCAGTCTGCTGTTCCCACATGCTTCAAAAGGGCCACCATTGTTCCTGTTCCCAAGAAAGCTAAGGTAACTGAGCTAAACGACTACCGCCCCATAGCACTCACACCCGTCATCATGAAGTGCTTTGAGAGACTAGTCAAGGACCATATCACCTCCACCCTACCTGACACCCTAGACCCACTCCAATTTGCTTACCGCCCAAATAGGTCCACAGACGATGCAATCTCAACCACACTGCACACTGCACTAACCCATCTGGACAAGAGGAATACCTATGTGAGAATGCTGTTCATCGACTACAGCTGGGCATTCAACACCATAGTACCCTCCAAGCTCGAGACCCTGGGTCTCGACCCCGCCCTGTGCAACTGGGTACTGGACTTCCTGACGGGCCGCCCCCAGGTGGTGAGGGTAGGCAACAACATCTCCTCCCCGCTGATCCTCAACACTGGGGCCCCACAAGGGTGCGTTCTGAGCCCTCTCCTGTACTCCCTGTTCACCCACGACTGCGTGGCCACGCACGCCTCCAACTCAATCATCAAGTTTGCGGACGACACAACAGTGGTAGGCTGGATTACCAACAACGACAAGACTGCCTACAGGGAGGAGGTGAGGGCCCTCGGAGTGTGGTGTCAGGAAAATAACCTCACACTCAACGTCAACAAAACTAAGGAGATGATTGTGGACTTCAGGAAACAGCAGAGGGAACACCCCCCTATCCACATCGATGGAACAGTAGTGGAGAGGGTAGCAAGTTTTAAGTTCCTCGGCATACACATCGCAGACAAACTGAATTGGTCCACTCATACAGACAGCATCGTGAAGAAGGCGCAGCAGCGCCTCTTCAACCTCAGGAGGCTGAAGAAATTTGGCTTGTCACCAAAAGCACTCACAAACTTCTACAGATGCACAATCGAGAGCATCCTGGCGGGCTGTATCACCGCCTGGTACGGCAACTGCTCCGCCCTCAACCGTAAGGCTCTCCAGAGGGTAGTGAGGTCTGCACAACGCATCACCGGGGGCAAACTACCTGCCCTCCAGGACACCTACACCACCCGATGTTACAGGAAGGCCATAAAGATCATCAAGGACATCAACCACCCGAGCCACTGCCTGTTCACCCCGCTATCATCCAGAAGGCGAGGTCAGTACAGGTGCATCAAAGCTGGGACCGAGAGACTGAAAAACAGCTTCTATCTCAAGGCCATCAGACTGTTAAACAGCCACCACTAACATTGAGTGGCTGCTGCCAACACACTGACAATGACACTGACTCAACTCCAGCCACTTTAATAATGGGAATTGATGGGAAATGATGTAAATATATAAACAATGCTACCTTATATAATGTTACTTACCCTACATTATTCATCTCATATGCATACCTATATACTGTACTCTATATCATCGACTGCATCCTTATGTAATACATGTATCACTAGCCACTTTAACTATGCCACTTTGTTTACATACTCATCTCATATGTATATACTGTACTCGATATCAGCTACTGTATCTTGCCTATGCTGCTCTGTACCATCACTCATTCATATATCCTTATGTACATATTCTTTATCCCCTTACACTGTGTATAAGACAGTAGTTTTGGAATTGTTAGTTAGATTACTTGTTGGTTATTACTGCATTGTCGGAACTAGAAGCACAAGCATTTCGCTACACTCGCATTAACATCTGCTAACCATGTGTATGTGACAAATAAAATTTGATTTGATTTGATTTGAAAATCGGCAGTGTATCAAATACTTGTTCTCCCCACTGTATATTCTACCTCTTGGTGATGTAATTCTGAAACACAATGTCAACTTTCACTGCTATGGGGACGACACACAACTGTACATTTCGATGAAACATGGTGAAGCCCCAAAATTGTCTACCCTGGAAGCCTGTGTTTCAGACATAAGGAAGTGGATGGCGGCAAATGTTTTAATTTTAAACGGGGACAAAAGTTGTAGGTCCCAAGAAACAAAGAGATCTGCTGTTGGATCGGACAATTAATCTTGATGGTTGTACAGTTGTCGCAAATAAAACTGTGAAGTACCTCTGGGTTACTCTGGACCCTGATCTCTCTTTTGACGAACATATCAATAATTTTTAATGGACAGCATTTTTCCATCTACGTAATGTTGCAAATATGTGAAACTTTCTTAAAAAATGAGTCAAAAAAGCGAATCAATGCTTTTGTTACTTCTAGATTAGACTGCTGAAATGCTATACTCTCTGGCTACCCAGATAAAGCACTAAATAAACTTCAGTTAGGCTGCTAGAATCAAATTTGATCATATTACTCCAGTCCTAGCCTCTGTTCCTGTTAAAGCTAGGGCTGATTTCAAGGTTTTATTACAAACCTACAAAGTATTAAATGGGCTTGCTCCAACCTATCTTTCTGATTTGGTCCTCTTGTACATACCAACACGTACTCTACGGTCACAAGATGCAGGCCTCATTATTGTCCCTCGAATTTCTAAGCGAGCAGCTGGAGGCAGGGCTTGCTCCTATAGAGCTCCATTTTTATAGAATGTCTACCTATCCATGTGAGAGACTCAGACTCGGTCTCAACCTTTAATTCTTTACTGAAGATCATCTCTTCAGTAGGTCTTATGATTACGTGTAGTCTGGACCAAGGGTGTGAAGGTGAACGGCAAGGCACTGGAGCAACAAACCACCCTTGCTTTCTCTGCCTGACTGGCTTCCCTCTCTCCACTGGGATTCTCTGCCTCTGACCCTATTACGGGGGCTGAGTCACTGGCTTACTAGTGCTCTTCCATGCCATCCCTAGGAGAGGTGCATCACTTGAGTGGGTTGAGTCACTGACATGATCTTTCTGTCTGGGTTTTGTGCCCCCTCGGGCTCGTGCAGATATACTCAGCCTTGTCTCAGGGTAGTAAGTTGGTGGTCTGTTGATAGCCCTCTAGTGGTGTGGGGGCTATGTGTTGGCAAAGTGGGTGGGCTTATATCCTGCCTGGTTGGCTCTGTGCAGGGTTATTGTTGAACCCGACCCCCCCGTCTCAGCCTCCAGTATCTATGCTGCAATAGTCTATGTGCTGGGGGGCTAGGGTCAGACTGTTATATCTGGTGTAATTATCCTGTCTTATCTGGTGTCCTGTGTGAATTTAAGTATTATCCCTCTAATTCTCTCTCTCTCTCTCTCTCTCCCTCCCCTCCTGGAGGACCTTAGCCCTAGGACCATGCCCCAGGATACCTGGCCTGGTGACTCCTGGCTGTCCCCGGTCCACCTGGTCGTGATGCTGCTCGTGTCAACTGTTCTGCCTGCTGCTATGGAACCCTGACCTGTTCACCTGACGTGCTACCTTGTCCCGGCCATATACTTTTATAATTTGCCACCGTGCTTCTACATCTTCATTGCTTGCTGTTTGGGGGTTTAGGCTGGGTTTCTATACAGCACTTTGTGACATCTGCGGATGTAAAAATGGCTTTATAAATAAATGTGATTGATTGATTTGATTGAAATGGATGTGCTATCCTCGAGTTATGTTTGTGTAAAGCCGCAAAGACACCATGGTTGCACCAGTGGTGTAGTGGGTTGGATATACATTAAACATGGCCTGTCAGAAGGTGTTGACTTCTTTCTGGACAGATTGCTCTGCATGTCACATTTTTACCCCACACAAAATGGAAAAGCATGATTCTCACTTTTCATGAATTCATAAATGCATGCCATCATCTACCTTCTACACCCCCCTCCCCTCTTCTCTCCCTCCCTCTCAGTAATGTAAATTTGGTCTTTGATAATAAATAGACTGAGGCAGTGAGAAGTGCATAGACTGAGTATACTATAATTTATATTTCAGCTGAACACATGCAGCCCATAGTGAGCTCCTGATGCCGTGTGTATGGGTTCCTTGGAGAGGAGAGGATAGTGTGTTTGTTATTCATAGAGCTATTAGTGAAGCTGTTAATGAATTGGACCAATCGCTCAATGCTGGGTATTGTTTGTTTTGTCCTATTTGCTGTTAACTAGATGCCCATAGACTTTAAGGCAACCAGGGGGGTTTTAATTAAAAAAAATAAGGAAAACAGCATACAGATCTGCAACTGAAAACCTTTTTTTTATGAATAATGAATTACTAATATCTTAGCAAACCTCCTGAGGTCCTAAACAAATTGTGATACTGTTGTTGTAGTTTTAGTGATGAGATGGCTTTGAGCCATGGTAAAACCACATTGATGTCTGGGTCTTTAGGTTTTGTGTTTCACCCCATCCAATAACTCATTGCCAGAGGTAAAACCTAATTAGAAACTACACCCCATTGCAGATACAGTACCTCCCTCTAAAACAGATCAATACATCTATTAAACAAGCCTTCTCTACAGTATGTAGGAATGTTGTTCAGAACCCGTCTACCAAATTGTAGTTGTGAGCGTCACAGCATAAATATAAGGTAAACAAAACACATGGGAAGGAATACTCAGAAAGAGCAGAGTTTGAATAGGTATTGTAATTTTAATAATTGAAAAAGGAAAGTGTGTGTGTGTGTGTCCCGCCGGCGCTCTGGCAGTTAGTGTGGCTCTCAATGTTTTTTACACACCCCAACAAACATAAACATCAAAGATGTGTGCTGTCTCAATGGAAAACTTTCTCACCCTCAGCTCAACCATCAAATAATCATTTTCTCTTAACTCAAATCTCAATAATGAGATAGGTAGTCATATCTTTAAGTGAGGTCATTATTGGTCACATTCTACGATGTACAGACTGGAGTACAATCTGAGGACTTTAAATATATTGTGTATTTATATGCTGCTTTTCTTGACAAGGGTTCACTTAAAGAGATGTCAATCTGGATGCAACTTTCCTGGTTCAATAAGATACATAAAAATAAATATGTTATAGAAGGAAACTCACCTGCTCCTGTGCATCAATTAGGTCATGTTGTTGAGCAACTAGTTGATGATAGAGATAGATGGCCATCTAGTGGCCACCAATGTCCACTGAACAACAGGGTATAAC